>NW_008794456.1:3454410-3456083 GCF_000699145.1 Aptenodytes forsteri | reverse complement strand
ATTTCTAATTTCTACAAGGGGACACCCCTGGGGGGGTAGCTATAGACTGGATATAAGGACAAAGTTTTTTATGCTGAGGGGGCGAAGCACATGATTCTGATTTCTACAAGGGGACACCCAAAGCCCCTGGGGGGGTGGAGGCTCACGTGCCACCCATGTGCCAGCTGCTACAGTCATGCGATGATGATGACCTTGAAGCTCATGTGGGCCAAGCAGATATGGAGCAGGCGGACTGCTGTTGCCCAAGACACCAAGTAATTGGCACTAGGTCTCCCAGGGAGCCTGCAGCATGGCCAAAAATCTCACATACATACGCACACACATGGGCTCTGGGAGATGGGCGATCATCCAGCTTCTTCCATCTACCTCCCATAGCTCCTGCCAGCCCTCCGGGGATTGAGCTCTTCAACCCCATTGACTGGAAACAAAACTCACTGATAAATGACCTGCTCCCCGGACCGTGTCTGTGCTCACCCCTCTGGGCTCCCACCTGTTTTACTTCACTCACATATATGTGTGTATGCATGCATATATTTCTTATAGCATATAATTTTTAATATTTCTAGACAAGGTTTGAAAGCCACAAGATGGCAGCATAAAATCACCTTTCCCCGGTTTGTGTTCGGTTTGCAGAAGGATCCCGTGCCATGGAGAAGCCAGTGGTCTCATCCTGGGGACGGCCACAGGAGGAGAAAATATCCAGCCCCACCAAGTGCAGAGCCGGGACCCACTTTTTTCATCACCTAACCATCTGCAATTTCGGCATCCACTCATTGCAAGCACTTTTGTTTTGCTGAGTTTGTCCACCTTTCAGGCACTCCTGTAATCACTCTGAGGTGACAGCTAAGCCTGGTTTGGACACCCAGAGCCTCTCTTCTTCATCCCACAGCACTGAGGTGCTGGAGAAGCTAGTTTGATGTGCTCGGGGCTGTTAGTCACTGCACATGAGGCAAACAAAGCCCGCGGGCGTTAATGTGCTGAACTTTGGGTGGATCAGTCCTGAGGGCACCCAGCAGAAAGCTGCAACTCTTACCTTTTGGGGGGTTTCTTTCCATCTTTTTTCCAGCTTTGCATCTCCATGCGGGAAAAAGCCTCTGGAAGAGGCAATGTTTGAGCTGCGAAAGAGGAGATAAAGGCTGCAGCAAGCCCTGAGCAGCCGCAAAAGCACAAGCTAAGGTAGTGACATAGTCAGGCATAGAAGTGCATGTACCCCTACATCCCAATCTGCTGCCGTTCCTTCCTGTCTCCTCCCCTAATTCCAGCTACATGCCCTCTGTATCTCCCAGGGGGTCACAGTCTCCTTTTCTGTTTTGGGTCTGTGTTTGCTAGTGCAAATAAATCAGCACTTTCCTGGCAAAATCAATTTGCAATCAGCAAATTTCCTGGGCACCAAACTCCATCGTTTGCACTATTGTATAATTAGCATCCCCTGGTGCAGCCTGGCTTGTGCCCACTTGCACAGTTTGGAGACCAGCACGGGTCCTGGACCATTCCCAAAGGGCAAGAGGGAAAAAAATACTGCAAACATAGAATCATAGAGTTGTTTAGGTTGGAAAAGACCCTTAAGATCATCAAGTCCAACTGTTAATCTAACACTGCCAAGTCCACCACTAAACCATGTCCCTAAGTGCCCCATCTACACGTCTTTTAAATACCTCCAGGGATGGGGACTC
>NW_008794456.1:3390648-3453550 GCF_000699145.1 Aptenodytes forsteri | reverse complement strand
ATCCCCTCATCCAGATCATCGATAAAGATATTGAACAAGACTGGCCCCAAAACTGAGCCCTGGGCAACACTGCTCGTGACCAGCCGCCAACTGGGTTTAACTCCATTCACCACAACTCTCTGGGCCCGGCCGTCCAGCCAGTTTTTGACCCAGTGAAGAGTACACCCGTCCAAACCACGAGCAGCCAGTTTCTCCGGGAGAATGCTGTGGGAAATGGTGTCAAAGGCCTTACTCAAGTCCAGGAAGACCACATCCACAGCCTTTCCCTCACCCACCAAGCGGGTCACCTTGTCACAGAAGGAGATCAGGTTAGTCAAGCAAGATCTGCCTTTCATAAACCCATGCTGACTGGGCCTGATCCCCTGGTTGTCATCCACATGCCAGAAAATGGCACCGGAAGCCTTAAACATGCTGGTGCAGATGCAGTCCGGACAGTCCCCTCTGTGCGTGGCAGCATGGACAACCACAGTGTCCACTTAGTGCCACTGACTCAGGCTTAACCACACAGTGACGCTAAAGGGGTTCTCTGCTCACCGCAGACTGGTAAAGATTTGTGCAAGGAGGGATGTTAAGCCAAAAGCCAGGACTTGGCCCATAGTACCACCACCCTCCTAGTACAAGAGAAGCTTTGAGCACTCACTTCAACTTTTCAAACAACCCCTTTTTTAAAGCATTTCTTGCTACCGAGTTCAAGGATCAGCCATGAAACGGGCAGCTGGGGACAGACGTGCATGTTTCCCTGTGGCACCATCACCCATTGGGCTTCAGAGACTCACCTCTGCCAGCACCCTGCCTTTCCCACCTACCGCTTTCCCAACCCAGCTGGCCAGGAGAAGCTCTCTGTAATTACTTCTGGGTAATTAGGTGTCTCTTACCATCACAGCACCCATGTCTGCTTTCTACCAACCTTCATCCTACCGATGAGTTGTTGGTGGACACAGCTGGAGAGAGGATGCTGAAAGTTTTGGAGAAGGGAGAGCAGGGTGCGGAGGGTCACACAAGCGGTCACAGAGCGCTGTGGTGGTGCCACCTCTCTTCATCACATGCTCATCATGGCCTTCACTGCTAATTTTAAGTACCTCTTAGTAAACAATTGCTAAATTTAGTGCCTCTGAGAGAAACACGAGCCTCATGTTAAAGGCTGGATTGCTGGTGACGGAGGCAGAGGAATGAAGGGGCGAAATGGGATTGCCCTGCAAAGTTTTTCTGGTGGGGAAGGGAGACATTAATTTGAAGCCCCCATATGAAGGGAGCATGAAAACCACCACCAGGCCAGGAGGCATGAAGATTCAGTCCAGCCTTCAGCACTGCCCCTCACCTCTCCTCCTTCATCGACCTGCCCATGCACAGGTTTCCAGTTCTCAGGCAGAGCAAAACCCCAGCAAAGTGGGGAATCGTGCCCTGACCTGCAGCAGGACCAGCCCTCCCATCCCCTTGAGGGCTCCCAAACCGCTGCCTGTGCACCCCTCTTCATTGGGAGCTGTTTGCACGTCCAGCTGTTTGTGTCCAGCAGTTGTTGGCGCTGCAAGTTCTGCTGGGTTGCACAAGGGATAGCAACACCGCAGCACGTTGCGCTGGCAGAAGGAACACTTTGGGTTTCACCAAGAAACGCTCAACCTCTCCAGGCAAAGGCAGGTCCGTGGAACTGGGTGATAAGAGCAGGACAACACCCCTCGCTCGTGGGGTGTACACCAGGACCCAAGGCTGAATGGCACACAGAGAAACCAGACATGGAGAGAAGACCCTTTATTAAAAGCCAGGGTCCTGGGACATTCAATGCTGAATGTGTCTTGAGACGTATCAATTGATATGGATATCATAGATCCCTACTTAGCAAAACCAGACACCGTCGTCATATTGTCTGCACAAAGCAGAAAAAGGAGCTTTGAAACCCTGATTACCAGAATAGCAGCTTTTCTTGGATATCCCATGATAAAGAAGCCACAGGAGAAAGCGACCCTATGGTTTTTCCTGGGTCATAGCCTCATATGCCCAAAGGATTTGGTTTTCTCCTCTGCTTCCACTTTGCAATAGATCTGGCTGCTGGGAAGTCAACTCTGGCTCCTTGAGGTCAAGCTCTGGCAAAAGCTGAGTGATTGAAGCTGGACAGGTTTTTTATCTTTTGTTGTCTTCAACTCAAGCACACTGCACTCTCTTCCTGCAGCACAACGCTCTCTCAACTCCGTAACATCATGAAAAGGGGTTTGCTTCTGAGATAAAATGGGAGAAAAACATCTTAAAGTCAATGTACAGCAGCCCTTTCCAGCTTTCCAGCAGCCAGGAAGGCAACCCACCTCCATGCAACAGCAGAAACAGCACAACTTAGCTGACGTTGGAGAGAGTCAAAGATGGTGCCTCCTCTCCACACATCTATCTTGGGATGCACTGACTCACCCTCTGGAGAGGGTTTTTACCCCTCTCTCTGTCCCTTTCCCTCTCTTTGTTGTCTCTAGAAGGACCCTCTATAACTCATTTATCAACTGGACATCCTACTTAGACAGGCATACCCTTCGCTGGGTAGAAAACTGGCTGGACGGCCGGGCCCAGAGAGTTGTGGTGAATGGAGTTAAACCCAGTTGGCGGCCGGTCACGAGCGGTGTTCCCCAGGGCTCAGTTTTGGGGCCAGTTCTGTTCAATATCTTTATCAATGATCTGGAGGAGGGGATCGAGTGCACCCTCAGTCAGTTTGCAGACGACACCAAGTTGGGCAGGAGTGTTGATCTGCTCGAGGGTAGGAAGGCTCTGCAGAGGGACCTGGACAGGCTGGATCCATGGGCCCAGGCCAACTGGATGAGGTTCAACAAGACCAAGTGCCGGGTCCTGCACTTCGGCCACAACCACCCCATGCAGCGCTGCAGGCTTGGGGAAGAGTGGCTGGAAAGCTGCCTGTCGGAAAAGGACCTGGGGGTGCTGGTCGACAGCCGGCTGAACATGAGCCAGCAGTGTGCCCAGGTGGCCAAGAAGGCCAAGGGCATCCTGGCCTGTATCAGAAATAGTGTGGCCAGCAGGAGTAGGGAAGTGATCGTGCCCCTGTACTCGGCACTGGTGAGGCCGCACCTCGAATACTGTGTTCAGTTTTGGGCCCCTCACTCCAAGAAGGACGTCGAGGTGCTGGAGCGTGTCCAGAGAAGGGCAACGAGGCTGGTGAGGGGTCTGGAGAACAAGTCTGATGAGGAGCGGCTGAGGGCACTGGGGTTGTTTAGCCTAGAGAAAAGGAGGCTGAGGGGAGACCTCATCGCTCTCTACAACCACCTGGAAGGAGGTTGTAGCGAGGTGGGGGTCGGTCTCTTCTCCCAAGTAACAAGCGACAGGACGAGAGGAAACAGCCTCAAGTTGCGCCAGGGGCGGTTTAGATTGGACGTGGGGGAAAATGTCTTTACTGAGAGAGTGGTTAAACATTGGAAGAGGCTGCCCAGGGGAGTGGTGGAGTCCCCATCCCTGGAGGTATTTAAAAGACGTGTAGATGAGGCGCTTAGGGACATGGTTTAGTGGGCATGGTGGTGTTGGGTTGACGGTTGGACTCGATGATCTTAGAGGGCTTTTCCAACCTTAATGATTCTATGATTCTATGATTCTGATTCTACTTCTAAAGAGCTGCAGTGAAGCAATGTGACTCCCACCCCAGCTGCTTCATAGAAAAGCACAAAGAGAGTACGCATACTTCACATGGGATAGCAGATGCCAAAACAGACACATTCTTCACTCCTTGCATGAACCCTTGGCCAGCAGCCAGCCAGATGGGTTAACGAAATGCAGAGAGATAAGGCAACAGCTAAACACGCTTCTTCTTCATCCTGAAAACTTTTTTATTTTTCAAAAAACACTGTTGAGACATTTTAAAACTATGCTGATGTCTACATTTTATTCACTTGACTTTAAAAAAGAACAGGATTTATCTCTCTAAGAAAAAAAAAGTTTTTTTCTCGTTCCAGAAGGCACCTTTCACAAGGTCAAGACAAAACCTTGCTAGTTACTAACATCTGTGCCTACTGACACACATCTGCACCGTTCAGGGGCTGCTTAGATTGGGGGAGAGTGCTCCTGTTAAGCTGGAGGACATGCAATTAAAGCGTAAGTCAACAGATGGAGTCGTTAACAAGGGGGCACATTGTATACAAGTCCTCATGGAAGCTGTTGACCCAGGGGAAGAGCAGAGCCAAACATTACTTGGGTTAAACACCCACCCCTGCAGTGAGGACAGCCATTTGCCTGAAGGTAGGCTCCCAAAGCAAAAAGCTGGGCTTCAGACCCTCATGCCACAAAGCCTCCTAGCAAGAAAGTGTCCTCTGAGGATTCAAGCGTCAGCCCCGGTGACACCAAAGCATGAAGTGCCACCCTCAGAAGCGAGCTGTTGGCCTCGATGCACCATGGCTCATAACGTCCCTGCCCGACGGTGCCGAAGACTCGCGTACATCCATGTTCTGCATTTGCTGTAGCGGCACCGAGCACTGCTAAACTGGGTAAAGGCTCAAAGCCAGAACGAGTTATCCAGAGCCCTCTCTCTAAACCCACACAGTTCAGGGGATCCCAAAACCTGACGATCTGTGAAGCCTGCACTTTTCCTGACTCTGCACCAAACTCCTCTTCAGGACACACTGGAAGTTGGCGTGGCTGCCATTGAGCTTATGGTTTATCAAAGAAACATATGTCCTGGCAAATACTTGCCTACACAATCAGAGAACTCTTTGAGGGAAACAAATCATGTACACAAACACACACACACACAAGCTTCAGCGACTAAAACTACAAGCCATTTAAAAATAAACAAGTTTCTTTTCAGGAAGCCTATTTGGGTCAGTGGAGAATTCTCTCACTAAACTGAGGGGCAGCTTGAATACCGCACACAGACAGTTTCTCACTTAGAACAGGCCTGTTAGCTTTGCACTAACCGGACCTCTTTGGTCCAGATTATGTTGCTGCAATAGGAAAACCCCAGTTCTGAGAGATTCTTCCATACAAAGCACCATTTATGTGGCGTGTATCTGACACTGTGTAATCAGAATTGTTTATTTTCATACGGACCGCTATAGGTGATCACCTTAAGGCTCCACTGAGAACCAGTTTGTCTCTCCACCCAGAAGGAAAGTTTTTTCTTGGATGCCTTCCCGAAGGTTTAAGTGGTGCACATTAGGACAGGCTTGTTGCATTATCTTTATTCATTCACCCCAAGTTAATTTTCAAAGCTTTTCCCTGTTAAGTTCCCCTTTTTCATCAATTTTATTTGCAGCCATTTTTTCAAGCACATTTCAATGAATTTTCAAGCAGTTCTACTCGGTCATTGCAAGAGGTGTCACTGCCAGAGGTGCCCTTCAGATGAAGATGTGCTCTCCAGATCACACAAAGAGGAGCTGGCAGGCTCATGAACAAACCTTGCCAGGCATTCTTTATCCTTGGCACTGGTGTTTAGTCTTCTTGCGGTTCAGCAGCACTGGCCTCTCTGCCCAAAACATGGAGGAGAAACTGCTTCCACTCAAGCAAAGGAAGGAAGGACATCTGCTCAATCAGCCTTCAAACCCTGGCTGGTCTGGCAGCCCCCTAAAACAGTGTCTCCCAGCCTTTTGCTTTATCGCAGAAGTAGTTTAACGTAAGAATGAATCTTGTTGATAAACCAAGCACATTCATACACAACTGGGCCCATTCTGAACATAAAGGAAGGGACATGGGGATACTCACTGTATATCAGAGGTTCTGGGGTGCCACTGCCTCTCAAAGTAAAAATCATTTTAGTGTGAGATGCAGCAGCCCCACAGGGAAAATTAAGCTTTCCAAGCTGTATCCTGAGGTCCCAACTCTTCAGAGATAACCCAGGGCTGCCCAGCTTCTATTTGGACTAAGCATAAATCTGGGATAATTGCATTTAAGAAGTTTTAATTGAAGCCCATGTCAGCTACTACATGTAGGCTCCATGGAAAATATATTCTTAATCCAGATGTAACATGGCTGAGCCAATGTTACAACATTCCTTCAGAATTCCTTACTAGTGGGAACAGCCTTGACCTCTCTGAGAAAACTCTTCAACATCAACGTTGTCATTCAGACTTTTGGACCTTCTTTTTGGGGGGTGGGGGGTGAAAACCTCACCTGGTTTGGGTGTTGCTGTCCAACAAAAGATGGAGTTTCATCACAGAGGTAGTTCAAGAATGCTGCTTCTCATCATCCTCCTTCTTGCCCACAGTCCCACGTAAGTTTGTACGGTGTTTTCCACTTGGATTAGTTGCCCCAGTTACAGTCATAGACTATACTCCAGCTGTACCTGCATCACGATGGTAGTTTGGGGGTTTTACTTTGCACTTTAGTCTGGTGCACAGGTATGAACGCTCCTTCCACAACGTGGTTCAAGAATTTTTGACGGACAAGTGACAGGTTAGACTTTGATGTTCTCTTTACAGGCTGCACCATACCTGGGGAGTTCCTGAAGAAATGCTTCTGGCTTAGTTTCCTTAGAGAGAAGCCTAACCTGTGCACCTCAAAACCATTTTGTGAACCAAATCAATTTTTGAAAAGTGGGAATGACTGAGGCACTCCCTTCAGAACCAAGATACTATTCCAGACACAGTCTCCAACGCTGCTTTCATCAAGGCTGTTTGTCTCTCTGCTTTGCAGCGCTGCGATTCCTTTGATAACTTCCCACAGACTGGCTGAGTGAACCCAGAGCGAAGACAAATTCCCCCACGAAATTATAGGCAGGTTTCCTGAAGCACAAAGGCCCACACAAGCTGACAGACAGGTGACACACGGAGTTAAATATGTAGTGATACAGAGTGATTTCTGTGGTAATCTGTACAAGGCAATGACTGTGTCTCTAAGGCGCAATTCTTTGAACGAAAGATCAACCGGTACACAGAGGATCCAGATCGATCTCAAGATCCTCCTACTCCAAATTTTCTAGGAAGGGAGAAAAACCCTGTTTTTATAACGTTGAATAAAAGAGTCGCAGGTTACCGAGTGGAATGTCCAGGAAGTACCAAAGGACCCAGTCTTTTTATTACAACATTTATTTTAGTATAGAAGGCACTTACAATACAGAAAGAAAAAAAAAATATGATAGGCACCAAAAGTGAAGTTAGAATTAAAATGACAAAGAAACAGTTTACCAGACAAAAGGAGCACCCTTCCCTGTTAACAATACAGCACACGGAAATGAAGCTATTGGTGACTAACTTTTTAAACAGTTAGGGCTTTTTTTTTTAATAGAAAAAGATAAAGGCTGTTCTACTGTGAACTGAAATTAAAAAAGAACCCCTCCACACACCTGTACAAGGATTTGGGAGTTGGTGGTGTTCGCAAACATGGGGTCTCTCAGCTCCGGCACTGCAGGAGGTCCTGGTACATCTCAATGAGGTGAGCGGCCTCTCTCTGCCCAGAAAGCACAGCACCGTGGGTAGTGGAATAATATTTCCTGTGAGTGGCCTCCCCTGAAAACATCACCTGCATCGGCTGGAGAGGATAAGAGAAGTGGAAAAGCTCAGCAGCGCTTACTGGAAAGCGGACGCGAGCCTAAAAGGAGACAAAACTTTCTGTGCCCTCCCGCATCCCCATGAGCTGACACCAGTGTTTTTAGAGCGCTAGTTCTTGAAATCCCAGCGTGGTGCACCCCGGGGACAGGCACAGCACGTCTGCCAGCGTCAAGCTCATCATCCTCATTGCTATGCCCGCACGGAGCTGTTTGCAGGGCTGAGGCACCATCACAGAGCCAGACTAGCTCAAATAACCTCAAACAAATCTGCACGAGTCACAGAGCACCTTGCTTCTCTACCGACTCCTCCCTTTGCTCCCCAAAATTATACTTCAGCCTTTTAGGCATTAAGAATTTTTTTTTTTTTCTGGACAGCAATTTCAGCAGGAAAAATAGTCATGTCTCAAAACCCACCGACTGAGACACAGTGTCTTATCTCTTACATCAATAGTTAGGTGCTTGCTAAAATTGCTGCCAACTCAGTTCTGAGGCAGGAATTTCAGGTACCTCTCTTCCCCGGGAACTACAGAGAAAGATTCCTAAAGCTCCTCCTATCTTTTTTAATAAATTTCAGTGCCGAACAAAATTACATGGTGGGGTCAGGCTCTGGATGGAGGAGATGATGGACTGGGCAGATGCTTGGAGGTTGTATATTCATCAAGCATTGTCTTTGGATTTGGACACAAACTCACCCCCCTGAATGACGGGGTGAGTTTGGCTTAATCTGTTACTGCTCATCAGCTGAGCTGCGGTAACTATCTCCATGTGCGCTCTTGTTCTCCATGCTATATTCAGAAAGCAAAGGCAGTGTCTGAGGAGAGAAGTCATTGTCCCGTCAGTGCATGAGTCCCCAGCCAAGCACTGGGCCTCCCTCACCCTCTACTGCCAACACAGAAAGATTTCCTAACATGCAGACCTAGCCATTAGCAGGGGTCGTGCATTTAATGCTCCATATTCAGACTATGCTTTAAAACAGAACAACGTGTTTCCCCTAGGGAAATTCCTGGCCCATAAGGCTAATGGTTTTTAAACGCAGAGATCAGAATTCCAAAAGCCACGCAGATGCCCAGCTCCTGATAATTTCAGAGAGAGATGTGGGAATCCCTGAGATGTTGGGATTCCAAACATTAGAGGTAAAATCCTACATACATTATTTGTCCAGAGGAGTATGTACAAAAAAACCTGGAAAACACACTACTGGAGGCCCAACGTGTCTCTTTCAATCTCCCCCCAGAAAACCCGCTGCGCAGCGTCATGTTAGTCTTCTTGCCACAGAACCGATTTGGGCCGTACTTACAGCAGTTTTGGAGCTTTCAGCATAAGGCAGTGGTTTAGCGAGTTTCTCTACATCAGCCCCACTAGACCCAACTTGGGTGTAAGAGTAGGATCCACGGAAGTTGGGATTGCTGCCCCAGGAGGACCGCAGGATCCGGCGAGGTTTCGGAATGTTTGGATTCCCTGGGTGGAAAGCAGGAGAAGACAAAAAGTAAGACTATGTCTGAGAGAAAACATGACAATGCCTGTGCAAGGTGTGGAGTGGCATGTATTCAGTCTGATTTATTGAAAATACATCCTAGCAGAGGCTGCAGGCTACAGGAAAGAGGCCCTAAAACAGATCTCTCTTCTATTACTGAGTTGTCGTTATCTATATAACAGAAATAGCATCCCTTTTAATCTCAGCTGCACTCTTCCGTTTTGGGAAAGACCCTTAAAATGTTTACGTTCCTGAAAGACTGGGGAGCTTCAGGGAACCCTGGACACAGGCTGGTTGAAACTACAGAGCATCTCCTGGTCTCATTTGCCATGGGGAGCCTGGTGGTGATCAAGCATATGATTGAACTCACCTAATTTTAGGAATTTAATTGGGTGTCCAGTCTACATTGGATGCTTAGGTAGTCTTGCGAGAGAGGTGTGCCTCCAAAGAGGAATGGAGATAAGGATATTAGAAGGCAAATCCTCATTATGTGGGGGCACAGGAAAACCTGTCAGAAAGTTCTCAAAACCTGTATTACTCACGCCAACTGCTACCCAATTGCCCCCAAAATTAATCTAAAATCCAACAGACCCATTTTGTGGGATGCACATGGCATGGAAAGAAGGCTTTTGAGGCTGGAAGTAGGATTTCTAGATTGCTGCAGGATTTCCACTGCTAAGAGGATGTAGGACCTAGAGGTGAGGGGCACTTGAGTGCACAATGATAGGGCCATCATCAGCCACTGTCCCCCATCCCAAAGAGTACAGGAGCACATGGGATCCAGGACTGTAGCCAAGGCAGCCCACCAGCTGGTGGCACAAGAGCCTCAGGCAGAACTGAAATAGGGAGGGTCATGCTTTGGAGACCCTCTTGCTAGGCTGGTTTGAGACCACCTCAGTGTCATTGACCGAGATTCTGTTGGCGTCCCGTGATCGTACCTGGCTTGGGGGGAGAGGAATGGGGAGACGGGACATGGAGAACTGCAATGAAGATAAATTCTCTCTGCAGGAGAGCTGAAACCCACCCTTAGGGCAACCTCACATATCCAGGCAAGGTTCAGCTACTTGGGTTGAGTCTAAGAGACTGTCAGCACAAGAAGGAAGAGTAATTGAGACACGTTTGCATCTCACACAGTTCCTGTGCCTGCTTCAGACCCTGACTCTGTAACACCTCAGCATGCTTAGCCTGCTGTGAAGACGATCCAGATTCCCCCACTTTTTTCACCAGGGCTTAGAGAGGGAGACATCCAACTGTAAAGACCAGTTAGGCACTACATTGTAGTTCTACTAAACAATTATTTAGTCGTGCCTTCAATTCCTTAAAATCGGGAGCAGGTTACTTCCCTGGTTCAGCTACCGCTTTTAGGAGTATCGTGTGTCAGCCAGAACTATGAAATACGAGGCTGAAACACAGCAAAGGCACCTGGATGGCTTGCCAGAGTACACTGTGAACACTTTCTAACCACTGACCCCCAGATCAAAATATGGCACAGACTAGCAAATAAATATACCCTACAAACAAAATACATCCTACAACTGAATGTTGTTTCAGGAGTAACAACTTAGGATAACAAAGCCTCTAATATGCTCCTCCAAGAATCTTCAAAGCAGGAATGCCTGGGATGGAAATGAAAAGCCCAAGGGAGTCTGAGAACAGGGAGCTCTCAGATGTGTCAAGGAAATAAGTTATCACGTTTTATTTTTAAGGGCTGTGGGAAAGCCCAGGAGAACACACCATGAAAGCTGTTAGACAACACAACACCACACAGGGCCAAAGGAGTCATCCATCACATCACATTACACAAAAACAATCACATAATGTGTTTTCAAATGAAAAGAGTCTCTGCGGTGGGCTGGTGGTGCCTCTTTTGTACCTGGTGCATGTTCTCATGTTCCACTGTCAAGGTACCCACAAGATTTTCAATACAGGAGTCAACAAGTAAGATGTTGGTAAAAAGATGATTAACATTAGGAACACACAGTGTTCCAAGCAATGAGATGAGGGCTTGTCAGCCTGCAGATAAGGCCACAGTTCTTATAAAAGACTGAAATTTGTAAACGAAAGGGTTTGTGGAGTCATAAGCCCAATCAACAACTGTATAAATCCAGCAATATTTAATAGAGCAATCATTCAGACTGGTAAAAGCAACAGCTTTGTCTCTCTCTAGTGTTTCCCACGAGTGACCTTGTACTGTGTATACAAGCAGGTAAACAGCAGCCTTCCCACCGGGGAATTACTCTTCACGTAGCAACTTCATCACAAGGGAAACTGCAGCACAGCAACATGAAGCACGTGGCACTAGGCAGATGGCAGAGCTTCATGCAGAGATGCCTGAGCCAGCTGCCAGCGTGGAGCAGGGCTAAGGAGCCTTGGTACGTTAAAACGCAGCTGTACAGCTCCCAGAACCGAAGCCAGTCTCCTTCCCTAGCACCATGCCGTGTGGTGCAGACATACCAGCTCTCATGAGCTCCTTTAAGGTTCCTCAACACACCAGACCGCGTGAGCATGATGCAAGTGTCCACTGTGCAACTACTGTGCCCCCACGCTTCTGCATTTATGCACCTTTAAGCGTGAGGAGCTGTTTCTAAGAGAAAAATCAGGAGACCTTCATTTCTGCTGCAGACAGAGAGGAGGAGCTTGGTTGAAGGTCACACGGGAACTCTGTTGTTGCTCTGATCCTGAACTGTTGTTTGCAAGACAGAAACTACAAAGCCTGGCAGGGCCCCACTCGTTCAAGGAACATATTTAATTGGACTTTCTCAATCTGCTCTTAAATAGATGGGTAATCATGTGCTTTTGCCTACAGATAAAAGTAACGATTAATACAGATGCAGAAACTTCTAAGTTTCCACTGTCCAAAGAGAGATAAAATGGCTAAAAAAGGACTTTAGCCTTAAATAAAATAGGAGGGCACACATCTTTATGCCAGATTCCCACTTGTGAAGCTATGGAAGATAACACCATGTGCCTCAAACAATCCTGTCTTTATTCAGCTACTGGGAGGTGTGGCTACATAGATTTATCGGTTATGGGGCTGATTATGAGACACGGGATTATCATAAAATCAACTCACAGATCTAAATTAAGGCACCCAAATTTAGTTGCCTACCTGAGAGCAGGGTATCTAAGATCCCACCAAAGCCAACAGAGACCTGTGGTACTACCCACACATTAGTGTCTACAGCCACCAGAGACATTAGGGTATCCCAAGCATCCACATGGGGCTGGCAGATACGACACAGAACCTAGAAGAGATCCGTTCCCCTCTAGAGAAATAGCTGGAGGACGGGGAGAACAACTCAGGGCATCTCCAGCCGCAGCTTGACAAATCAGCGAGTCCTTCAGAAGGGAGCAGGCCTGCAATTACTGCCTTCTGGCTTCTAACGCTCGGAGCTTAGCCAAAAAGAAACCAGAGCAAGACTTCTAATTGTTCGAAGGCATCCCATTTAATCAGATTTAGAGGACACTGCTTTTCAGCCACCCAGTTGTGAAAAGCAGTAATTGTCAGTGGTTCTTAGGTTAGAACAATCCTCAGAGCTTTTCACAGCAAAGCCAGATAATCTGCAACACTAACCTGCATGTGACATTTAAGGTCACAGAGGCAGATCATCTCCTCTCAGAGAGAAATTCTCAGTGTGAAAAAACACCGAGTCTAAAAGAATGGATTTAACACAGGACTGGTCTAGCACTCTCTGAAGCGAAGGCAAAGGCCTCCATGAGCAACGGACTGAGAAAACACAGCTGAAGATGGGAACCCACCTAGCTAATGCATTAATTCTTTAATAGAAGAAATAAGAACATGGGGGATTTTATGCGCAGAACATGAAAGCTACAGAAGGCAAAGCGAACATTAAAAGGCTCATACTACCTACTTCCATTACTGAATATAAGGCGCTCTCTATACTCAGTAGAGAAAAGTTTCTTCAGAAGATGTCGCAGAGCACCAAGTGAGATGTGGAAGATCTGAACTGCCTTATGGAAGAGTCTTTCCTTCCACTGAGCTTAGGATCCTGGGAAGACTAGCTTCCCAGCTCCCAAGCTGGACGGTGGGAAACGCTTTAAAAGCCGGGTTTGGTGGTGCTAATTGGACCAGAGGAGACCAGTCATTTTCAGAAATGACTACAATTACATCACAGACAGAAGGCTGCTTTGCACCCTCCCAACCACCTCCTAGCTGGTTTAACCCGCTCTCACACTCCCGATGAAACATATTCGTGAAGAACATGGTAGGTGCACGGAGAGCTGTGCACACTTCTGTTATTTCAGCCTGCCTGGCACCTGGTCCAGATTAGCCTTGAGATAGCGCTGCTTCTGTGAAGCTGCTAGGGAAAACAGGAGCAAGAATAACAGGATAAATGCAGCTACCTTAGCTGGAAGATCTGTGAAAAGGTTTTGTACAAGCTAACAAGTTTTTTGGGCAGAAAGTGGAAGAGGTCATGTTGTGTAATGGGTACTCCGAGGACAGGTTTTCTTCTCGCAGTTTTGAGCAGCTGAGAGGGGACCTCTCATCTTATGCACAAAACGTTCATTGCAGGGCAAGGCCCTGGTAAATTCAGTCTGAAATTCTCCAGGGTTAGATAAACCAAGATTAGCAGAAGGCTGAGAGAGAGCTCACACTGCTGAAGAGTCTGATGGACAGTGACCAGGTGCAGTATCAGCTGGAACAGCAACTGCAGCACATACCAATGACTCAGTGCCAACGTATTTCCATCCTGGGAGGAAGAGAGGAACATCCAACACATGCAAACAACAACAGTGAAGGAGCCCAAGAAGGAAGAGGGAGAGTATACTCCCATCTGCCAAACTAAGAAAGACCCGAAGAGCCAAATTCCCACTGATAAATCAAGGGGTTTTAGAAAAAAGAGGTCTTAAGCAAGAAGAGCTGCAACAATCAAGATTGTTTATATGCTCTGGGAGACATCAGCACTGGAACAACTTGGCCTTAAAGAGAAGAGCCTCCTGCTACGCCTGCGTAGGGCAGCAGTTGGCCTGCTGAGGTCAGGAGGAAAGAAGGCATGTGTGTCCTGACATTGCAACGTAACGTAGGGATACCCAACACCACTGAAAACAAACAGCTCAGGAGGCAGACGCTGCCCAGAGTCCAGCATTCACTAAGTCATCCTACTTCTCTGCAGTAGCCAGTTATGCAGGTAGTCCTCAGCTTCCAGGACCCTTTCTCTAGATCTCTGCATTGTTGGTAGCAAATGGTCTGTAAGCACAGGGGAAAGCTACACTTGTGAAGGCAAATTTCTTCAGTGAATTGGAGGTCCACGGACAAGAGCTAAGGCTGGAAACCCACTGGGGGTTGAGATGTGGCTAATACGAGCTAGCAGGCAGATATAAATAGCTTAATCACGGGACCCATCTCTAGAATAGCATAAGATACATCTAATCTTGGAGGACACTGCTCTTATAATTGCTTATAATTATGTAGAAAGCCAAAATCCTTGTTTTAAGACTGCCAGTAAGTCAATCACTATTTCTTTCAGCATTACTTACCACCTTACGCTTTAACTTACACAGTGTCTCCCAGCAGAGGATCTCAAATAACTCCATAGACGCTACAAGCCCTTTCCTTGGGAAGGTGTGCAAGCTCTAGAGGACTGACTGCAGGCAAACTAAGGTCCAGCTTGTTCAAATATTACTACTTTTAGTGATTTCATCTTGGATTTTCTCAGCATAATACACATAAGATCTGTCTTGCTCCAACTGCTGTCTTTAATGTGATGTGTGCTCAGTACACGTGAAACCTGTGACGTCCAGGAAGGTTGAGGTGAACCACCCAGAAATGGAAACTCTCAGCATCAATGGATACTTGGACATTTAGGCCAATGAGATTTCCACATAGACTCATGTTGAACGGAAGTCAGGGATGTGATTCAACCACCACATCTCAGCTGATCTAAACAGGTTCAACTCCGCTAGCTCTAAAGAGCTATAGCTCTAGAGGACTGACTGCAGGCAAACTAAGGTCCAGCTTGTTCAAATATTACTACTTTTAGTGATTTCATCTTGGATTTTCTCAGCATAATACACATAAGATCTGTCTTGCTCCAACTGCTGTCTTTAATGTGATGTGTGCTCAGTACACGTGAAACCTGTGACGTCCAGGAAGGTTGAGGTGAACCACCCAGAAATGGAAACTCTCAGCATCAATGGATACTTGGACATTTAGGCCAATGAGATTTCCACATAGACTCATGTTGAACGGAAGTCAGGGATGTGATTCAACCACCACATCTCAGCTGATCTAAACAGGTTCAACTCCGCTAGCTCTAAAAGAGCTATGCTGCTTTCCACAGCTGAGATCAGTCCTCAGGAGCCCCAAGCCTGACAGTTCCAGCTGGTAGAGTTATTTGTGGTTAAATAAAGCAGAAGATGCGGAATCCTCAAGCACTTCTACCCACCACTGCCTGAGCTGGTTATCAGGCCCTCTATATAAATAGCTTTCAGGCACACCCAAGCAGGACATATGCTGGAAGCACAGGCACAGCCCGTTCAAAGGGACATAAAATGCCAAAGAACTAAAAATTACTTCAGTGGATTTCCTTCCTAGCGGTTGTTCAACACCCCAGCCCCACTCTCCCTCTCTTCTCCACTCGCCAAAGGAACCAGAGTATGGCTGACCTGTAAATTTACGTAGCATTTCGGTGCAGGTTTCTGCCACAGTTTCATCATCACACTTCTCCATAATCAAAGCCTCTTCTCCACAGATCCAGCCACTCAGGACATAGCCGTACCTCTCTGGTGGGTAGAGTACGTCAAAGCTGCAGATCTTCTTGTACCACAGCTCCTCGGGATAAGTCAAGCTCTCACTCTCTGCCTCATCTTCCCAGACAAATTGGATGCTGTTGCATTCAGAGCTCCAGAAAGGCTCTTCGAACTCCAGGAAAATCTTGTCGGTCGTATTGATTCCTAGTTTCTCAATGGCCATCACCTTCTCCTCGGGCAAGCGGGGATGAAACAGGCTCTCATGGCGTTTCTTCAAGACTCCCAGGGACACAGTCACAATGACATGGTCAGCTGGGATGAACTCACAGTCCTCGCACTCTACGAAGACATCGGAGCCCTTGTCCTCCTCGGGGAGGTCACTGTTGTGGTCAGCCACCCTCTCAATCTCCTTGCTGACCGACTGGTTCCAGTGGATGCACTTGACCGGCTTGCGGAGCTGAATGACAGACTCAGGAATGGAGCGGGCCAAAATCTCCACGATTTTAATGAAACCGCAAGGAATGATGTGATGAGCCCCAGGGATTTCGGTCCATTCCCCAAATTCACTGAGCGAGACTTCATCCATGCTGTGGGAGCTGCTCTCACAACTCTCTACCTAAGGAAAAGCAACACAAAAGCAATATTGCCACAAAGCAACTCATTTTGCCACAGCACAACACTGCAAGGGCACAGAGGAGATGCACAAGCTGGGAGTCCTGAATCCCATTCTTAAACCACATTATTTTTGCTAGTAAAGAAGTGTTTGGCCATAGGATCTGACAAAATCAATCCTTAGCCTTCCTTCCAACCAGAGAAACCATTTTGTCATGGTAACAAGCTGCATCAGCTTTGGTTGCATCGGCCACAGTTGCATCAGCCAGAGTTCAGAGATGATGTCTCTGCTTCTGCATGATTCTGGGTTACAGTTCTCACTGTCTTCTATCATTTAAAACCCACTCCACTGGCCAGGGACTGGCTGCTTGGTGCTCCTACAACAGAAGCTGGAGCTATGTTAATTGGATGCTCCTTCCAGTGTTAATAAATGTTCCCATGAGGAGCCACGAAAAACTTTTGGCAGCTATTTCTGCTGTCTGCAGCTTTCAACATGCTGTCAAACAGTCAGCAATCAGCAAGCTAACAATCTGCAGGAGGTGAGAGGACCCAACACAGGAGGAACTGAAGGAGACAGAAAAGGGAAATGCCAAGATATGAGACACTTGCATTTGATTCAGTTGATGTGATTATCAAAGCTTTAGATTTGGGACCTGCTGGTTAATGTTTGCAGGAGCATTAGGCATAGCCACAGCTTCCAGCAACCCCTGGAACAAAGGCAGGATGTTTGGCCTGTCTCGTGATAAGTTTTTTATGCTAATACGGATGCATGGGACACAGTGATCTTAAAGTCTTCAAATCACCGGAGTCACAATGATTTGCACACTGTAATTCTTCAAGCATTTTAGGCAAAGGGAACATTACGATTCCATGCCTCACCCTTTGGCCAATTTTCCAGGCCCTTCCACACTTTAATGACCATGTTTGGAAGCCTGGCAAGCCCAGACCCTTTCCCTGTGGAGCATCCTGGTGCAGGGCAGGAATCTCTGTGCTGGGCTAAGATGTCATGCGAACAAGTCAAAGTTGTACTAAGTAGTTCACAGCCTGCTCCTGTGACTGTACTGACAAACAGGTGGTTGCCCCTTCCTGGTCATTGCCCGATGACTCCAGTGAAGACTGCTGGGCCAGGTCACCAGCAGCTAGGTCTTGAAGAAGACCTATCCTCTGAGTCTGCTGTGGTTCCACCCCATCTGATGGCTGAGCGAGCACTCTCCAACACCCACCCACGGTCAGTTCTGCTGGCCCACGGCACAGACCCTGCACCCTGGGTCACGCAACAGGCCGCTTATCCTGCCTGGATGCTCAAACAGGACACTCCACATTATGAAGATAACAAACAGTGATAGCTATTTGATTCTTTCAGCCATGAAGGAAAAATGCCAGGGGGAAAAACAGGCAACTACCAAGACTACACTTTACCTGAGACACCGGTTAATCCCCACTCTCTCAGCAACCACTCTGATCTGATAGTCTTAAGTATCAGAAGCTTTGTTGTTCTCGGGTATTTACACATGAGAAAGGATTTGCAGGACTTGCAGAAAAGTCTCTGGCTGTAGCAACCACAGAAGTAGCCACCAGGAAAACCAGAGCTATATCAAATGACTAACACTGTCTGCATAGCTGATGTTACATGGATAACACACTAAATAACTAGTCTTTACGTGGCAGGTGTGGAGACGCCCTGTGATACAACCTCTTGGGTTAGGACAGTGAGATATCAGAACAGCGCTCAGGACGCCTGGGTTCCAATCTCAGCTTTATCACAGATCTCCTGTGAGACTCTCTAGGTCTTTATTTCTCTTTGTTTCAGCTTCCTACCTGTAAATAGTGAATACCATACACTTACCCACATCACAGAGTGCCGCTTGGCTCCCCTGCCTCATTTCATAAGTCTTTAAGTCATTATAATTGAAATAGGAACAACTGTTACACTTTATTTGTGGAGTGCTTGATGCAGCATTAAGTCCTCATCCCACAGAGACCTCATTTAGGTCAAGGCATCAAGGAGATAAAACGAACTAGGGAAGCCATGAGGAGAGATGATTAGGCCATGGGTTTATACAATCTACCTTTGATTTTATTGCTTTACCTTCAAAATACTTTCTAGGGATTCCTTCAGCAAATTACTACTATCAAAGTTACATTTCTTCTGGTCTCTGAGATATGGACAGAGGCAGAAGGGCGTAAAAGACACTCAGACAAGATCCTGGGGTCCCAGGTGTAAGGCACAAGACAAGACATAACTAAAAGAAGCCGATAATAGAGTAGCTTCAAGTGGTAAGAAAATGTTAAATCACACCAGAAAATTTAACAGGGCCTACGAAATCCCCTTCTAATTAGAAAGCTGGAAGTTTAAGGTAAGGAAAAAACCCCAAAAAAGAGTAAAGGCATTATTTCTTGCAGCCCCCCATCTTCAGATGTGCCTCACAAGGAAAAGTTGTCAATATGAACAGAAACTGCTCCAGCTGCAAGAGACCGCAGAAAGCAATTCCCCAGTGATGGGCAAGGCTTAGCCAGGTGTCTGAGGTTCAAGATTTGTCTGCTCTTAGTCAAAACAAAAAAACAACGACGTGCACACACACCTTAAGGTACTGCTGGATCATGGCTAGTTTCAGCCTCTTGACGGCTTCTGTGTCATCCGGATCGGCCTTGACACGTTTGCGCACTACGTCCCGTGTAAAGACACCCACACTATTCTGGCTCTCAGCATTGACTGGTTTACCTCGTTGGAAGAACTCCTGAGTCAGGTTATAGACCTGCCAGAGACAGGACAGAGAGACGGACAACGTGATTCACAGCAGAATCCAAGCCCCAAGCAGGATGCTTTTTCCTCCATCCAAAACCAGCACATTCAGATCACCTTCTCTTGCCAACTTTAGCGATCAGCTTTGGCAATTTATTGTGCACTCTGCTCCAACGCCATGTCAACTTGCACCCACAGCTATGCTGGTTAGAAGGCAGGAAGCAACACTTCCCTCCAGGCAAAGATAACCACCCTTACTCACCTGCAACAGCCTAGTTACTGTTAAGTCATTAAGTTACTATTAACTTACTATTAAGTTATTTTTTAATTCAAGCATGTCTATTCTATCACTTGCAGAAGACCAAGCGAGGCAGTCCTGCCATTTTCAGTGAACAACAGCTAAAACCTGTTGTTCAACCAGCTGTTCAGATGCCGCAGCTGGATCAGTGAGCCAAGTAAATGCAGACTGCAGAGCACCTTTGCAGAACAGGTTTGGGTTTGCTATGTGTAATTTCTGGCTCTGCTGAGCAGTGTCACAGCCTGACTTGGCCCCAGTCTCCATCCAAAGTCCACTGGGAGTGAACTCAAGCAGCAGGACCCATGTGCTTCCTCGCATCTGACAGTAAAGCATCAGCTCTTCTCCCACCACAGTGTCTCAGGTGCAATCCCAGGTTGCAGGGCCCATACGTTTGACTGCTCTAACCTGGAACCAGCCCTTCCACCCTCTCCATTATTTAGCAATAATGCCCAGGAATCCACCAGGGTGGAGGAATTCAGTTTCATAGTTACTTTTCTGTTGTCCCCTGAAAAATAGGAAGCAACCAACACAGGCTTAGCAAAGGAATTTTGTATGCACACGTTTTACTTGTTGAGCACAAGACAGGTATAGATCCATGGAAGACAATGACATCCATGGGGAGGTTTAGATTGGACACGAGGAAAAATGTCTTTACTGAGAGAGTGGTTAAACATTGGAACAGGCTGCCCAGGGAAGTGGTGGAGTCCCCATCCCTGGACGTATTTAAAAGACGTGTAGATGAGGCGCTTAGGGACATGGTTTAGTGGGCATGGGGGTGTTGGGTTGACGGTTGGACTCGATGATCTTAGAGGTCTTTTCCAACCTTAATGATTCTATGATCTCTAATAGCCCCCCAACAGGAGCCAGCCTGAGGAGGACCCACAAGAAAAATCCCCTTCTAACAAATCGTTCTTTGAAGGAGATCTTCCTGACATTTTTTTAACCCTAGTTTTCCACTGTACAAGCTACTTAAAAGCAAGAAAACAACCATCCACCTTGGCCATCTGCTTGTGGCTGTCTGGAGTAATCAGTACTTCTGTCTGTAAGACTGACGGAAGAGCCTGCAGTTGAATCATGGCCCCTCATTTCCATGGAAAAACTCCCAGGAATCTTTTAACACAGGAAAGCTTTCAAAAGATGCCTCCCAGTAGTGCAACTCATCCCCTTAACGACTTGTTTGTCCAGAATGAGTCACCTGCTCATTTATATCATGCCACAGAGGTACACAGTACGCTTACAAGTAGAGAGGCAAGATCCCTGCTTGGTGAGTTTTTCCTGTCAAAGATGGTTTGATTACAGCTCATGACCCTTTTTTGGAGACAGACTATTCAGACATATTGAGGAGTTCAACTCAGAAGTAAATGCCTGGTAGGAAGATGGCAGAACTGTGGCAGCCTCTCCTTCAAAGGCTCCTACAGCTTCCCATTCTCTGCTGGTATGGCTAATTCACCATGTTTTGATTTCTCCCTACCTTGATGCTCCCCAGAAGTTTGATTTTCTCTTGGGTTTTAGGAATAAAGTGAATTTGAGGAGGCAAAATAGAGGGATGATGAGGAAAGGGAGGTAGTGACAGAAAAGACTTGGCAGTGGTAGGAGTAAGAGAGAGCAGGTCTGTGAGTGAATGGAGGAAAGAGAGTAGATAAGGACAAGTAAGGGAGGAAACTGAATTAAAAAATAAGTGAAAGAGGGAAAAAGGGGGAAAATAAACTACAAAAACAGAGAAGTAATCACAAGAAAAATGAGTGGAACTGCTGAATACAGAAGAGAACTGTACACACTGATTGGGACACAGTCTTTCCAAGGACATTTCCAGACAATAGATGTGGAGACCAATGCCCTACGTGAAATGAAGGCTTCCAGCAAAGGAAAGGAAATAGCGTCTTCTCTGTTCCCCAGTGCCAAAAGCTCTTTGGCAGTTTCAACATCCCACGGTTCTCAGGTCCACTGATTTCTGAGGCCCAAACCACTTCCAGCAAGTACAAGCTGCATAGACCTTGTGTCAGCATAATGCAGCTCAGCTTTCACAAGCCGATTGCACACTGTAAGCAGATAAGGCATTCACAAGACAAGCAAAGCTGTGTTAAAACCCAGCTACCATTTGGCCTAAAGGATAAGTGAGCCATGGGTATGTTTTTATTAACCGTTGTATTCTTCATTGCCCAACAGAGAAAAGAGCAGAAATGCACAGTTCTCTGTGCTGTAAACATCAAGTAAAGTCTTTCCTATATATGTCGTCCCAACGATCAGAGAGCAGGTAAGTAGAATCACCACCAGGATTTTTTATTTTTTCTCAGAATCCGTTATTTCTTTGCTTTTCTCTTCTTGGGGGTGTTGAACCGTTTGATGAAGAACAGAAGGCAAGGCTGTTGTTGGAAAGAAGAGGAGAAACAACAGCAAGTCCTACATTAAGAGATACACTGTCATAATAAAAGAATCAAAAAGATGCTCAACATGTATTCTTTAATGTACACATACAGCGAACACATCCTGTATAAAAAACTATGGAAAAGGTTCGCTAGAAGTCCCATTTAAGGTAGGTTTCTAATGAAGTAGGAGCAGAATTGTACTGTCTGGAGTTGGAGTTACTTGGGCTTTGCTTCCTCAGGTGGGAAACTGCTCATAATAACAGAAAGCAGCACTGTGTCTATGGGTCCACCTCTGAAGTCATGGGGAACAAGGCATTTGTGAGATTTGAAGACACATTCCCCTTCTATCATTTCATCATGATGTGATGACAGGATTCCTGAGAGAGTTCAAGTGGGCTTTATTTCAAGGAGCCTGGTGAAAGGTAGCATCAAGAACCACCTGAAAGATTCTGCTGATTTTCTAGTTAACCCTACAAAATATCCACTCATCCAAACTGAGAGCACCGTGCCCATCAGCAAGGAGAGCTACACCACATACAGTCCAGACTGATCTCCCTTGTCTATTATCACATACCTCATACAAGCAGGAAGAAAAAATAAGGACAGGCTGCATCATCTCCCAGCTCCTGCCACCGGCAAACTCACATCCCAGCACAATGACCTAATCATTTCTCACTTTAAAGCTCCTCTGGGTTTGGGCAGAACAACTGGCCCTAGAAGCCTGTCTGCAAGAACCATCAGCAGAAGCAAAAGATGCGGAACATCTCAAGTGACTATTCATTCTGTGCAGATTTCCATCCCTAATTCTGAGGGTTTACATACAATCCTGTGGGGAAATGGGGCTGTAGGTCAGAAATTAAAATGAGTTAATTGAATGGCCATAACCCTAAAATGGCTCCACTTTGGCTTAGATCTTCTGTCTTCTTTCTGACCAGCTTTGGGGCATCCCACAACCGGGGTCTCTGCAGAGAACGTGGGTTCCACCAGGGATGTCCTCTCTGTTACCTACAGGCTTCCACCTACACGTGTTTACTACATACGTGCTCCTCCACCACAGGAAGAGGCAGTCTCTTAGGAAGAACAAATCTAAATAAAGAAGTTTCTCAGCACTGAAGGAGGTCAGGAAAGCACATCCCAATCCATGCTCCTTCCTGCTAGCACCGGTGACGATCCGTACCATTGTCTTTTTCTTACTTGGCTTAAAAACTGCAGTGACTTAATCCCCGGTCAGTAAAAAAACCCTGATGGAGATAGGTCCATGCTGTTACCAGGCCAGACATCTGTCAGTGCAATAGAGGGGCAGGGAGGGAACGGTGACTCTCGGTGGCCCTTTGGTCCTGCTTTCTATGATAACGCAAGGCAAGGCACTGGAGCTTAATTGGGGATGGCACGAAGCCCAGCACAGGGTGGGAGTGAGAAGGGTGGAAAACTTTGTCATTCTTTGGCTGCATCCCTCCCCCAGAAGCTGCGCAGCACACAGGAGAAAGCTGACAGATAACAAGGCCATTAATTAGCTGATTGTTAAAGGGAGGGTTCCTGTGAAGCAGGTCTTTAGGGACCACATCCTTACTGAAAAGCCTGAGTAAAAATAGGCACTTTTTCTAAATCAGGCTGGCCGATGGACTGTGAAATTCTTGGAGGGGAAAACAGTGGGATTTTTCACCTGTATTTAACTTGTCAAGCTCACCACCTCCCTCCCACCCTTCACAAATACCTGGGAGTTGGCCTTAAATACCTCTTTGGAGAGGGAAATGAGGATTTAGCAGGGACAGAAGAGCAACTCTGAGATGGGTTGTCCCTATTCACATTGTCCCAGCAGTTATACGCACACACAGACACTGAAGCTGCAGACATTACCCTCAAAGGTCACGCTCCTGTCACTTTTCTTTGAGGGTCATGCAGATGTGGTATAAGCAGGCAGAGGCCAAAATCCTCTCCCAGCCCCAGGATTCCCCCAATTATCCTAGCAGGAGTGGAGAGGAAGGTGGGAAGATTATGAATGCGTAGCACGGACATCACACGCTAGGGAACCTTCCAATGCTGGTGCCCCCTTCCTTTGAGAGACTGACCAAATGGACTGACGATGACCCCGAGCAGTGCCAGCCCCGCACAGTACACGGTCTAAGAAGGTTAGTCTTAAAACAACAGTGGCTGGAGAGCTGTCCTGCCAACAGCAGGCTCAATGCCCTTTCTCGTGGTGCATCGCTTGGCAACGCGTGGTTGGAAATCCAGGTAGCTGCTCTGCAGGATTAGAGACCTTCCTTACAGGCATTGCTCAGTTTGGTAGTGCTCTCATGGAGGAGGATTCGGGTCACCTTGGTCACAAGCTCGTGATAGATCTTGACTGACTACAATGCAGTGCAACAGCCTCTCAGTTAAGATAGCCTCTCACAGGGAACTTTCTGCTACAGAACTGAAGAGCTGAGCAGTCTTACTGCTCGGATTCCTCGTAACCAAATAAAGGCTTCTGTGAGGCATCCCTACAGCTATTAAAAATTCAGGCTACTGCAAACAAAAAGAAGCAAAACTTGTACTGAAGTAGAAGCAGCCAGCCAAAAAAGATTGGACAAGTGCCTGGAAAAACCGTAAGGACTTTCCAAATGAACTAGCGAGGCAAAGCTCTGGAGGTACTGGGGTGCCTTGCCTTTCACACCAGGAAAATTCAGCACACAGAGGAGAGACCTCACCTTGCTAGGCTCCGGCTTCAGTGACTTCACATACCCAAGTGAAACGCTTGAGGGAGACCCTCTGCTCTTTGCATTCACTAGAATTTGGTCTCCAGATGACAAGATAACTGGAGCTAGAGAGATACAGATGGAGAAGCAGAGCTGAAGGCATATGCCCGAGCCCAAGCACATGGCAGCAGCTGCAGCAAAAGAAGGGCAGTGTGTGAGTGCATGGGAAGTGAGCCGGCTGTGCAGGGGAGGGCAGGCATTTGAAACTGTGACAAATTCAGCCACGTTTATTCAGGACTACATTTTCCACTGTTAATGTCAGTGGTCCATCCCCCATTAGGCTTTGCATCCATCATGTGGTTGGTGGTTGTTTTGTTTTTTCTTTTCTTCAGTCTCCCTTCAAGTCAGGACAGCACATGTCACACACAGCCTTTGCTATCGCTGCCTCTTCTAAAGGGGGAGATGCAGCCTGAGAGATGAGATGACGTGATGGCGGGATTGCTAACAGCAGGCTGCCCCAAGACTCTGAGAAGGGTCTGGGAGCTCCTACGAGGCAAGGGAGGAGCCTGACCTCAGGATTTGGTGATCTGTAAGATGGCTTTTCATCCTGGACAACTTCAAGGCGTTTTAACAAAACCTCTCAAAAAACGTGCCTCCTCTAAAAAAGAGATGCAGAACTGAAGAACGAATTCCTACTGTTCCTCCCCAGCACCCATTTCATGACCAGTTAAAGCAAGAGAGTATTGGCCAGCCAGGGTGAAAAAAAATGATGGAATGGACTCTACTGAAAATGCAAAAAAATGTGCTGGGGGATTGGGGGACTCAACAAAACACAAAACAGAAACGCACCAGGCAGACTCAGCACGTGTAAACAGAAACATTCTCTGCACTTTATGCCAGAGGAAAAGGTCCCCGAAGCCACACGCCTACTGCACATGCTCCCGACTGCCTACCCACCAGGGCACTTGTATTTCATACAGTCTTTTTTAACTGGAGATTTTCAGGAGATCACGTAGCTCACCTTAATTCTCACTTTTCCTACACAGCGCAGGGAAGAAACCACAGTCAGCTGTCTTAAATCACTAAAGATCGTCCAATCTGACACCCCAAAGAGGCTGGGACAAGAAGCTCAACAAAACCGTGAGCTGCCCCTGCAAGAAATTCCAGCACACTTTGAAGGACAACAGAGAAAGCACCCCCCCAGCAACAGCAATTAAGAGGATGGCTGATGTCCTCTTCTTGGCTTAAGCTGTCCCTTACATATTTTTTACCGCAGAGAATAGCTGTAGACATTTTTACAATCCATAAATGTGAAAGCCTTTTCTGTCTCCTAGTGATAAAGATAGCCTGTGGCAACGATAAGCTAATTATGTGTTGCGTAAAGAAGATTAACTTTTAATGTGTTGTTCTCTCATGACACTGGCTGCCCCCTTTCTCTTGCTTTAAAAGAAAGGGTAGATTTATCAAATTAAGCATTTCTAAAACACTGGCACCTTGTTATAGCCTTTATCTTATCGGCTGTATCTCAAAGCTAAGCAGCTCTCACCTTTATATTCTCTTCTCATTTCAGAGCCTGCCTGCCTCTGACACACTCCCTTTGCTGGCGATTTTCCTACCATCTTTGAGACAGGATGATCACCAAGCACTGCGTGCAGTTTGGCGGTGTGCCATTTACATAAATAATGCTGCTCACTGCAGTATTTTCACTTACTCCCTCTCTCTTTTCTAGTCTCAGTTGCTGTTAATCTTGCTCCACACACATCTCACCTGTCTTTTTTCCTGGCTGGCTCTGGTTCTGTTTTCAATCCAGTAATACAGAAAAGTTGTTCAGATGAGTTATCTCCACCTGCATTTGTCCAAGCAGAATTCCCTCCCTGCCACGGGTTGCTAAATTCCTTCTATAATAAGGTTTCTTTGAAATTCCTACTACCCCCCTCTAAAATGGAAATGATTTTGTGCCATCCCATCACAGATTCCAGTTCAGAGACCCCGGACAGTGACAAAAGTCTTTTCAAACAAAAAAATCCCCATTTCTGCTCCCCGTCCAATTCTTGATAATTCTTTACAGGCTACAGTGACTTTTCTCTTGGTGGCTTTCTAAATGCTCACGGACATATTTTTAAACATGAAGTATGCAAGAGTAACCTGAATCTAGTATGTGTTCAGCCAAGCGTCAAATACTGGTGCAGTTCACTGTCAGATGAAAATCTGAAGGTTTTAGGCATGGCTACAGCCTGATGAAAATAATAATGTTTTGTTCCATTTTATATAACCCAGTGAGAGATCACATTACCTGGAGGACTAGACATTCTGCACTGACCCCCCTAAATGTACTTCATAAGTGACATTAAAAAATGTGGGGAATAATTATAATTAACTTTGGCAAGCCTCCTTCTTTCACTTCACTCTACCCGAGGCCAAATCTTCCTACTGAAAGCAGATAGAACTAATACCAATCTTTCAAGTGGTATTGCGTTCAAGACAAAAATCAGTAAGAAACACCATTTTCCCTCTAAAAGAAATACTAGGATGACAGCAGCAGTGCCGAGTTACCTGAAAGTAAATTTGGCCTTTTTTGTCTGAGTCTAACATTGGCTCATTGCTTTTTTAGCAGAGGTTAATCTTTCCACTAAACATGCATTTTCATTTCCATCTTGCAGGCTTCTATTTAGTATTTTTAGGTTCTGCGTCTGTAGTTGTTTGTTTGGGGTTTTTTTTCTATTTGGCTCTTCTGTCACATACCGAGGCCCTCTTCTACACTGAACTGAAGAGAACGTCATTGAACATTGATCAAAAGAAGTTAAAATAACCTTAAACAGAAGTCCACCCTGGTCTGAATCTACCAGAAAAGATTTTCCTTTCCTTCTGATGCAAGAAAACTTGCGATTCCTACGATACTACACTGACTTTGGCATACTACACAGTGCACTATGGTATTTATAACATCAATAAAATGTCAGAGGGCTACAATATTTAGCTGGTCGTTGCTAAGGTTTTGCGTTCTACTTTGTTTAGTAATTTGATCCCTCCTCTACTCTTTTAATTAAGTGGCAACTTTCTAGAGCAAATGACTGGATCTCCCCAGCAATAGTTGCTGGAAGTGATTAAATTGATGACAAATGTGGAAAGATTGTTCTTCCTAACAACAGTGAGTTAATCCCACATCAGGGACAAATGGGGTACAGCTAAGCAGATGACAGCAAACTAAGTGTTGATTTTGTGCAAAGAAATTAAAGACATTACTGGTTTTCTACCTTTGTCCGGTACCCAGAACATTGTAACTGTCAAGGGGTCTCACTGTTTCAGGCAAATCTACAACCTGAGAAAGCAGCTGAATACCAACCTCGTTGTATAAATCACTGAATTCTTCAACCACATCTTTCGGGATCCTTTGCCCGTTGTTGGTAAGATGATAAGCCACCCCATTCTTGGAGTAAAGACTGATCCGTCCAACACTCCTCTCACCATCGGTAGTCTCTTCAAGTAAACCATTGTCTTCTGCTAGATGATAGACTGGGTTTCCATGTGAGCCGTGAATCCACGTAGCTCCCAGTTCAAAAGTGGCGTGCCCTGCAGGAGAGTAAACCGAGCAAACTAGTTATTGAAGCCCATTTTCCTGAAAGCTTGTCACACTCAACCCTAAATAAAATGTACATGTTCAAAAGCAGAACTATTGCCCAAGGACAACACATGTTTGAACATCACTTAAGCGAGCTTTCTCTGTTAGACAAGGGTAATGCCTGTGTTCTTCAAACCAGTCCTTCGGGATACAAGTTTAGATAGTGCTAGAAGGATGGGATGTTTCCAATAAAGACACATCACAGCGACACACCTCTGATACTTAAGGTGAAATTCAGAATCTTCTAGGTTCCCAGTTCTTATCACGGTTGCTGCTAGCTGCTCTATCCTTGCTACTTGGCCTTGCTAAATCATCTTCTCTAAACCTGCACTTAAGAACATGATCAGACAGCAGAGGATGTACTGCTCGTGTTGCAGCACAAGCCATGTACTAGCGAAGGGGGTGTGGGAAGGAAAAGAGCTGTAAGAAGCCACGCTGCACTACTGCAAAAAGGACACATAAGGATACTTACATAAATATTATACCTGTAGGGAAAGAATAGAGTACCCACAGACTTCAAATATCCACCGTATTCAAGAGGAGGGGATGGATACCCAGACACAGGAAGAAAAGCATCTACAGCAGGGAGATGTAGGAAAATTTGGATTGCCCTGGGATAGCAACATTGGCCTGCATACTGAACCTCGTCCTGTGATTAAAAATGCATGTTATTTACAAATACACCTCAGATTAACTGCAATACAAAAATGCATTTCCATTCCCCAAATGAGTAAATAGGTTGTATTTTATTATTTATGCCTCTGAAAATTTAAATCAGGTTCTTTAAAAACAGGTTAAACACCAAATGCATTTAGTCTTCACCACCTATACTCTCTGCCTGCAAAACACAAAGAGTTTAGTCAGCCCTACTCTCTCTCTTCCTTATAACTAACGGGGTTTGCACCAGGGCTCTGACCCCGCTGCCGCGACTGGGCTGATAGCACAGGGAGATGTTCAGCAGCTGAAAGGAGGTGATAAAAATAAGCTCAGGTCATGTCCTCCACCCACATTTTTACAGATTCTCAGAAGTCCAAAGCTAACTGTTTTAAAGTCTGACAAAGCTGTGTTCTCCCAGCGTCCCAACCAACACCATGCTGTGCAGCTCGCTCTGCAGAGGTGTGTGAGTGCCTGATTAAGTGGGATAGCTAATAGGATCCTGCTTGATGAAGAAAGGATCGTGCAGTTACCAGTCATCATATACTGTTTAACATGTAAATATATGCTCAGACAGAAAGACACTGCAGCACTACGCTATAACGCAGTCAAGTTTAACGGGTGAAAGCTCCAAGAAATGCTGCTCTCCAGCTGAGACACTGCCTCCAAGGGAAGCTCCATGTATCTTGTTTTTCAAGCAAACAACCACCTCGTCATTAAGGAGCATGCTCATTGCCCTTCAAAATATGCATTACAGGACTCGAGAGCACAAGATTTCTACGTGTACCTAAAACAAAGCACGTTCTTCAGAGCATGCAGCATCAAGTCACAAACGTGTGAATATTTAAGGCGCCGCAAACTCCAATTCGCTCCCAGAGCACCCAGCCTGGCGGAAATGAGTGCTGTACATTGGCAGCCAAAGGTACAAAGCTCATACATATTGCATGTGGCAGTCACCTTGTTAATGCAATCCTCCTGCGAGTCATCACATGCCAGATCAGCAGCAGGAATACTGCCTGCTGCTTTATGTCAGGAGCTTGCTCTCTGCTACGCTAACAATCCTCCTGCATATAGCTCTTATTTATGGGGCACCTGATCTTTGAAAGAAAAAATATATGCCAGCAGGTCCCGCTGTATTGGTGCTCGGTAACAATTATGATGTGTTCCAAGTTCTCCTGTTTTCAGTAGCTGTGTGGAATATAATCAAATACCAAAAAATTAAAAACAGTCATTCTTGCCTGTAATACTTAGAAACTCACTATCATCACTACCAAGCAGATAAGCCAGTTGTTACCTAGTATAAGTTACATGATAAATTATTTAAAAGTGTAAAATTAAATAACATCTTTTTAAACAGAGATAGCTAATTTACTTTCAGGGCCTTAAAAGGATTTAGTTTCAATATTAATCTACTTCGAATGAATCATCCAATACAACAAAAAACAGAAAAAAATTCTGCTTCCTATTCTGCGAATATAATTACTGAGACACAAGCAGCAGTCAAGACAGGCCTATACACAACAATATAGCATACCAGCAATTTTCCAAAGGAACGCACAGATTGCATATCAAGCCTTCTGAATACGCACGGGAACTCTCACACTTCCCTTTGCAGCCCTGACTATTTCTTGGGCATCCTGTCGTCAAATATCTGCAGTGGATACAGATGTTATAGATCATGTACAAGAAACACACTTACAATCCACAAACACACAAACCCTCTGCCTCACCTGTGCTAGAAGTGATGAACCAAACCTCTGAAAATCCAAATTATTCCCCTGTGCTGAGTAGCAACACACTCTATGCAGCTGAGGGAAAATACTGTCCCCTGCAAGACACAGCATGGCTCAGTGAGAGTGGAAGTATTAGGATATAACCCTGAGAAGGTGCCGCCGTAGCTCTGTTGAAGATTTAAATCGGATCTTTAGTCAAGTGTGCAGACAGGGCAGTGGCCAGAGAAGTTTAACATTTAAATGCCATTTAGACAAGCAGATCAAAATGGTCGTATGTTGAAGACTCAGAAGAACGACTTCTGTGGCAGTGTTTTGTAAGCTTTAGCCAGTTCTGAGAAATGAGCAGGTCTTGCATGCCCCACTTGCAATCTTGCTGCTCCAGGCAGTACAGAAGAAGAAAACACAGCCCAGGACCGTGCTGCCCTTTTGCCCTTGTACCAGGGAATAAGAAGGTTCTGAGTACGTGCTGCTTCTGAAGATTTCACCACCCAACAGAGCTCCAAAGTTGTTTGGCTCAAGGGCATGCGAATCTGCAAAGCGCACAAGGGGCCAGAACGTGGACCCACCTTGGGAGAGAATTGCAGTCCATACCCACAGCGTAACTTTGATAGTTTGCAGAAGGTAAGAAAAGATGGACAGTTTGTAGTTTTAAGAAAGGTATTAAAAGATCAAGACTTTGGATTCCAGTCCTCTGCTCTGCAAGTAACAGTTAGATCTACAAACTGCAAGATCTCCACCAGACTGAAAAGCCTGCTCTTGTCTCATGTTAGTTAAGAAGTGTTAACGAACAGGAGGTAGATTCCTGGCAAGGGCAAAGATATGAGTAACCGCTGAAGGTGTCGAAAGGTGAGAGAATTGGTCTCAATACTAGTACAACAAAACTATTTCACAGGTGCACTGACAGAATGATATATTGCTCCCTGAAGATTTCAGGTCTTTAACACTTCCCTCCTCTCACAGACATGATCCAGGATATTTTTAATACAGTGTATTGTGAGTAAAGGACGCACTTCCCATTCTAACCTCTATGCCAAGTCTCAGCAGAATGTAAAGTGCCCTGTTCAAACCCTGGAGATTAATTTGTCCAACTGCCTTTTCATTCATTTCCGTTCTGAAAGTTCATAGGACACTACTGTTTATTTACTGCGGTGAGTTTATCGAGTAAAATATAGTAAGTGATGTAAGCACCTGACAAATAAATAGAAAGGAGGGCAGCAAGAGGCCAAAGTTAATAAATACAGAGAGTGGGATCAGAAACAGAACTAGTTAATTGAAATCAGGAAGGCAATTCAGTAAAAGTAAAGAGCTTTTTGCCTCCTGTGGAGGTGAGACAGGCAATGCCCTTCTAGCTACCAGGGAAAGTTTCATTGACTACTGTGCTGCAAAGGGTAACGTTTGTTCCAGTAGTCTTGCATTTAGGGGTTTTACAAGCCCTTCCAATTGACACGGGATTAAAATATCCAGTGTCTGCACCTTTATTACACACTGAGAAAGGAAGCCACAGAGGTAGGAAAGCTGCGAATCAGGATGAAAGGATACATTGAAGAGGTTTTTCCAGCAGCCTGATTCACAGTGGGTAGTGCCCTACACAGTAAATTAGTTCCAGGGAAATGAATGGGGCTATTTGTGAAACAGAATAGGTCGGAGCTTGCCCCTTTGCAAGTGATGTAAGTCACTAAGAAATGGCCGTTCACCAGCCAGGAGATTTACTGACTGCTCCTAGTCAAGAGTCAAGCTTGAAAACGTTGGTGGAAACTGTCTCAATACAATTATTTAATCACAGAACACTTCTCTCAGACCTGTTACACAGAGCTCTTCCTGTACGAATTAAAACGATCACCAAGGTCTTTATTTTATAGAAACATGGTTCTGGAGCAGCCCTCCCTCGGAAAAGATGCACAAGATAGCTCAGATTCACCCACCCACCCTGAAAGGAGCCCAAGGATTTATGTTCCTGACAACATCACACCTCAAATAACCTTTTGCATGTGCACGTTGACTGAAAAAGCACATTCCCAAGGCCAAATTACCCTAACGACAACACAAAGCCTTGCTAGCAGAATAAAGCAAGCCCAACGCATTACTCCCAAAACGCTGCTCTTACCAAGTTTCACACTTTGCACGCGGCCTCCAATTCGGTCAGTCGCCTCAAGGATAGTTACATCCGTGAAACCGCTTTCCAAGAGCGCTTTCGCTGCTGACAGGCCTGCAAGCCCAGCACCGATAACTACTATTCGAGGCTGTCGTTTTCTCCGTAGGCCACTACTAAGAGGATCATCCGTGCTGTCTGCAGATATTTCACAACTTTGCATGCCGTCCAAGCTCTCTTTCTAAGGAACCTATGGAAAAAGGAAACAAGCGTGTTCAGGGATCTCGGCTCAAACTTATCCTCTGCAGTTAAAAACCCTAAGGAAGTCAAAAAAAAACAAAAAACAAAGGAAAGTCCAGCAGAAAAGAAAGAAAACTTGTGAACTAGACCCAGCCTTCAAAATGGGAAGCATAGGAAGGATAACTGAGGTCAAACTGGGATGCAACAACTTTTTGGCCTGGAGCACCAGTACTGGAAACTCCAGAAATCTCCACCCTCTTGTACCATGTAGACTATTTCCAGAGAAGTCAAAGAATTTTCAAACTCCCATTTCTTTATATAACCTCCAAAAGTGGCAATTTTGTGGTAAAGACTTTAAAAAAAAAGAAAAAGACAACGACATGCCCAGTGCCGACAAGCTCCACAACACAGTGATGAAGCTTCACTTTGCCTCTGTGGCAACCACAAAGCATAAGCTTCAGATCATATAACTACGGGACTAGGTAAAGAGGATTTAGCTCAAAGCATGGAGATCAGATATCAAACCGATCATTACAGAAATGGTACAGACGGAAAAACGTTTCAACTGATGAAAGCCAACAAGGGCCAGCTGAAAAATTCGCAACCACATGATGCAGCCCCTGGAACCAACACTGTCCTGCCACATCAGGATCAGCCTCAGTCTTTGATGAAGAGAGGTTCAAACCCATACCAGCCCTGACTAGTCCAATTCTACCTCCACCTACCCAATGCATCCAACTGCTCCTCCAAGCAGTATCCTATTTTTCTTTGCAAACTCCTAGAAGACATCTTTTTAACTGTGTATACCCTTAGTTCTCGGGTCCCATCACCTTATTTTAGTACACGGCCTGAGTCCACGGTTAAGGTTAAACCTTAACAAGGGATCACCAATATAGGATGTCCCTATACACAAATGTCAATGTCTAGTCATCTGGTTCTGGATAGGTTCACATCTGTCCTCAAGAGCACGAAGGAACAGGGTACAGAGACCCATACTCTACCAGGCCCAAGAAGACATCAGTCCTGACTTGCAAAGGATAAGCACGCAGCCCAGGACCCATCAGCCCTTGAATCAGCTGGTGCCCAGTGATTTGGATAAAGTGCACACATGATTCCTAGCCTTACCATCCTCCCTACCCAACGCTTACTGAACGCAGAGAAATCCAAGGAGCTAGTATGCTGCCTCCACCTGTTGCCAAGCTGCTGGATACTCCTTCTGAGCTCTTCCCCAATTTTCCCAACACTTGACCAGTGTCAAAGACTCCTGTTTCTCCCTTGCATCACCAGGAGAAGAATCAAACCTTTGTGCTTGAGACACTGCTGGACTATGGCAGTATATTGTCATGTGTACTAATGAAGTTCAAAGCAATAGTGGTTTCATTTGGACAGTACCTTTTTCTCCGGGTTCTTAAAGCATTTATATATGTTGACCAAGCATCTCCTGCTCTCTGTAACAGAGGTGACACCAGACTGCAGTCAGTAGTGATTTAAGCAGCAGGATAAAAAGTAAAGTGGTCCTACTGGAGCTCTTGACAACTATTTTGAAAATGTTTAGTTTCAACTGGAACAACTTCAGCTCAATCCACCCTATCTGGGCTCACCTGCAAGAGAGATTAGCACAGTGCCTGTAACAAACTCTGCTTCTGCCAATACCGCTCGTTCCAACTGCCACAGAACAACGGAACAGGTGACACTGAGCCAGCTCTGCCTGCAGCCACGCTAAAAACTTCTACCTGCAATTACATCAATCATCTCACTGTTTTCATCTCCTGACCAACAGATCTCAGCTAGCAGATATCTGTCATAGGGAGCCAGACATTGGTGCTGGGAGAGTTATTTCGAAGCTGAAGTCAAACATGTCAAGCATCCGATGCTTCCTAGTCCGTGGTGAGAGTCACGAACCATGGTCATTTGACAAGCGGAAAAGCTGTGAGCAGCCAAAACCAGGCATTGGATTTACTTCTGAGCAAGCTGGATGCACAAGCAGTACAACAGTTTAAAGAAGTAGCAGTGAACGATTTCTTCCCTGGTTCCACAAGAAACAGTAAAGATCTGGAGCAGGCAGGGGGGAGGAGGATGCCAAGCTCCTTCCCTACAGCGGCCGGTGAGATGGGTCAAGTTTCCAGTTGCAGACACCTTAGGACTTGTCTCTACTTGGCCTCGATGCTGATTCATTTCTCTTGTGGACTTTCCTCACCTGGGAGAGGAATGTTTTTTTTTTCCTTTTTATCTTAATACACTCTGAAAGTGGATTTTCAGAATGGGTTAAGATAAACAGGAACACGGCACTCCAGGTACAGAGGGCCTCCCTCGGGAGGTAGTCGGGAACTGCTCCATGATATGTAAGTTAAATCCTATCAGCCTCTGACTGGTGAGGAAAGACGAGACCACTCCTCAACAGACCCACACAAACACCCACCACAAACAGAGATGAGGGACAATATTCCAGTTAAAAACCCAACCAAAAAAAGAAAGCATCACTGTTCTCTATTTACCAGAGCAGGACAATGAAAAGGAGCTGGGCTTCCTACAAAGAAAAGTTTTTTCTGCCATCTTCTCTTGAAGTTGAATGAAACCACTACATTTCTTGGGCCCTGTCAATCACTGGTCCTTTACCTCCCCTCCCAAGCATGCCAATTTATTGACTTTTAATCTAACAAGGTAAGAAGTGAAATTTCTCTGGGTTCTTTAAAGATCTTTAAGATGGGCCCCAAACATTGGGATCTCTGTATTCAGCGCTTCCGGGAAGTCCACCACTGGGATACAAAGGGCAAAGCAGTACAGTTACTAAAGAGTACGTAAGAACTGCCACAGCAAGTCATACTGAAGAGTCTGGGGTTGGTACGAAGAGGAATGACCCTCTTCTGGCAGTACCCAGCTGCCAGCAGTACGTCCAATAAGGACCTTGTAAGGTAGAGCTAATGTCCAGACCTCTGAGCGTAACAACCCCCGGGACTTCTCCCCCTTACATTTGCCGACTTCTTTTTGAATCCCTCTGTACTTCTGGCCTTCACAACAATTTTGTGGTGAGGAGCTCCACAGTCTATTAACCTTACGCAAACATTAATGTCCTTTTGGTGGTTTCAGAACCGCTACCCAATGAAAATTGAGGACATCCCCAAAAACTGTTATAGGAAACATTGAACAGTCATTCCCTGTTCACATTCTCCTCGGTGCTAAGGACCTTCATACATGATCCTAGTCATATCTTCTTCAAGAAGAAGTAAACCTTAATCTGGCTAGTCCTTCCTCATCTGTGAGCTATTATAAAGCCACAGCTGAAATAACTCTTCCTAGAAATGTCTTCAGGATTTACTACAACCTATAGACATTCCGTAACACTCTCCGCTTCTCATCCAGCCTCCAGATAACACTTCGATGCATGTATTTTAATTGCCACAGTAAAGAAACACCTTTTCTGCCATCTACATCCTATAGAAATTGAAGCGTTTTAGCGCAGTTCTTTAAGTACAGCTTTCCTAATCCTGGCTTCAGCGAACTCATGTGAATTTTTCACATGAAAGCTTCAAGAAAATGTTTTCCCCTCCTGTTTCACCATTTTAATACTGGATTAGGTGACCTGTCTAGACAGATGAGAAAATAACAGGGTATTTTGTGTCTACAGAATCCTGATTTAGAAACCACCCTTAATTAGCCAACAACCTTTACCGTGTGATCGGCAGGGGAAGGCAATTAAAATTTAGAGAGAGCTTGGGCTTTCCAACCAGGATACATGCTCCATTGTGAAATGAACAGACAATATAAATACATAAATCCCCACTACACTTTATTTCAGTATCAGTTATACACTCTGTCAGACTCATAAGACAAGCACATAAACCACAGTCTATTATGTGCAATGCTCTACCTTCAGTATTCACCAAGCCACCAGCCAGGGCTTGAGCCAGTGAATATTACTAGGTCCTCTGATACAAAGATAGTTTGGCTTTTTTCTTCTTCTTGATTGCCAAAAAGGGGTTTTTCTTTTTTTTTTTTTTTTTTAAATCACAGGGTAAGAAGTGTGTTAGCTGTCCTACTGTGAATCTCTCTGAGGCTGCAATTTTACCTTGTACCCATCTAAGAGCACGGGTGGTACTAAATCATAGCTTGACTAACAGTAAAATTCCCCTTGCTTTGTCTTGCTTACAGCTTTCCTGTGAGATAGCTAACAGGCACCTGCTATCCACAATAAAATAAAATTAAAAAAAAAAAAAAAATCCAAATACACACCTTCCTTCTGTCTTAAAAATATAGCTTTGATCCTCTTACCTCTTGTGCATCTGTCTCACTCATGATATTTAATCACTCCTTTTTCTGGACCTGCTCCCTTTTCTCAGTCTCTATCGCCATTCTGCCCTTGCCTCCCTAGGTGCCACTACCTTTCATTCATCCCTTCTCACTACTGTCCACTTCCTTCATTCAAAAAAATACCTTAAAAAAAAATCCCCAAAAACAATCCCCCCAAAAAATCCCTGAGCTCAACTGCTGTTTCCCAGCAGGCAAATCTTTGCAAAAATATATTTTCTAAGATGGGCATCATTCTACCAACCCGGAATCATGGGTTTCCATTCCTGGCATTTGTACTCTTCAATCCTATGAACTCCCCATCCCTTCACCTCTGCTGACCTTAGTTATGCACCCACCTCACTGACTGCTCCCAGGGAAATGACTCTTTCAATCTGCACAGAGGAGCCTTGTTAGCTTTCAGCGGGACTTCACTCCAGAGCTATCCCAGCAATGACTTAGAAATAATTTTGAACAGATTCCTGTGTTTCATCCTTCTAATAAAGATATATTCTGGATATATTCCCTTTAACACAGAGTGCCTTCTACTCATTTAAGTTACAACGGCCCCACAGACAATGGCAACCTAGAAATGGCATGAATGCAAATGTCATGCTAGCCTTCTCTACCTTTCATCCAGCAGCAATAGCAATGAAGTTCAGAGGTATGTCCACTGCATGATTTTTTTTCTCATTTTGCCAGTAAAACCTTGCAGGTCACAAGGAAGAAGCCAGAGAATTAAGGCAGTTCACAACTGCCCTCCTTAGTACAACAATACTCTCTGATCAGGCTATTCTTCTAGGACCCTTAAGAAAAAGGTCACAAAGGCTCCGACAATTTAAAAATACAAAACCAAAATAAACAAAAACATTTCTCAAGGAAATCTGCTATTCTTAGCTCACCCAAATACTCTCGTGGTAGCACTGTCTTAGCTGTGATGACACAAAGACTCAGGCAAGGCAACACACTGAAAACAAGGCTTGCTGCTTAAAGGCTTGTCTGGTGGTTGGTTGGGTTTTTTTGGTTTGTTTGTTTTTTCCACCAGGATTGGTTAGTCTTAAAAAAAGCGACCTTCCTCTCCCTTTCAACTTTATATCACACAGCAGGTTGTCTTATACCCAGGAGCCATAGCTGTGAGCTCCCGGCATACCATAGACCACAATCATGGTCATCCCCGGTGGGACTCGTCTCACCCCATTTCATTGCTTGGGTGTCCAACTTGCATCTGCTGTCTGCAGCCTTTCAGGTGATGGAGAGGAGGAGTAATCCATCCTGCTGATCTCTGGCATACCTATCTTAGGATGGACAAGCTGAAAGGAAGCTTACAGACCAGTTTAAAACAACCACCTAACCTTTCTGAGTCCTCTTACATTAGCAGTGTAGCTAGGATCAGGAGTGTGCTTTGGCGTGACCTCAACACCTCCTCTTCCCATGCTTTCATTCACGGTGTGCAGTGGTATCGAAGCAGCCAAACGGCTTCACTCCTTGTGGATGAAACTAGACTAGAAGACGCACTCCAGGAGAGCCAAAATGCATCCCAGCCACTAAGGGGCATTCATGGGGCCAGAGTACGGCAAGTCCAACCTGAAGCCTCCAGGGACACACACTCTGTCAGGGACAGACATGGGGACCTCAGCACTGATTCTTTCACTCAGCATATCACCTCACATTACCATGACGTACTTACTGATCTAGAAATAGCTTTCAACAGCAAAAATGAGGTTGAGAGGAACTGCACCTCCAGAAAAGGCAGCCAGTGGCGACACTTCCACATGCTATTCTGAGACTCCTGCAGGAGGACCCGGTTTTCTTTCCTAACCACACTATTTGCCTGAATTTTTTAGTTCTTCTGTAGAGCGTTTAATTGACAGTCTTCACATTAACAAGTGTAACAGCCAGTGTGGAGGGTGAAAAATGCATCATCAACACAAACAAATTCCCTGCTGACCGCACAGACCACGCAGCTCCAGCATAAACCGGCCAAAATTTACCAGAATCACTTCATTCCCTCTAGGTTTTTAATTGATGGAAATTAAGCATCATCCTTAATCAGAAACCTAAACAACAATATTGTGTGTGTTTGAAAGGAACTCAGATAAAAACAACAAGACTTCATTTCAGTTGAAAGACTAAATGGAAGCACAAGAAATAAACACACTACTATTTTATTATTATTTTAAGTGCAACTATTCAAGATACCATCAACACGTGAAGGGGCACTACATACATGTGTGTTTATAATGCAGGTTTCTCATCACAGTCTGAAAGTGTTTACAAACAGACAATACTCGACACCAAAGGATTAATTCAATCTAAGCAGAGACAAAGCAAGATTGAGCAACCAAGAGCAGAAGCTAGAAAAATTCAGAACAGATATTATGTCTATTTTTAACAGTGACACTAATCAGCTGTTGAAACACTTTTCACTAAAGACAGAGAGGCTATTGCTTGAAGCTTTTAAATCTCTCATAGACATTTACACTCCAGTCCTATCAGAAGACAGGGTTGTGGTGCTGGGAATGCTCCTTCCTATATGATGGAGATGGCCAGGACAGATGTTCAAGACAAAACTTTCTGCCCTTTGCACCCCAGGAATCTACCATCATGCAGAACTGTATGTCTGTGAGCACATGCATTATTAGCATAGTGTTGTAGAGACGGAGCAAAGATGCAGGTGGTTTCCAGTGATGCCTAAGGAATGGAAATCAGTCGCACAGACCACCCAGTGCAGGGCATCTCCCGGGCCTCAGAAAACATTAAAAAAAAAAAAAAAAAAAAAAAAAAAAAAAAGCAAAGTTTTTGATACAAAGTTTCAAAAGCCTTTTTTCAGTAGATGTAATAATGTCTATTTTTTTATCAACTGCATACAGAAGAGTGGTTATCTGAAAGCACTATTAGCAGAGCCCATATGCAAAAGTGCCACGATGGAAACAGAAAGGCAACTTATTTAGCAGACGTAAAGACACTCCAGCATTAGGCTGTTAACTCATTACGCAGTCTAGCAGTACTTGTACTGAGCAACTGCATGGCTGTAATGAGTAACCTTTATCTAAGTAACTGCAGTAACAAAATTTTCAATTATCATCTCTAATGCACCTTTTTTCCTGAGCTGAGGGAGAAGTGCTTGGAAGGATTATTCTCGTTAGAGCAATTTGATCTCCTTTAACACCTTTCCAGGCTTCAGACTCAGGCTGTCCACTGAGCACAGGTCAGGACAGAGCAGATCGTATCTCTGAGTAGACACAAAAATGCAGTGGAAGGAGATTTCTGCGCTGGCCCCAGCACTGCCTGTCGCCAGTGCCTCCCGTCGCTGTTAGCTGTGGTTCTCCCTGCGGCTCCTGGCACAACAAACAAGCATTTTGCAACTTCTCCCTCTTTTCCCCTTTCATCAGCCTTCTCGGAAGCAAGCACATTAATCCTTACTGCCTGTTATTTCAAGATGCTCTTTCCAAGCTCTCCAGGCTGTAAACACGTCGAACTGGAAGATACGTCACTTTTCTCCTTCTCCACATACCCTCCCTCCTTTTTAATCCAGCAGGTTGCACACCAAACTCACTCACAGTCCTTTTCAGAATCACCATTTATACCAGCACGGGTTAAATACGGACACCCTTTCAACAGAAGGCAGGAGCATTATTAATTGAACTTAAGTACTCCACGTCAGTCAGATACGTGAGTGAAACAAGCCTGCTGTTATAAACTGCCTTTGTACAGTAGTAGTGCAAACACCAACGTGGCAAGGTTGCATCTGCAGTGCAACGGGAGGTTTATTGCATCGGAAGCAGACACACCTCGTTTACTCAGCTACCTGGAGAGCTGAAGGAGCGGGATAATGGTCTGCAGCCATCTACATACATACCAGGGCCCTTCCCAAGCCCATAAACCTGTGTCACTGACAGCACACGCACCAGTGAGGTCAAGGTTGACCCTTGTTACGCCTGCACACGCTGGAAAGCCACCTCCAGCTGGGCTGAAACCACCTGGAGAGCGGTGTTTCATTGTTATCCTCATGCTCAGGCTTTATCCAATTCGGTATTTTAGTCTAAACAGGTTTGCCGGCTGGATGTGGGCAGCTGGAACAAGTCACTCAGCCTCAGACCAGTCCTGCTGCCCTCTTCTGCAGGCAGCTGCCAGGCGTGGGCAGGCAGCAGGCCTTGGCAGAGGAGACCTGTTCTGACAGCTCACAGAAACTGGAAGTCTTGGTCAGAAACAGCCCCTGAAAGGCTCTACTCCAACCTCCTGCTCCAAGTAGGACCATCACCAGCATGGTCTCCTTGAATGCAGTGTTTTCCAGTGCTTGAAACAAGCAAGATAGATCCAAAATCCCTGCTTTTCCCATCAGTGCGACTTGGGCCCCTTGCTCCTCATCACCTCTTCATGTCTGACTGGAGCCAGGAGACTTGCAGACGCTGCACGGGGACACGTGAGCCTGAGTGAGCAATTCTCCCTGGACCCAAGCAGGTTTTGAGTGAGGCACCTCCATCGTCTCTGCAGCACCCTCCCCACTGCATCCCACACCATCAATACAACCCATTTATCCTGCGTGTCTCACCCTTGCCCACCAGCCCTGGTGATGGAGAGCTGACGATGCTCATCTTTCTCACTGTGGTGGTACAAGGAAGCCAGACAGCTTTTCACAAAAACAAGGCAGCACTCCTGCCGCAGACGAGCAACCCATGCCCTGCCTTACGTTTCTGCAGACAGAAGCAGAAACAAAGTGGTTCGATTTCCAGAGAGCTGCTGGAATTTAGAGAAGTGGCTGTGAGAGAAAAACAAGTTTGAACTGAGGACAAATGCTACCATCCGCTAAAATTTGCCAACGTAAAAGCCCAAGCCATCAAATGTGGCTTGAGGCACTGAAAAGGCTGCAGTTCAGTAGCGTTGATCTTAAATTGTAGCATCTACAAGCCCCATTTACAAATTACTGACCCACCCCAATGACTGACACACAGTGAATGCAGAGCTGGATCAGACATCAAGGAAGGAAACACATTAATAACACACCACCCGTACTCTTAGACAGCAGCATGAACAAAATGCTTCCCGTTTTACCCATATGCCAAACCTGCAGCCTTGTGCCGAAAACCTCCTCAGCATCATTTTTTCTGAAGGCAGCAGAGACCTTCAGGCTGACTCTGCGCTCTTCTTCCTCTGGACACATCCCAAAAGAGACAGAGGGAAATCACAGCATTAACCTTTGCCTGTCCAAACTCAGGTCTCCTCCAGCCTGAAAGGATGACCTTAGCTGGGATGCCTAGCCCCTACTCTTGTAACAAAACACTGCAAGCCCTGTCTTCATTTCCCCCCTCATTTCCAGAAATACCACCTCCCCACATCTCAGGAGAGAGAGAGATGGGGCCATTCTAAATTGTTTCCTCTTCCCAAGCTGGGAAGAAGCTGTGCTTCTTCAATACACACACAACAAACAATGGAATCCTACTCCTAGTGTGACCACTGATGGTCTGTGGGACCTTGGGCAAGCCTTTTCACCTATCCGTGTCTTATAAGGATGACCACCCGGAGCCACCTCTGTAAAACTGCTCCCCTAGTTATGAATGAGAAGCAGCCCAAAGCTGCCAGATCTTAGGGGCCATCAGACCTTAGGCAGGCTACAGGCTTCAACCACAGCACCACTCTGTGGTCCTACACTGCTGGCCTAGAAAAGGAAGCAAAAATGTTTAAGTTCAACAACAACAACAACAAAATCTTCTGAGAAACAATATCTTTTGTAAGTATGATCCAAGACAGCTGTCCCCTTTGCCTCTTCCCACAACACCATCATCCAGGAAAAATGCAGGGGAGACAGAGAGAATATACCATCAATCTGACATTTTATAATTATGTCTGAATCAGCAAAGATGGTAGAAAAGGCTCCATAAGATCTCCTGCTAGCTTAGAGGCACTGGGCACCTTGTTTGCCGCCTGATTTTCTGAGCAGCTTATCCAAAGCTGCGTTGTAAGAAAAGACATAGCTAGCCAGTGTCCAAATCTCTGAGTGATCGGACCAGCAGCCCACGGAGAGTGGGAAAATGTGGACAAAACAGCATCTGTGATAATTCAGTCTTCAAGACAAGGAGGGCCAGGAAACATTGCAACGAGCCACCGGCTCCCATACCCATCACACACCGACTAGCCTCCCCGCTGAGAGATGATTTGCAGAGCTGGCAGGGGAGCGGGCCGGGCAGACAATTTCAGACAACAAGCCAGCAAAGATGGAGCAGGCAGGGAGCAGAGCTCACTTTGTAAAGGGGTGCCACAGTTCTGACTTTACAAAGGAACCTGTTGAGGAGCACACAAGCGTCACACGTGATTTATACACTAGTGAGGAATCCGCCGCTGCAGCCGGTGAATCCCATTGAGTAATACTGGCTTCAAGCGAAGAAGAAGTGTCAGGACGTTTTGCCTTGTTACACCCATACCCCTGCACACCGACGTTCAGTTTGCATCGACTGCAGCAAGGGTTCCAGTAACCACACCGAGTGGCTCCCAGAAACACTTGCCCCAGTAAGCCTCCTCCACTCTCCAAAGTCACCAAAAATTTGCTAACTGGGAAAATCTCTGTACTTTTGAATGTTTAGAGGAGATTAAAACAAAAAAAAAAAATGGGTCACTGGATGGTGCTTTTGATCAGGAAACCACTGCACATTTTTACCACTGTGATCCAACTTGTTTTAATGCCTGCAAATATCCCTCGAGTCAAATGAACTTGTTCAGAGCTGATTCACACCAAGGCTACTTTTAAAATTGGGTAGTTGTTGACAAGTAGAATATATTTAACAAGCCCCAAGCATCTTGGCATGCAGTATAAAGACTTCCTATTATGAGTTGGGTTTTTTTTAAAGCTAACATATGGGCAGAGCAGGTTGTCTGCCACAGGGCACTTCCATACAGTGCTTGGCACTACCAGAACTGCAAGGTTATCCAAAGAATAAACCAAAGCATGTCACGCCAAGAACATAGGGGATGAATCACGCCATTTAAAACTCACTGATAAAATGCACCATTATGTGTTTTTCAAACCCGTCTCATCTGAGGGAAAAGAAAAGAAAATAAATCAAAATAATTGGCTGGCCTGTGGCTGATTCTCAAGCGCGTTCCTCTGGCTGAAGGGCACTGTGAGAACACAGCAGGCTCCGCCAGCTCCGAGATGCTGGGAAGGGAGCAGGCTATCTTGAACTACTTTTCAACGGGCCTTCTGACAGCCTGCTGGAATACACCTCAGTCAGCATCTTGATTTGGGGATAAAATTAAGGACTGGATGATTTCCTCCACCATCAGAAGGTCCCATGGAAATGCTAGGAGGCGGTCACCATCCCCAGGTGATTCCCAGAGAAATGGGCCGAGAATGAAGTCGAAGGCCTTTCAGGAACACACAGCAAGGGCACCCTGTGATGGTAAGATGGGTCAGCTATGGTCAAACTGGCTGAGCTTTTGGGACAGTCTTGGAGGCGTAAGTCTCTTCCTTCCCCTTTTTATTGCAGCTTTTCTGGTCACACAAAGCTGGGTAGCTCGTCTGCAGCTGAGACAATGACTTCCCTGCACCATGCGGTCTGGGCTAAGGAGCTTCTCCTGCCCACGCAGCTAGTAAGATCTGAACACTGTAATGCTTGTGGTTCATGTGCCAGAGGCTACAGTATTACACAGGACACAGTTGAAAGGAGTTTCACAGCAGCGACAAAAAGCACAGCTTCAGCATATTCCTTGCACAACAGCGGAGCAAATCCAGCAAATCCTCTGCTCTACAAATCCCCCGGAGACAGAACAAGTATATGTTGTAACTGGCGTATCAGCATCCCCTTCATTTTGGGAGGCTGCAGAGATAGGTACAAGGGCCCACCTACCTAGAAGGCATCCGACAACATCTACTCCATCACCAGGGACAGTTTACACTGCCAGAACACTCTTCTTTTGCATCAGGAGAAACTGGAGAAAATAGGGACATCAGAGCGGTATTCAACCTGCTGCAGTGAGCGGGATATTCCTATCTTAACCCCAGCAATATAAACGATGATCTAGCCAAAAATTCTAACACCTTTGGTTTCCACATCCTATCGACCATCAGGGACCTACCAACACTGTGAGCTGGCCAGAACCTAAATCAGTGCAGCAAGATGCAGTTTGGCTGTGTTAGCCTCAGACAAGACAGAAGGTTAACAGCTCAGGAACAGAGCTGTTGAACTAACCAGGACAAGCAACAACCAGACCCAAACTGGCCTGCCTTTTCCCGTGTCTTTGCAAGCTTGCCAAGCCCTGGTTGACCCCATGGTGGGAATCTTCCCCTTATTTCCAGCTCCTTGATCACGTTCATTATTAGGAAGTATCTGCCACTGCCAAGCTCCTCATGAAAGCAAAGCTTGGTGTTTCAGGACTGTAAAAGGAAGGAGAGACAGACACTAAACCAGAGGAAAAAAGAGGTTACAAACTAAAAACGTTGGCATAATGGATCAGAACAATGCTGCAAACAAGTTCCCTGCAGAACTTGTATTCTGACTGCCAAAAAGAGCTGTACTCTATCCCATCTGCATAACCGTGCGATCTTATCTTCACTACCCTCCTTCTCTCTACAATTGTTTGGGAACCTTAATCGATAAAACCAGCCTTAATTAAATAGGAAACTTGCCCATGTTTGCACAACTCAGAACACAACAGGGTCTCAGTCAAATAAACACTGGTGGCCATATTACATTTGGGAATTCTCTGTGGCTTGGGGTTTTAAATTCATTGCAGCAAGCTTGGGAGCAAAGTTTCAACAGGAATCTTCTCTTCTCCTCCCATCCTGTGTAACAGGAGGGTGAGAAAGGGAATGAATCTGCATGCAGAGAGGCTCAGTACTGGTTCCAACTCAATGTGTACATGAGGATCATTTCAGGACACACCATATGAGACACGCTAGCCCAAAAGCAATTATTTTTTCTCACCACTTCTCAGAACCCAGACCTAACAAACTGCCCTGAAATAGCAGCACGACTCTCTAAATAGCATCATTTCTTCTCTATTTGAAAGCAACACCCACACTGAATCTTTCATTTTAAGCCATCCCCGAGCAGTTACCACATCTTTACTATTCAAGCCACAGGGAAAATCATTAAATGCAACAGAAACACTAAGGGATGAGAACCAAAATTAGAAAAACCGAACACTGCACTGATTTACTCCCACAGTAACTGGATTGACTTCAGCCTGGAACAGACTAGACGTGACTCCAGGAGAAGTATGTCTCTCCAGGTGGAGCTGTATTGAGGGGACTTCTCCTGGGCTCGTGCTTTGCTGGAACGTTAAATGCAAACCACAAGCTCCAGCTTTAAGACAGCAGACACATAACCAGGGCTGGCTTTAGGACACTGCGATACACACATCTTTCTCCATCCTGCTGTCTGCACAAACACACTCACATATCAGATGAGGGCCCAAGGCAGGGGAATTCAGGTTGGGAAGCGTGTCCTTAGATCTCGATGAAGTCTGGCTCATGGCTGGCAGACTGGCCTTCAGAGATTTTTACCCACTAGAGGTTTTCCTTGAAGAAGATAGGTGTTTTCCCCATGCTGCTTGAGGTGTGGGGTTTTGCATACGACAGCAAGAAATGTTTCAATACAAAAGCACAGACCTTCTCCTAACTAAACACTGTCTGCATTCAGGTCGTCTAGAGGTATTCAGAGGAAATCGGTGACTGCGACAAAAAACATCTTATACAGGAATGCATCCCTGCTGTAACGCAACAGAAGCAATTCACGCTGCCAAGTGATTTTCCTCCTGAGTGCTAGGCACACTGAAACGGAGCAGAGAGCAGGAACAGCTCTTGAAAGACAAGGAAAAGAAGGGTGGGAGAGGAAAGAGATGAAAACACAACAGTGACACCTTCGGCTTTGTTTCCACCTTGTTGCAAACTTCGAAACAAAGCCCGAGGATCAAATTTTGTCTGGAGATGGCAACAGAAAACCTCCTGCAGTCAACTTCTTGTGCTTTGAGGTTACTAAGTGCCCTGCCGGCGACTGCAGCCTGGAGTGCCATGGGGTGCACACAAATGATGGATTATCACTTCTGCAAAGTGACTTTCATTCCTCCTTACACACCTGAACTCAAAAACATTTCTTCTCCGTGACGATCACGATGTTTACTGAAACAAAGGGAAGTTTACTTTGCATCGCTCCTCTACAGTAAACTGTGTCCCAAACAGCTTCACAGAATTAAGATAAAACATTGCTCAGAAAGAGACAAGTTAAATAGCACAGGCTGAGGAAAAAAAAGAGAGATTTTTAGATCTAAGGGATTTTTCACAGAGCAGGAAGACTTGTCATGTGGTAAACAGTAGAAACTGGGAACTGGGACACTTGTGATTTATCTGTTCTTCCACAGCCTTCCCATGTGACTGGGGGTAAAGGAATGACAATCCTATCCATAAGGTGCTAAAAATATAGCACAATTTCAATGTGTTTAGATGGGAGCTCATTTTATTCAGCACGTCACGCTTTATCCTTTCGATAATTCAGCTTCACCGTATGTAAAACAGCATTAGCACCTAGCTGTGCCAAAAATCATTTCAATATATGCCCTCAAATGAAAAGGAATCAGTGTGAAGTATTAGATACCCACCAGGACCGAGCTATGTGGAAGTCAGAAGGGATAACAAGCCAGTAAATTTCAAATCACTGTTTGCATCCATCCCATAACTACACGCTGAAATCCATACAGCCTACATATAGGCTGGCATGTTGGCAAGAAAAATTTGTTATTTCTAGGTTTAGCAGACACTGCAATTACTGTACGATGCTTCAAAAGCAACAGAGATATAAAGTGGAGTTTGTAGGAAGACCATTTAAACTCCGCTCACTAAGCAAAGTCTTTTCTTAATTCCCTTCCTGTTTGGACAATTTGATCCACTTCTTTTTTTCCACCGCAACCGCAAGGGTCTGTCCTGCAGTGAATGGATGGGCTTTTTTCTGGGATAACTTCCAGGTCAAAGAGAAAGGATTTACACTTGAATGAAACATAGGCTCTGTATTTGGAAAATTTGTTTTGAAAACTTGGGAAGGAAGCAAAGCCTCCTTCATTTAAAAAGGGACTCAATTAACATTCTCCAACAAGTCTTCCTATCGAAAGAACAGTACTTGCTGGGGGACATGTGATTTGAAACTTGTTCTCCTCGCTCACAATGTCCCTTTCTGAAATACAGGCCACTGTTTTTGAGAGACACGAGGATCTTTGCACAGCTTTCCAAAGGACTGCCCGTCACAGTCAAGGCCTTGACTGGACATAAGATGTTCTATGACTTAGGCTCAGGAAACTTAAAATAGCGCCTAAAGACCCTAATGAAGACCTAGAGTGACACGTTCACTCGGTAAGCGCTGTGGATCCCTCTACATGGACAGCTCATCCAGGCTCAGCCACAACCGCAAGATGAATCCTCCCCAAGAGCTAAGAAGCATCACAAGTCTCACCGCCTTGTCTTCTTGAAAACATACAGCATTGCACGTCTGGTTTTGGTTTTACGATGTTTTGTAAAGAAGACACTAATGACCAACCAAGCAGGTGATCTGCTTTTGATTCACAAGTTACTGGGCGTGGGTTTGATCTGTAGCAGGCAGCGGCCAGACAGGACCACCATAATGGTTATCTTGGTTTTGATAAACAATCCTGAAAGTGCTGGGCATGTCTAGATATTGCCCACGCAGGAGGAGGAAAACAACCTATGCCATTATTTTTTCCAGCTAAAGCTAAAGGGAAAAAATGTCCCTGACAATTTTATATCCACTTTTATTTCTGAATTCTCTTATCAAATGCATATGACAGCACATTCTTCAGCCTTTAATAAGTATAGGTCAAAGTCTAGCCCGACTCAAAGTTGATGATGGATTGAGTATGGGAGTTTACTTCAATACACAGCAGACTGGGATGGGAGATAAAGGTCTTATTAGTGTATATTGCTACAGAGAGCATGCAACCTTCACCTCATTTAACACTTTGGGGAGGCCATCTATATTCACCACTCCAATTCATTTCTTCTGGATGCCTCAAATTGAAATCTGACCCAGGCACGCAGCAACAGAAGGGAACTGTCACCTGTAGCTACCCACCGTCAGTGCCTCAGCTAGGAGAGCAGGCTTTCTGCGTAGTGAAAACAAGGACACAGACTCTCTCCAGAGCCTGTCCCAGTAATTTAGATGCTGAGATGTGAAACATCCTTTGGAAAAAATACGATTTTCCCTGCTGACCACGCTTTTAGTTCAGGCACTAAATCAGGTATGGATAACTATAAAAATTCTTCTGCGTTCAACAGCTATTCTCTAGTTCACCCAAAATAAATCAGTGGTTTGGGAGTTTGTCTACACTGAAATGGACCAAAACAGTTACCCTGCAATCTTTTCCCTTCATCCAAAATAAAAGTGATTTAGGAGTTTTGTTATTTAATAATATTTTCCACGGAAAAGTCAGCATGCTTTAAATTCACACCCCACTTTACAGTGGAATAGTTTCCTCACATGGACAAGTGCCTAACTCTTAACCCTTGCTGGCCACAAAAACACAGATGTCAAGACAGAAAGCATCAGAGAATCCTCCAAACTTCCCATATAAATGAACCACAAGGTACTTTGCACAGCTGGTAAATGAGCTGCTTGGTGATAAACACACTTAACGGAGTTTACGTTTGCTTAAGACACTTTAAGAGGTCGACGACTGTCTTTTCTGCCTACTACAGAGAGATGTTGGACAGCGTGACAAGCTGAAGATACTGTTTAGATGAGGTAAGCAGGCTATAAATGAAAAGCCCTAGGCACCTCACCCAAGATACAGGGCCAAAGGTTGGGCTCAGCTTGAGCCTTGTGTCAAAACCCTCCATCGATCCCAAGGGAACCCACAAAACGTTTGGACAGGACATGTTTCACGTAGTCACTTTCCCGTTACCTTGAGCTAAAGATCCCCTTAGCAGATGCATCTTTCGTACCCAGAAACGTCCCTTGCAGACGCCTTCTCCTGAGAATATAATAGGTGGTGACAACTAGTGAAATGTGCTCATATCGACATGTCTTTCAATAAATAAGCTAGCTGCTGGGAAAATATAAACACACATCTTCTACAAGAGTCCGACTTTGTTTTCGTTATGCTTTTGAAAAGAGTCAATCCACTCCAAAAGCTTTAAAATGGGTAAATGCAGTAACTGCATCTTCTCAGGAAAAAATAAGGGAAGAGTATTTCCATAACCAAATAGCCTCTCTCTTCCATGTATGGAACTGGTCATGCCAACCCCCGTGCAAGCTTTCTGATCCTGTTCACTCTGCATCTTCACGCACTGGAAACAAGCTTTAGGACCAGGAACCTGCTGCAAAATCCAGGTGTCCCACACACGCATAGGATGCATCTCTCTGTTATATCACGTTGGATTTAAAACCAGGGATGAAGTTAGCCTGCATGTTGTATTAAAAGATACCTCTGAAAGGTATTTAACCGCTAGAAGAACTGTGCTTTTAAAAGTGAAATTGCCCAGCTAATGTGGGCAAAGTCTGAAAGGGTTGCAACTCTGTGCTCTGGGACTCAAATATTAATGTAAATGCTACAGACATACAGAGCCTCTGCCACAGAAAGTTCCTGGAAATTAAGTGATGGGGACACAGGACCATATTTACACCGCTGCTCCACCGTGCAGCTTCTTGTGTCCATTTGTCACCAAGCACATCTTCCCCTCCCTGCTCCAAAGCAGATTAAGCTTAATATACTTATGTAGTTGTGAAGTGTACTGCCTATTATCCAATTAGACAGCTAACGAGATCTGAGTAACAGCACGTAGGCACAGATAACCGTTGGCTGATATCTGGTACAGATTAGACACGTTCTTTATTTTTGCAGCCCTTGCAGAAAAAGGGTTGGGATTCGTTCAAAGGCTGCTCTGAAGACTGGGTTCAGGTAATTGTTTAATTTTGTTTGAGACCTATAAACACATCACGTTTGTTTCCTCTTGATCTCCTGGAGCAGTCATATGGTAACTGTCCCGTTACAAAAGTCCTGATAAATCTGGCGTGGCTTGCACTTTTAAACTTTCAGTGTGGTCAGGGGCAGATCTCATCACCTTTGAGGTCCCTTCTAGCTTCAGAAACCTATGGAACAATAAAGGATCTATGCATCAGCAGGAAAAAAATGTACGCCTGTGCAAAAGTGATAAGGATATTCAGAAATGCAATCTTTATTAGCTCTGACACTGTTCCACATGACGTTCCCGTCAGATCCAGCTAAGAAAACACAAACTAGATGTAATCACCACAAAATGGCTGCTTGACAACATAGTTGTCAGAGCATAATTATCAAGGGTTTGCTATCTAATTGGGAGGGCACTGGAAAGCGGGTCCAGCCAGGCACAAGAGCTGTGCAATATTTTTATTACCAATTTGGATGATAGACTGGAATGTATGGCCATAAACCCAATAGATGATTCAGCTGGGAGGATTTGCAAGCATCGTGGTGTACAGGTTTAGATTTCCAAGTGATCTTGACACCCTGGTCCAACATCAACAAGAGGAAATACATCAGAAAGAGAAGTCACAGGTACAAATGCAAAAACGGGGAGCAACTTCCCATACAGCAAGACTCCAGAAAAGGCTCTGGCATTTTAGAGGGTCATGGTACAATTGTGAGGTTCAGCAATGTCCCACAGCTGCATAAAGGCAAACCTCAGCCTGCAGTGATGATCCGTGGAAGGCACTTAGCTATACCTTGCAACATTTTGCCCTTAGCTGCTCACTACTGTGCAGCTAATATGTTTTTTATAAAAGCAGACTGGAGAGAATCTTGTGGAGAACAACAAAATTAAAAAACACCAGGTATGAGATTAAGCTGGATCCATTTAAACCAGACATGTTCCTAAGAACAGGCTAGCCCAGGCAAGCAGGCAGGCCACAGCCTGAAGGAAGCCTCCTTCTTCCTACATCCAGCAGGAAAAATTCAGAGTTTAGCTCTTCTGAGTTTAATACTCTGGCTTTAATCTCTGTTTAAAAACAAGCTAGCGGCCATCAGTGTGGAGGGAAAGAACAAGAGTCCATGGGCTTATCAACATAGAAAAAGAGACCAGAAACTACTTTTTATATTCCCATGTGCTTCACACCCCTCTTCTTCCAGCACGCTTCCCCCACAGAACAGCTCCACGTGGGTCAGTCTGAAAACAACTTTTTCACTGTTTGGAAGCAACTCCCTCATTTGCAAGTCTTGAAAAGAGTGACCATCCTACAGACACTTAACCTGATGCTACAAATGGGGAGATAAAGATTGGATGGGTGGAACACAAGGTGGTTAAAATTTGGTTGGATCATTGAGCTCAAATGGTAGCAGCCAACAGACTGAAGTCTTAACCGGCAGCCCTATATGAATGGTGTTCCTCAATGAACAGCCAGTACTGACGCTGATGCTGTTCAACACCTTAATGCCCTGGATGATGGGATGGAGAGCTCCCTCAGCAAGTTTAGAGACAACACCATGCTGGGGTGAGCAGTTGATACACTGGGGGGCAGGACTGCCCAGCAAGCTGGAAAAATGGGCTGAAGGAAGCCTCATGAAGTTGAGAAATACAAATAAGAGTCCTGCACCTGAGACAAAAAATACCCATTGTCAGCACAAACTGGGGACTGACTGGCTAGGGAGAAGCTCTTCAGAAAAGCACCTGGGGGTCCTGGTGGGCAATAAGGTGAACAGGAATCAGCAGTGTGCCCCTGCAGTGACAAAAGCCAGCAACCTGCTGGGCTGTATTGGGAAGGACAATAGCCAAGAGCTCGGGGAAATGGCTCCTCTTCTCCTCTCGTCACCAAGGAGGCTGTGTCTGGAGCACCACCTAATTTAGCTGCACTGCCCAGAAAAGACATTGACAAACTTGACAGAGTTCAGTGGAACCCCACTATGATGGTCTGGTCACTGGAATACATGATGTAAGAGAAGAGAATGAGGGAACGGGGTTTGTTTAACTTGGAGAAGAAATGGGGGTTAGCAGGGGATCTAATTTCTATCTTCAGCTACCTAACTGGGGGGTTACAGAGAAGATGGAGCCAGACTCTTCTCAACAAGTAGGAACAAAAAGACAAGAAACAATGGGCGTAACTTGCAGCAAGTGAAATTCTGATCAGACAAGAGGAAAATACCCCTCACCATGAGAGCACTAAGCATGGCATCAACCTGGCACATTTGACTGGAAAAGGTCCAAAACTTGATCAGAAAAGTTCACAAGAAACCTATCTTTGATTCTGGCCCCGCTTGGAGCAAGAAGTCACACGAGCGAGCTCCAGTTGCCCTATGCAACCTAAATTACGCTTCAGTTCTAAGAAATCATTATGAAGAAACACTGAACAAGGGATTTTGCCCAGTAGCCTACAGCACTCTACATTTGTTCAGTGATAACAAGTACTTTAGACTCAAAAGCTGTCAATAAAATACCTTCCACGTGACTAAAGATCCCTGTATCTGTAATTAAGGGAGAAAAAGAGTAAGAAAGAAAGCGCTAGAGCTTTCACTGCTATTTGAAACAGAACAAGAGAAACTGAAGACTCACATCATACAATTTATCATACAAAAGCTCTGCAAGAAAACTCTGAGGAATTCAAAGAAGATACATATTGATAGTTCAAGCAAACAAAAGCAAGACTGCTCCTCCCTACCTGCTCTTCCCACCACAATAAACATGAGTCGATGCCAAGAGGTGTTTCAGACCTGTCCAGACCAGCCTTCACTTTAGTGTGAGCTTCTTCAGTTGTCTCAGGACAAAGGCTCTCTGTATGTAGACATACCTTTCATACATACTTTCTACTCTCTCCCACTGAAAGGTATAAGAGGTGTTAATAAATCTAGAGAAAATGCCTGCAACAATATACACAGACAGGTTTTTTTCTTTTTTTTTTTCCCCAAAAATAAAGTGAAGCGCTCCACAAGTGAAGCACTTAGATACAGTTAAAATGAAACTGCCACCTTCCTCTGAGTATCCTGTAAAATGAACCCCCTAAAACCTGACAAAACAGATACAACTATGGTGTACAAGAAGGTCAATGAACGCAAACTAGTGTTTTGTGCAATGTGGACATCTGTCCACCTGAAAGCAGCCAGATCCAAATTCACTTCACCCAGATGGACAAGCAGCCCTCAGGTATCTGCCTCTGTCACACGACAGCCATTTGGAATAATTTTCCTAAAATTGTAACAATCAAACAACAATCACCTTCAAGCAAATGGCTAATTGTCCCTTTAATGCTGGCTGGCACGTTACCCAGTTTACCTTCGTAAGTAATGTTTCTAATGCTGATCTACTGCATTTTCTGTCATGCTTTATGTTTGAGTGCTACCTCTCCTCTCAGAATAATCTTCACAGCCACATTTTATCAGCTTTAGAAATGCATGAATAACCGTGTATCCTTCACAGAAACAAAGGGATAGTACGTACCAAATCAGATGCACGGAGCGTAACCACTGCAGGGAGGGAGAATAGAAGGTCACTCGTGAACTACAGCTGGGAGGTCAGATCAGGAAGGCACAATTGCCCAAGCTGCAATCGAGCTAGTCATGGGGAAAGCCTTGGTGAGAGCAGCTGGCAAGGACCTTCACCTTACCACAGAGAGGCACTATTCTGGAACAGCTGGTGAAGATCAATAGTACATTCCTGTGGAAAAGACGGCACTTGAGGCAGAAGAGCATGTGCCCTGGTTTTACAGTGGGTGGAGAGACATAGAATCATAGAATCATAGAATCATTGAGGTTGGAAAAGACCTCTAAGATCATCGAGTCCAACCGTCAACCCATAAAGCAAGCCATAATGAAACCTTCCATGACAAAACACTTTATCTGTACCGCTGCCAGAAAGAAAAAGAAATGCATCCGTCATACCCCGAAGTCTACATATGAGAGTCATAAAATTGCGTCTGTCGGCTCAGTACGGGTAGGTGCCAGATGGAGCACTGCAGGCAAGTTTTGGGCCCTGCAGCTCAAGAAGAACATGGCCCAGACATTCCCAAAGTCTGCTGCAGAGGACCGAAGAGCTCTCTCTGTATAGTAACAAAAGGGCAAGAGGTCAGCAATTTTCAACTGCAGCACAAGAAATCGAAGTCAGAAACGAGGAAAATCTTGGTAATGGTAAGAACAACGAAGGACTTTAAAGGATCACCCAGGGAGGATGGGGAAAGTCCATCACTGGAGGCTTTTAACAACTGTGTTGGACAAACATCTGCTGGGAAAGTTTAGATAGATCTGACCCAGTCTTGGGGCAGAAGGTCAGATGAGACAACTTATTAAGGTCCCTTCCGGCCCTGCTGTTCTTTGCTTACAACAGAAATATGTATAAAACAGAACATATCCACAGCAGCCCCAGAGCACACGAGCTTCCCTAATATTTCCATGATACGTCGGAGAAACGCTGTGAGATCCTGTGTGCAGCAGTTGCCCATTCCCACATGGTAACTTCTCCCTCCGTTCCTGGAGGAGCAATACAGAGATAACACAATCAGTCGGTCTTACAGAACAGACGTGTGAACAGGAGCTCCCCAGCACAGCCTTCCCAGCGAGACAGTCCCTCGCACATCCCACAGCACGGGGATGGTTGTTAACAGGAGCCCATCTGCACTTTTTCCTCCCATTTTGCCTCCTTCGCATCTCACCCTGCAGTCAGAGGAGCTCTCTCTTTTTTCTCTTTAGGCCTTTCTTCTGTTCCTCCCTGGAATATTTTCATGCGTAAGACCTTCAGGACTGGATCCCTTTCATGTTTTGGGGAAGCCCTGAGCAAAATATCTGTGCTTCTATCAACAAAAATGCTTGCAGATCGTCTGCTTAGCATTACAGACTCCCATCTCCCCTCCAGCACTGCCTGTCCCTCTGCTCAGCTGGGCGCCTGGCATGAGAAATCCCACCTGCGTAAACTCTTCATGCAGAAACACCTAGTCAGTGCTGACCTTTCGGTCATCCCCAAGATCTGCAACCTTCAGTGCTTCCTACCGGCTTGCCCATGGCAGCCAGCTATCGAGAGCGAAGCTGACTTTATGTAGCGCTCTCATCAAAACTTTGGATCCCCTCCTAACGCTCCGCTGTGCCGCGCAGGGAGCCCACCACACAGGCCTGGATCCCACCCCAAGGGAGTCGGGAGACAAAAAGGGTAATGACCCAGCGCTTAACTCTAAAGCCTGCGGTCACATTCAGCCCTTTGTCAAGTTCTCTTCAAAGTCCAAATAGAGGCACCAGATGCTATTGTATAACTGGAGCAATGGTGTGAGCTCCCCATGACTATAAAGGGGACGTTTAATTTAGTCTACTACATTACTGGAAGCACTGCGCTTCTGCAAGCATTAATTAATGGCACGTAGTGTGCTGTGAGATCAGACCATCCAAGCAGCAGAGTGTAAACTGCAAGCCCCAAAGTACTAACCTTTGTCTGAGAGTTAAAGCTTGACCTATCAACTTCAGCAGCACGGGGGTTTTAGGAGTTTTTGCTTCCTTGCGTGCCCCACGCAACTCCTCCCAGCTCATTCTTCTAAATGAAAAGCCAATCTCCACGCTCTTAGTCATGTCTGTCCATGGAAGCACACAGTGAGCAAGACGACAGAAGTGGTCCGAGGCAGAAATACCCACTCGTGTGTGCGCGTGTGTGTTTGTGAGAACACCCCAGCACATCTGAGGGCACAGTTTTGCAATCCCAGGAAACTTAGATCTAAGTTTGCGCTGTCTTTAAGGACAGTCCTGACTGTCTGTGCCGCGCTGACAGCAGCAGTCATGGGACAGGCCAGGGATTGGGTCCAACTGAAAAATAACCCTACAAAAATAAGTAATAATCTGCTGCCAGGTGTGTGGGCTCCCTGATCAAGATCTCTTGCCCACAGTCACACCAGGACATACACAAGGAATTGGACCAACTCTTTCACTAGAAGTAGCGCCTTAAATTTGTGTAAGTCACCCACCCATAAGACTGTGCCCCGATGGGGGTGGAGAACAGTTATGCAAGAGAGGAAACAAGCCGTCGGAGATAGGACGGCACAGTGAAAATATCTTAATGCAGTTTCACTGCTGAAGCCAGGGCCTGGCAAAACGACGCTCCTTCCAGCAACCCAGACCTTCCCACAGGGTCTAAGATTTTTAGGAGTTTGACCAAAGGATTACCAGACACGCTAATGATGCGCGTCTTCCTGGCAGAGTCCTCTGGGATCACAACTGTGACTGATCCCAAATAAGAAAATCCTGTTAGAAAAAGACTGGAGATCAAAGCAGGAGGTTACACCTACATCCTGGAACATGCATGCCCACGGGACAGAAGAATTTTAAAGTCAGTTTCAGACTAGATGTCTGTCTGTCCAACAGAATCATTAGGTTAGCATACTTGAATGTTACACCTGTACAATCTCTTCGGGAGAAAAACCATTCCCCACCTGCCCTGCAAAACGAACGGTACTGAAGAGAGCTCTCATAAAGGAAGAGAAACTGCTCCTTTCCCATGCAATTCCCAGCTTAGGGATAGGCCAGGACTACCTGCTTAGCTTAGCACAAGGTATTTTCCGGATACATTAGCTACAAGGTAGCCTGAGTAGGTATTTCACAACGGAAATGATCCAAACCAAAGTGCTTTTTTTTGTTTTGTTTTTCCTCTCCTCAAAGTGTGCAAACATCATCGTATCCTGTCCAGTATTTCAGTCGTTCCAAGCACGCCAGCGACCTACACTGTTAAATGCCACTCAGCTAAATCTAGAGGACACACGTAAGAAAAAAAACGGGCATTATGCAGAATAATGAATGATGAAGAAATGAATAAATAACTATCCATTCTTCAGAAATTATCTACCTCCATTTACTTCTCTACTTCGTCAGTGAGGAAAACGAATATTTTCTTATTTCTTAAAAGGTAGTTCCTGCCTTTGAACTCAGTAGGTACAAAAAAAAAAAAAACAAAAACCAAAGACAAAATGGATTTTAATGACATTTTCAAGCCATAATAAAGATTCTGCAGTCCTTTAAAGACCTATTGGATAAAAGAAATGTGAGGGACCAAAACCAAAGATTCCCCACAAGCTGAAATCATCTTTATTTACATCAGTTCAGCTCTCTGGGCTCCCCACAGCTGAGAATCTGCCTCGCTTACTGTGACCTCCATTCTGTCACTGATCTGCTCCGTGGCCTCCAGCTTTCTCCTTCCATCGTCCTATTCTCAGAAGCGAGATAAACGTGGTCTCAGAGGATGATGTGGAAAACAGCTCTAAAGAAGGAATGTGCGACAACCAAAGCTCTGTGTAAATCACTACTCCGGGGCTGCAAAATCTGTTTCCCTCAGACCCGGCAAGCTCCCAGCCGCCATCATTTTGAGTTATCTGAGAGCACTAACAATAGCCGTCTTGTTTTACCGAGACTTGCAGAAAACCTTAAAGGATGGCCTGGTAGAGGAGAACTACCCTGAAATAGCTCAGGGATCAAACTCCAGCGTGAACAGCAGGGAGGGGCTTTGTGACCCCCTCTAGCATTACATTCCCACCGATGAGCTTATCTCGCTACCTTCAGAGCCACCCGGGCCTTCCTCAGGGCCAGAGCAGTCCCTGCTGCATCCACCCTTACAACCTCATGTCCCTGGCCCCGAGACGTCACAAAACAAAAACTCCAATGACCACAAAAAAAAAAACAACAACAACCAAAATTGCACTTAAAACCAAGGACATGATTAAAATTCACCAAAGAAGCACCACTTTTTACAAATCCACTGCATTTAAAGTTCTCCAGAGGAAAAGGTCACCAATATGTACAGTGCACCTCCCAAAGCAAAGGTCTGTGTCATGCTGCTGTCAGGTTCAGCCTGCAGACAGGCTGTTATAAAAACCCCGCGTGCTGCGTTATCCGCAGCCGGGGCGGGCAGCATAGGGCTGCCAGTTGAATCCCCACCACCTGCACCGTTCCTCCAGCCTGCAGTCCAATCCCTACCCCGGGGTCCCTCAAGGGTGCCGGCTCAGGTACCCAAAGCCTTTTCTTCCCGTACGACGAATAAAGAACACGTCCAAACCACGGCGGCACAGCTATGTATTTTGGTGATGTGACGGACACACTCCGGTCAGGTGAAGGTAAAGGACAGTGCCATCAACTCCATAAAGAGCATGTGTCCTGCACAGCCGAAGAGTACAACCATTAAAACACCAACTGATGATATCCTACTTAAGAAAAGACAGTCGCATGTGTCAAGTTTAACCACAAGAGGCTTTATTACAGGTTGCAGTGGACTCTCAGAAGGTACGGGGAGGAGCTGAACTCCACAGGCTCCCCAAAACATGTTCACAACTGTACACAAACACAGGACCTCAAACTCAGGTCCTTACAAAGCCACTTTCCAGAGCAGAGACGCACATCACATGAAACAGCCGCGCCGCATCAACATGCTCTCCAGGTGCCACGACGCACATGGTGCCAACTGGAGTCGCCACGAAATTTTATTTTCCAAGTAGTTCATATTCCCACCCACAGTATTTCTTGGAATTTATATTCTTAAAATAAAAAGAAACCACAGAAACATTAGATTTCAAAAAAAGCAAAGATTTGTAACTAATTTCCATGGTGACTACTACAAACTCAAGTGATATTACTGTGCATACACCCACGTGCCCTCTACATGGAGCATGGAATACCTGGACACATCAAAGCCAACACATCAACAAGAGCTGATGAAAACAGATCACATCATCAAGGTGGCTGAAAATTTTCATGCTCCCTCAACAGGGACACGACAAGGATGACAACGTGTTCTGGAAACACCACAATGTTTTGTGATGCCATTTGTTAAACAGTTCACTTCTTACGAGTCCGTAATACAAGGAATCGGTTGCATTCATTGTTTTACGTTTATGCTTCTATCCCCTCGTCACAGACCTGCTAGCACACGTGGTGTGCAAGAGGATTTGAAGCCCAGCTCCCACCAGCCAGGAGAGAGCACCTTGCTCACCAGCCATGGTGGGTTACTATCACTCTCCCACATTACTGCTGTGCTACAGATTAATTTTTGCACCCAAGCAGAGCAGGACAGATCCTTAAGCCAGACAGTTTAGATGCTCTCTTGAGAAGTAAGAGTTCAAATCCGTTCTTCACCCACTTCATTTCCAAGAGGTAATCTTTATACCTCTTTAATTTATTATTTACCACTCTGACACAATGTTTTAGCTCACCAACAGAGCTAAAAAAACCAGTTATTTAACTTCCATAGACTTGACTTCATTAGCTTCTGGAAAGGACTAATGTTTGTGGCCACTGGGAAAGGATATTTCTACATTTTTCCATTTTCTGGTCTGTTAATTACAGTTACTGAGAGAAGGAGACAGCAGTTAGATTCGTGAAATACAACAGGCTGTATTTTAGTATTTGTCAAAGGCACAGAGAAAATAATTTCTATTTCTTTTTTATATAACCCAATCATACAAAGTAAGTAAATCCACATACTTCAGAAGTCAGTGTCGCCATTCTCCCTAGACCCTCACTTGGGCCAGCAGGAAATTAGTTGGAGACTCTTAGATGTCATTAGAAGGGATTATTTTTCTGTGGGATGACAGTCACAGAAAACATGAAGCGATATAACTGGGGTTGAGAGGACAGGCAGCTACACTTTTGTGGCAGGCAGCAGGAATACACTGCAGGCAGGAATACCCCTCCAAACTTCTGAGGCAGAGATGGGGACAGTCCATTATCTTTTGCAGATGGAGGACTGTGAAAAACCCAAATCATACTACTTGGCTAAGGAGGAGACCAGTCAAAGAGCACCATCACACCTTTTAGACCAAAGGGTGCTGCAGGGAGCCCGTAAGCCACAGGTGTCCTTCTGCTTGTGAGGAATGTTAGCAATTTCACAGAGCTTTCCAAACTCTACCTCAGCCTCTCCATCCCCACCAAGTCCATTGAGATTCTCCCATCCCAGGAAAAGACTGTGTTTCAGAGACATCACAGTTAACTTGTGACAGCACTCGGACACATTTTGGTGGAAAAGACACAAGAGAGAGAAAGCCCTTCAGGTGAAAACCAGAGAGGGCTATCCAGGCGTGCTTTCAGCAACAGCAGAGATGAGGACAGGAGCTCCCAGGACACGTGTGGTGTGTTCGTGGTGTTCCAGCCACACGCTGCCATTTCAAGAAAGCGTGGCACAAAACGGTACAGCTCGAGAGCAGCTGCCCCGCCAAGCCAAAGGATTGAGAAGGATAAACAACCACAGCGCCCAACATCAGCTGGCATTTTCAGGATTTAAAGACCCAGACCTCCACACCTATTTCCACATACAGTTTGGCCATGATACCAGCTAGTTGCTCCTCTAAACCCAAAGATGCCCAGGTAAACATTTGAGCAGCTATGCGATGATTTGGATCCAGGCACTGAGTCAGACCTAAGACCATCAGGTTTTTGCCAGCTCAGCAGTCATCCGAATCTGTTTCCCAGTCCAGCTCCCCACGCCACAACGGGGGTACAAGGGAAAGACAGTACTGTCGTTTTTGGAGGCAAAGCCAGCTGAAGCTACGGACCTTGCTACTCACTGAAAAACACCGTACATCTGTTCCACAGCAGTGCCATAAAAGATTAGTAAGTGGTGGGCTAACAATCTGGAAAGGGAAAAGGACCTAGGAGAGCAAAATGTTATCACTAAGTCAATAAAACAACATTTGTAGAAGACTGAAAACATACAGCATTCTTGCACAACGTGCAGAAATGCTCCTAGGCTGATTTCTCGTCCTCCACTAAACCTGCCTGGTAACTCCTGGAACAGGACCGTGTCGCACAGGCTAAGGGAAAAGTGGATCAACAGGGTGAGCTAAGGACAGAGCTCTGGACTCGACTCTATTTGTGTAGGATCACAGAGTGGATGTGCATTAGCCGATACATATGGTTTCACTTTTACGTAAAGCTTGTGTTTACATCTAATATATCAGGGCAATTACAGCTGGCCCCAGCACTGGATTTGAGACAGCGTGCCTATACACCACGCAAAGGATTTTTAGGGGTGATCAGAGAGCAAGGATCAAGTGGAGCAGCTGTACTTCTGGGGCTGAGGATGTAAATTGCTAAAAAGCTTTGTTTTGAGGTCAGGTTCAGTAACTGACAATTGGCTTTGTGCATTTCGCTACTGCGCGTCCGGGACTAATCCCTCATCCACCGCAGCGATTTAAAAGACGGAGCAATTCTGCAGAAGTCAATGGGTTTGACTGAAAACACGAGATCGGGACGAACTGCCAAGCCCCCAGTTATTGTAACAGCTTTGTGTAAACGAGAAACACCAAAACGCAAATGAACTGCAAGTCTTCACAGCTCATAATTTACATCCCGCCTCACACATCAGACCATGGTGACTTTCCTACTTAACCTTTATTCTTCATGTCATCGCCTGAAACGCTGAGGCAGAGAAAGCGGAGGCGCGCGCGGACGCACATCGCGTGCGGGCGATACGCTGACATAAACACACGGAGGGGAAAAATAAAAAAAAAAAAAAAAGAAAAGAAAACCCCAAACCACCCCAAAAGCCCAACACCACCGCACCCATCAGCGGGTGCTCACATCCCCTGTCTCTAGACAGCCCTTCTTCTAAAGACAACACCTGGCAGTGCTCCTCTTCTTTTCTTTGTTCCTCATTTTACTTCAGCCAGATCAGGATTTCAAGGTAACGTGTTGGAAGCAAGAACAAAATAGAAATGGACATGACTTGCGATATTTGCAGGTCTTAGATCTAGATGCACCAATTGTAATTAATCTAGCCTAAGGTCCTGTTTGAGCCAGAGAATTTCACTCAGTAATTCCTGAAGAATTTCTTTGATTGCTTTGATGTTATTTGACTTCCCCTTTGGCAAGTCATGGTCTCCTGTAAGGTTCAATCTCACAATTACCTGAACTCCCACTGTTAAGTACGAAATAGTCCTAACTCCCATGGAGTCTGTTGAAATCAGCTCTGGGGAAGATCCCTCCTCCCTCCTCTTCCTCCTCCTCCCCTCCTCCTCCTCCTCTTCGTTCCCCCCGC
>NW_008794456.1:3336371-3390244 GCF_000699145.1 Aptenodytes forsteri | reverse complement strand
CGAGGGAAGGAAACCTCAAACCCAACCCGCCGAAGCAGCACAGCCTCGGGGTTAATAAATCCTCGTCTCCTCCCTTAGGACAGGCCTGGGAGAGGACGGCGCCGGGGGTGCCAGCGTTAGCCCGTAGTGCCCCCTCAGGCACACCACCCAGGCTGATATGCGATGTATACTCTCAAATACCACTGGGCATAAAGCCTCCGCCATGCGGACCTCTCCCGAAGGTAGGGGAAAGCAAAAATTCTCATTACGGTGCCACAAGCCGGGAGACGGCGTTCAGAGCCCTAAAGCAGAGGGGACGGGGCTCTCCCAGCTTCTGAACTTGATGCCTTTCATGCAGCTGAAGGGTAAAAGCCTTGTCTCCAAGCAGCAGCCCTGTAAACAGCACATTTTATTAAATTATAGTCTCTTTCCAAAAAAAGTTTGCAACCAGGAACGAGCAATGTGTAAGGCACAGGGTGAGGATCCACCAGTGGAGCAGAAACACTCGGACGACCCCGAGCCTTACCATTAAATGCTGACTGAAATTGCTTTTGGATGTCTGGAGAAAAAGTCTGGAGAAAAGGCTGCGCCTTGGACGAACATAGTTGCGTCTGCAAATTGCCTTCAAGCGTTTCAAGGTTTTATAAAACATGTTCAGCTGCCTGCCGGAGGTTTGCACCTGCACAACTGGGGTGAGGTTGCTTAGCCAGGCGAAACATCTGGAGAAAACAGCAAGAATAATGTGGGGCTCGAGTTTCCCAGGTTCAACCAGATATTAAATAATAACACTGCCAACTTTTCCATTTCATATATACAGTGTTTGCAGGCCATTTTCTCCCAGACCTTGCGCTCTTCTGACTGCCCTTTGCTGCTGTCACCGCTGCAAGTGATACCTTCAAAGCACCTCAAAGTACTCAGATGCTGTAGTATTTGACAACCAGTATAGGACAACGGGCATCTCATGGCCACACGCTGTGTTTGAAACGTGGTTTCTGAGCCTGCAAGCCATAAGGATGGCTGTCCCCATCCAGCACACCACAGGAGCCAGCCAGCGCTGCTGGGCCAGGCTGGGCATGGTGGGGTGCTAATGGAGAAGATGCAGCAGCTCTGCCCTCACAGACATGCCCCACGGCCTCAGCCTAGGGTCTCCGCCGAGCCTACAGATGGAAGCAGAGCTTTGCAAATTAAAGGACTTCAAGGAAATGAGCCATATCCCTGTTTTAACCAGCTATATCTGGAAAGAGGAATTGGCAACGAGGTTGGTTATGTTGGCTGGAAAGAGCAGCCTTTCCCACCGGACCGGACACAGTCCGAGATGATGAGGAAACAGGGTCAGTTTGATGGTCCAGCTTGGAGCTACCTATCTGGAGGGGATGGAGAGGAAGCTGGGATTTCCTGCCTGTAGTCCTCAGCATCGCACAGAGCAATACCTGCCCCCGGGGCTGCCTCTCATCGAGGCCGTGTCTGTCCGTAGCCAAAGAGGAGCCACGGTGAAGAACAGACTGGTGCTCCCTGTTCCCACAGAGAAGCTGACCCATGAGAGACGCTAGTCATCCAGCAGCTGGGAAAGCTGGTGAGCCAATTCCTACTGAATGGCACTTCTATTTCCTCCATAGCAAATAAACAACCATTCTCCAGGACTGCACTAGCTCTCAGCTCGCTTGGCTGCAATTTGAAGGATTTGAACTAAATCTGGAAAGTTCTGAGTGGCTGGGGTCCCCTGGGCTCTACCCTCTTTCTCCAGTTTAAATTTGGCAACAGAGCCCAGCCAGCTCAAAAGCCCTAGGCATGTTTGCAAGACGTTTTGACGGTACATAGAAATGCAATTACCTGTGGGAAAATCAAGCTAAAATGCATTGCAAGCACATGTTTAATACAGTGTTCGATGCATTAAGAAAGAGGAATTGACAGATATGGCTGATGTTGGTACCATACTCGGACAGTAGTTCCAAAGAAATTTGATGAAATCCTAAAATAAGCACTTTTTGTGCCTCTGACATTTGTTTTCTTAGCTTGTGGTCTGTGAACAGCTGGCCTTCGAGGTAAATAGAGCATCTTTCCTGGGAAAAACCCATGAACCACAGGTTCATGAATGAAATGCAAAGTGAATGATAAAAGTCCAGAGAGCGTAACCCACAAGCTAGGAAGAAAGACCTCCTTGTGCAACACACCTGAGAAGACTGCCAAGAGCTGCAAGCCAGAGGCATAATTGGCATGAAGGAAGAAAGAAAAGGGTATTATTGCCTGGAAGGTGTCTTTCTGGGAGGGTTGTTGGGTTTTTTTGCACTACAGCAAGATCTCCCAGGGACGGACAGAAATAGCTCAGGTCTCACGTCCTTCAACACACTCACATTCAAATGGGGGAGTCTAGCAAACTAATCCGGAGAGCTCTCGGTGGGCACGAGGGGAGTGGAAGGGTACCTGGACACTATATTAAGCTGTACTTCTGGGTTTGGGGGTGTTTGAAGTCTTGTCAAGGGGATCTATTGGATGGATTGATCCTTTTCTTTTGCTGCCAAGCAAAATAATGATTTAAAGCCATTAAGCGATTGTCCTCTAGATTCCTATTGACCAACATAATGCCCCATTCCTAGAACTGTCAGGCGAGATGAGGATCAAGCCTGGCATGAAGCTTTTTTTAGGAAAATAAAGATCCAGCTGCCTGGAAAAGAGAGCAGGAGTGGAGATTTAAAATAGGCAGCATTCAGTACCCCTCCATGCTCCAAAACACCACATTCCTGACATTCAATATAAAAAGGCTTCGCCTCTTACCGTTCTCACACAGTGTTTTTCATCCTCAGATTTAAAAATATTGGTAAAAGTGCCATTATCCAGTTGAAGTCAGCAATCCTTCAATGCAAAGCCATCTGATACAAGCCACAGGGCGTGCTATGCTTTAAAGATTGCCCACTCTTGCTAAGATTCGGAGTTGGCATTAAGAGCGTGTCTGCGGTCGAAAGGTCTCATTGCATGTCAGAAGTTTGGCACATGCTCAAATCTTTGGGGGGTCCACTCACACGCTGACATTTAGCAGGACCCTTGCCGAGTTAAAATATAACTCAAAAGCAAACACAAAATATATAGCTTAGAACAGGGGGTTTCCGATTTTCTAAGCCAGGAATTGTTATCATAAGGGTACCTGGGTGCCGATTTTGACTCCTGCTCTGGGCTGGGCGACGCGTGACGGCGGAGCCGCTTGTGTTTCTCCAAGCAGTACACTAAGTACAGTTTGGAAATACCTGTGTCAAATAATTACATTACAACAGCTCCAAACAGCCCAGCTGACTTTTCCATCCTCTGCACTGTTTGTTTACTACAGAGAGACTAATCCATTTTACCTGCAAAGTAGACAAAGCAAACTTGCCATGAGGACTCAGATACAATGCTTTATTATCTTTCCATCCGTACGTAATACAGAATTTCCATGATTCATTCACCCACTTGAGGAACACTTGAATAGTCAAACAAAAACATAACATTCCCAGGAGAAAAAGCAAAACCATGTCCGGTGCAGGAGAAAGAAACATTCTAACATAAATACAAAATCCCGCTAGAAGTTTTATCTGAAGCAGGGCTACTGATCATAAACACAACGGGGAAGGGCAAAGATCAAACGGTATCGCTTCTTGTGAATGTTTTTCCCCTTTTCCTCACAATCCCCTGACAATAAGTCAATAAAAGGTTTTACCAAGACTACAAAGGGAACCTGAAAGCCCAGCAGCCTCCCTTTGAAAGTATATTCAGGCTACAGGCGGTTTCAAAAGTCACTTCAGAGAGTCTGCCCTTTGCTAAAAAGCCTTGTGACCTTCCAGTCATTCCAGCGTAGCTGCAGTAATTCATAGGAATGAGTAATAAGTGACGTTTGCTATTCAGTCATCATTTGACAAGCTGTCTAAGTGACAAGGAGATCTATCATAAATATTTCCCTGTGATGATAAACAATCTAGACACAGAAAAACCATCCAGCTCACCTTTATGGTTAGAAACAAAACAAGCCCAGGTGAGGAGGAGAACTCCCAAAATTCCCCTCGCAGGTTTTTTTCTTCCTTACTCCCTTCTAGGAAGGTGATTTCCAGAATGATACGGCTCAAACAGTAATTTCTTCTAATATCCTGAGAGCTACAGGCTTTAACACTTTCCTACATGGATTCCTGGGAGGATATGGCTGCTGAGAAAAGTGTCCAATCTCAACCACAGAAAAAAAAATATACGTGTGGAAGATCCATTGCAATCCTCGATAAATTGTTGTCGCGAGCATGCACCCTGGATGCTTGAAACGTGTCGCTATTTCTAGCTTGTATCTGTCAAGCTTCAAGTCCCAAATACTTACTCTTACCGCAACCTTCTCTCTGCCAAATTTGAAAATCCTTCATGCTTCCATTTCTGCGAGTTCTCATAGCTAAAGTACCCCTTTGGTTTCATTTGGATTAGGAAAATTGGAAATACTTTCCCTGGAGCACAGGCAGAAAGCAGGTTAAAAGATGGCACTGCTAGCTTGTATCTGTCAAGCTTCAAGTCCCAAATACTTACTCTTACCGCAACCTTCTCTCTGCCAAATTTGAAAATCCTTCATGCTTCCATTTCTGCGAGTTCTCATAGCTAAAGTACCCCTTTGGTTTCATTTGGATTAGGAAAATTGGAAATACTTTCCCTGGAGCACAGGCAGAAAGCAGGTTAAAAGATGACACTGTCTCATACACACACACACACACATCCACATGCTGGCCAGGGGCTGTGCTGTCCTACAGCCGGGATATCTCCCAGTGCCTCGTTGTACACAACGTCTGGCTCATTCGGGAAGGAGCTTGGACAACTGCTGTGCCTTACGTGGGCTGCGTAAGTGCTGCAAGACTCTCTGGGATATATGGTGGCAACAACCTGAGTCGGTGCAGCCAAGGCCGTTGCCTGTCCGTACTGGAGAGAGAAAGCGCACATGAGACAAATCCTTCCTGGACCTTCAGTCCCCACCATCATCGGGTGAGCAAGGCTATTAGCGCATAGATCCTGGCTTCGGCATTTCATGCTTCTATTACACACTCTTTTCCCTTGCATCTTGCTACATCTCTCAAAAGCCTGGAGAAAGTCATCTTCAGGAGACAACAGGAAGGACAGCAGTACCCCAGCCACACCACAAAGCAGATGCCTTTGAAAAAAGGTGAAAAAAATAAAAAGGCAGAAAAATGGGGCTGGCAAAGAACAGCAGAACAGCTCTCCCGGGTGAGAACAAAGATCTGTCTAGGCCAGTACGCTGCCTCCAACAGGTGGAAGAACAAGACTCGCCCCTCTCAGCTCCCAGGTATTTTCTGCTCAGGGGCTTCGTGAGAGAGACATGGTTTCTCTGTATTTAGTAACCTTCTTTGGATTTCGTTTTCATGAGCTTGTCTGCTGTCCTCGTGTAAATATTGACAACCCCAAAACCCTGCAGGAGGGAGTTCCACCAAGGAACCGTATCAATGACACACCCTTTGATTTGCTTGGAGCTTGCTGTCTTCATTTAATGCCCCTGTGTTCTTATGTTGGAAGAGACAGTGAACAGCTGACTACTCTGCAAGTCTTTCACTATTTTGTACACCTCTAGCATATCCTTCTCAAGTTATCCCCAGGAAAGTTCTAGCTCACCTAGTGTGCCTTCTTATGAAAGCAGTTATGGACCTTTACTCCACTTCGTCGCCAATTCAGCATAGGTTGCATGAAATCGCAATCACTTAAACTATTCTGAACACAAAGAATCCAGGAAATGAAAGTTTGGCAGCTACAAAGGAACAGGGTTGAATGTGGAAATCTGGGAGGGTGCTTTGCCGATGATAGCAGCGCAGCTCCTGCCTTATCTCACAGCAGGTAACAGAGGAAAGCGCAAGCAACTGCAGTGAGAACAGTGGAAAAATGCAAACTAGTCCTACGAGTCTCGTTTTCGATCTCTAGCACTGGCCCGGTGACAGCAGTACTTCCAGCCGATATGCCTCTCTTCCAGCCAATATCTCGCTGTTTCGGATGTTCCCCCTTAAAGGCCAAGGGCTGATACCTGCAAAGGCCAGTGAACGATCCTGAGAGTCCTCCTGCCCCCACCACCGTTTCCATCCCGCTCTCAGCAGCCCCTGCCTCCCCTCCTCTGCCGTCACTCTGGGCGCTGCGATGCCCGCAGATGCCTGCTCGCAGACTGCAGCCGCTCTCGCTGACCAAAACAGCCCTGTTGTTTCGCTGTGCCCCGCTGTCTGTCCGTGCCTGTCTCTCGGCTCCTGACGATGCTGAGTTCGCAAGCCATCCAGTACAGAGGCTGCCTTTGTGTTCTGCACGTGTACGCTGCCAAGTGCTATGAGCCATCCTGGTACGGGGTTTCCTAAAAATAGCTTGCCCCACCGATAACCTGCAGTCTTTAAAAGTCGCAAGTCTTGAAGATAAGCCCTCATATAACCTGCACAAAATGAGAAGCAAAGGCACTCCTGGGGTGAAAAGCTCTGAAGAAATAGGCTAAGAATTATAATAGAGAACACAGTCTCGGCACACCCACAAGCAGCAGAGGAAACTAGTGCCAAGGGGCCCAGGGAGCAAGTATTATGTATAACCTGCACACAGACATAATACGACAACTGCTGAGCCACGAGGAGTTTTTTATAGCCAGCCTCCAAGTTCTGTGCACGAAGATACAGCACTGCTAGCAAAAGTAATCCAAAAGAATAACGATCCACCTAAATTATCTGAAAAAGCACTCGAATTTAGCTCCTTCTTTACATAAGGGTACGTATTTTGGATACGAAATATATCCAGATAGCATTTTACCCTTCCACAACTTGCAACATATCCATTTACTCTTTCACATTTTATTTTAATAACAGGGGAGTCAAGCAAGCTCGATTGACGGGCTGGTTCCCAGGGAAACATGAGCAACTTATTTCTCTTAAATAGCAGGCACAAATGTTTCCTGTGTTGGACCATGCAGCCTGCTGTGACATTCAGATCTCTAGGATATAATCGCAAAAGGACAGAATGTGTTTGCCTGGCTCTGAGGTGGGGAAGGAGAAAGGTAGCAGCACACTACGGCTGGTGACAGGCACTAGCAGGGATCTGGCACCCAAATTGCTTTTGTGGAAACACGTCCCTTGTCCTAATCCCCGAAGGAAGGGCAAAACAAGACTTTAACAAAAACAGGTAAAATTACCCAGTGTTGCGGGTAAGGGAAGAAGGGAATTGGTAACAGCAAGCCATCAAAATCTCAGTCAAAATGCTAGGCTGGCCGCCCGGTGTTGTTGGGACACATTAAGAGCGTAAAAGCAGCCACACTGCTCTGGCCCAGGGTCTGTCCAGCTCGGGAAGCTGCTTTGGTGGGTACAGATAAAGGTGGGAAGGGACTTGGGAAAGAAAATGGAAGACTAAGCTGAGCATCCTCATAAGGTGCTCTCTGGTAGCATTCAGGGCATCTCAAAACCTGAGATTACCTACGTAGAGACCTGTGGAGAACACGTTCCTGCTGCATGTGACCAAGGATGCTGTTCCCCACTCCGATCACACGCCATGGGGTGCGGTGGGTTTGGTGGCTAAGCACATTTTGCTTCCTGCTGTTTCAAGTTAACAAGATGAAAAAAAATAGATAAAACCAGTGGCCATGAGCAGGCACTCAAGGGTGGGTCAAACACATACGATACTTCTCCCCAAAACTCTCCCTGCCTCCTTTATATTCAGCTCAGGGGATCTCTGGAGCCTGATGGGATTTGTATGCTTAGTAAATCCCAGCAGATCTCTCATCCACGTACTTGCCCATTCACTTCTTGAACCTCCTCGTATCCACAATATCCTTCAGCAAGAAGTTTACAGCTCAGCTACCCATTGCATGAGGACCCATCTCCATTGGTTTGCTCGGAGCCCATATCCCAGTAATTTAATTTGCTGGCCCCTAGTTCTTGTTCTGGCCAAGACACTGGACAGCTGTTCCCTCACCACCCCATCCCTGGCACACAGGATTTTCCAGACCTCCCTCATGTGCTTCTTCAGTATCTAGGGCCACATTCTGCTTTCACTTATCTCCTCTGAGCCAATATTCAAGTGGGTTTTAAGTGAGCAGGTGATAATTTGGCCTCAGGACAATTCCCCCCTACAAAAAAAATATAACCATAATATAATTTGGCCTCAGGACAATTCCCCCCCCCCCCCCCCCTTTTTTTTTAAGTGAGCAGGTGATAATTTGGCCTCAGGACAATTCCCCCCCCCCCCCACATTATCCTTTTTATGAATGTAAGAATTTGCCCCAGGAGCACATCCCCCCCCCCCCAATTTGCTTTTTTGTTAAAAAGAAAAAAAAAGATTTAAATCTTTTTCTCAGTTGCTTTAGGAGTGAGAAGAAAAGAAAAAAGATAATGAAATACAAGTTTTGCGTGCCAAAGTTTCCAGGTGCCCGCTGTCCGGGACGCTGAACAAACAGCCTGCAAACACGATCCCCTGCCTTTGTTCTGCCAGCTGGAAACCGCAGGTCACTCTGCACCCCGACACCGCCACAGACCAGAGCCTCAGAAGGAGGCGATATTCGACCGAGCAAAACACTCCTTTCGTCTGACAAAGGATACCGAAAAGGGACCTGGATTTTTTTACTGAATTGGTGGGGTTTTTTCATTCACTGAGGAACATTTTCTGTGAAAAGGTCTCTGTCCATGCAAGTGACTCAGCTCAACAAACAGCATCGGTGATTCATTACTCCTGAGTGTGCCAGCAGTGGCTGGTGACCTGTGTGGTGCTGAGTCTCTTCCTCACCAGGAAACAGCCTTAATAAATGACATCAGCAGCGTGATTCAGTCAGTAGGACCATGGACTGCAAGCCTCCCACTCGGGTGCTCGCTCCAGGTTTCCCTTCCCCAGCCAGCTTTTTCTCTCCTGTTTCCTTCAGCTGTTACCTCCCCGTGCAAGGACTGGCTCTTGCTGCACATCTACGTGGTGCCCAGCACGATGGAAACAGTAAGCTGGGCTGTAATGCAAACACCAAAGTGACTGCACGGTGAATTCACTCAAACGACAGAATTCAAACCATTTCCCTGAACTTTCCATGAATAGACACAAAAATAAAAGGCTACCAAAAGGAAATTAAATGGGCCAACCATCAAAGGTAAAAGATGATCCTTCATGGAATTACTTGCTCACAGATACACACCCCAGGTCATACGTCCCAGTCCAGCTCCAACTGGAAACTTCTTATCAGGTCATTAAAACAAATCAAAATAGGAGATGAGGCAGGTTTCTAATGCGGTCTGAGAAACGGTGAGAGTGCATTAAAAAAGTCATTTATCTTCTCTGCATTCAGGCCAAATATCCGAATACCCAGCAGCTCTCCAAGTCCTGATGTTTCAGGTTTGTCTGAATCTTGCAGGTAATTTCCCCACAAACAGAGAAAAGTTGTCTCAAATAGAATAACTGTGATCCTACGCAACTTAAACATAAATCTTCAAAAATAAGAACGCCTGTTTGATGAAACAAGCACATTAAGCCCAGTTGTCTTCCTAAACATGAAGGGTCTTTCACCTTTTGCAATTGCCGCTGTACTTCAAGGCTGCTGTGATACTCCTGCTATCGAGGCGTACAAACCACAGAACAGACCCAATGTGGAAAGGCGCTTAATTCATGTACGATTTTTTCCTATTCCTGTCCAGATAATTAAATTAATCTCCTTAGAGTCCATCTCACAACTAAAGCCCAGCCCGTGGACCAGAAGACCACAGCCCACTACAATCCTATCCAAACACTGTCAGGTTTTCTTATCTCCCAGCGTCCATTTCCCCCCTCCGCCGCTCACTCATATCAGTGTTTATGCAGTTGCACAAGGCAGTGCAGTATATAGAAGAAAAATGCTATATAGATGCAAAAAAAGGCATAGCTTTAAACTTTTTTCAGCTTAAAGACCCCTAAAAGCTAGTGGAGGATCAGCTCCCTTTTGTGCATAGTTCAGCGTACAGACCACGGTCCTACTCGTCTTAGTTACCTTCTGCTGAAACTTGCTGGCCGCGTAGGCGGATCGAAGCGGGTCCCTTTAAATCCTTTGTTGTGCTTGCACAAGTGGAAAACAGCTCCTATAAAAAAAAAGAAAATCCCCTCTGTTTGCCAAGCCGTGTGTAGAGATTATGAATCACTAAATGGCAGCCACGTGTCAGCAAAAGTAGCAGGAAGTGTCTTGCGTTTGACCTTTATTTTTAGTAGCAAGAGCACTTTGCAGCATATAGTTACGATGATCTGATTATCCTTGCTCACCAAGAACCATCGGATCAATTGCCTGCATAATATGCTTTTTCCATTAAAAAAAAGGCATAATATCTGGCTAATAGTTATCGGTCTGGAGGAACTCTGAGAAAGCCCTTTCAGTCTGTTGCCTTCGTGTGTTTGGAAGGCAGAGGACTTCTTTGGAGGTTTTCCTCTGGGATCCTAATGGAATGGGGGACTCGAAATCAAGACCGCTTGACAAGCCTGTTGACCGATCTTTTGGCACGCCTCTCTCGTTCAACATACACCCTTGTTTGACAGAATCAAGCTGCGAGTTCGGGAAGCAATAAAGTGCTGAACGCTCTCCTTGCTGTACACAGGCGATTTGATACATATGCTTATTTTTTAGGGAATCCCACACATCAGAGAGCGTTACTGAATCAAGACAAAGTACCTCTGGGCTGCTATCCAGTGGGGAGCCTGGAGATGTGTTTGAATTATGCAAGGGTGTAAGTGGCATGCCTGGTTCTTCCTCGTATGCAAGAGAGCATTTTGGTACCTTTCCAGATTAAGGGCCAAGTTTAGCAGACGTGGCGAGTTAAATTAACGGCTCCCTGCATTAGAAGGGGGTTCTTTATTTCCCCCTGTCCTCTTTGCCCCTGGACACTGGGATAGTGTTCTGCCAGATTAGGGAGTTAAATCTGCTCTCAGAAGGGTCTGCTGCAGTGGAGGGAGGAGACCTGCATGGCCATGGGTAAGGGTGAAGGTGAGAAACAAGGCTGAGGTGATCTCCATGTAAGGTCAACTCAGCCTAAGCAATGGCCATTTTTTATAGCGTGGGCATCTGAGAGCCGCACACTGGGTCACACAATGAGGTAGGTGAGAGGTGCATGTTGGGACACATTAGGAGCACCCCAGCACGTCCAGCCATGTGACAGAAAAGGGATCCGTTGCCCAGAAGGGATCCCATGAGCATAGATCCCTGCTAATAATGGGGCCACAGCGCCACTGCCTCCCTCCCACTTTGGGTCTAGTGATCAAGGCAACCTCCTGTGTCTGGCGTATGGGAAGAGAGCGGGAAGGCAACGAGGGCAATATATGAGAGAAGAGAGTGAGATGAGGACCTGAAGCATAAAGATTAGTCCCTTGGGCTTCCCAGACTCCTGCCCTGGTGAGGAAGGGCAGTGATCACCCTCTTACCGCTAGCCTGAGACAACACAGAGCCAAGACTGAGCCAGGCTTTCTCCTGTATGACCGACTGAGCCCTGCAACCGGGTCCCCACAAGTCCCAGCTAGCAGCACTTAGAAGAACCAAACCCAAGCCAAACGGCCCTTGTGAGCTCTGTCAGCCACGGCAATACAACACACTACCTTTCTGCAGACCGGTTGCTGAGGAATCCGGCAAAGAGATCACAGAGGATGGTCTAACCACACTATCGATCACCATGTGCTGGCTTCCCCGTGCCCACCACTCTTTACACCTGGAAGTTCAAACCTGCCAGGAGAAGAGAGCGCCAGTCTCTGCTGCTCCATGGTCTCTCTCTTGCCCTCTCCGCTGGGATCCTCTCCATTAGCCCCAGGACAGAGATAAGCCAGGATCCCTCACCTGTTCAGAGCCTAGGGTCCATCCTGTGGTGAGCTGCTGCAACCCCACTAACCAGCTCAGTGACACCATGCTGGGCAACCCTGCTTCTCCTTCAACTTTTTTTAATTAAAGCTCTTCTAATCAGATAGAGGTCTCCATTCTGCTTTGGACATGGGTCAGGGATGCAAGAGCAGCCTGTTGCCTTCCCTCCACCATTGGGTCTCCCTGTCCAGTCAAACCAACTCAGCAAGAAACTGAATGCTTGATGGTCAAAGTCCACTGACACCTAGGTTAGTTGGTGGCCACTCCCAGAGGTGGCATGTATCAGCAGGATCAGGCCTTTAATCATACTGTCCTTCATGGATTCCCATTGTCCCCCTCTAATTCCTTTGTGGCTCTTTCCTACACTTCTCCTCCCCTTGCTTTTTCTGGTTTAAAATCGTGCTGATCCCCATGTTTCGTTCTCCAGGACAAGGCTGGGCCGTTGCAGAGACCCAGTCACTACCCAGCACGCTCAGCTCTTCTCTGGAAATCCTTTCCCCGTGTCCACGGCAGTGCACTGGAGGGAGTTGCCTCGGTGACTGTCTCCAAACAGCCCCAGCACCATCTGGATCTCACCCAGCTCGTCCGAGGACTCCAGCTCTGACTCCATGTCAGGTCTGCACCACAGCTACATTCTTGGAAAGGGTGCACGCACCCTGACGTTGGGTTGCTGCAGCAACCACGCTTGACATCATCACCTTTCCCCACGTCCACCGCTGCCATGCAAGAGGTTGTGAAAGCCTCTTTGGCACTGTCGGGCAGCTGCATATTTTGATGTTGGGGAGGAGACTCCTATTCAAAACCAGGAGCGCGAGGAGCAGATGTTGTCGTGCCTCCAGAAGAGCAGGGTCAGAGGGCAGTACAATCTGCCTAGCACAGTATCGAATGTGGAGCCGCAAAGCAAAACAAACAAGCAAACGAAAGCACGGTCCCACGGGGCTGGAGTCTGCTGCCTCCAGCAGCAAAAAGGAGCAGGTGCAGAGCTGCCTTGGCAGCACCAGGATATTCTCCAAAGATATCCCTGGCTGTCTGCACAGGGGCTTGCTACTCCGTTACAAAATCCCTCTTGCCTGCGGTACTCCAGGGACGCAGCTGGGAGCAGAGTCACCATTCAGCCCACACACTCCCGGCAGAGTGGAGCCACTGTATGGACTCCATCCTCAAATGACGTCGGCATCCTTGTGGGAGGTGAGTCCTGGAGCTTGTTCCAGACCTCCTGTGCAGGTGGCTCTTACTTTTGGTGGTAACTGTGGCCATTTTACAACCAGGGCAGAGTCTGGATGCCAGAATTCCATGGTTTTTATCAGATGCCAGAAAACATGTAATTTCTGTGTTGATGCCTTTTATCCACCGGAGATGCTTCTAAGACAAGGGACATTGCCAGCCCACACCTTGTCATCAGGAGCGTCCTGATCTTTGGCATCCTTCCTAAAGCCCGTCCTTGCAGTTGCTCAGTTAGAGAAACCCAGGTTTTACGATGTCACGTACACACCAGAATCCCTTGAATCTTCTAGCCTCTAGTTTGGTGCTTTATGCAGAAGAGGCAGATAAGCCTAAAACTTCAGTTAAATGCCATGTTTGTGGGGAAGAGAAGGAGGAAGGACTGGCTTACGACTTTCAAATGTGTGAGCTGGTTACTCCTGGAGCGTCCCTGCAATCCCTTGAGGAGCGTGTGAATTTTCAAGCAGGAATGCTTGTTGTTTCCACAGCATTGGCTTCTGGCTAACTAAGCCAGGAGTGCTTCTTTAACATGAAACATTAACATCTCCTCCTTTTATAAAGCTGCAGAACCTCAGAGGGCTTTGGAGGCCAACGCAGGATCTGGAGGGCAGCTTCATGGGCAGTTATCACCAGGTCTCTTCTCTGCTCCACTGAGCAACATCCAGAGGGGAAAGAGAAGGGACCCAGCCTGACTCTCAGTCGGGGAGAGCTACTACAGACCCCACACAGGAGGCAAAAGAGAGACAACCCTGCAGCTTCCTTCTTCCAGCCATGGATAAAGACTGTGGACCTTCCCTAGCCCCTTCAGACTCACCCTGCAGGGACAGAAAGAGAAGGGCAGCAAGAACAAGTAGTTTGATATGCAACAGAGCTGCTAATGCCCAATAATGCCCAATGACTCCACATGAATTTGTGCCTTGTGGTCCCACTCTGGTACAAGTTGACTGCAAATCTGTAAAAGCTTTTTATCTGTGACTCTTCTGCCATGAAATCTGGTGGAAGTTGGTCAAACGCTTCAAGAGAAGTTGAAGTAGAGGAGGGAGGTCACAGATGAAGCCAGTCCTCTCTTCCATACCTGTGCAAAGTGTGCTCACAGAAGTTATGTTTCCTTAGGACACCAAGATAAAGCTATCTCCATCGCAGACATCCATGGAAACAAGCTCAGTAGAGACAGGGGAGCCGGGACCAGGGGCAGAAAGCCAGAGCCTTTAGCCAAGAGCAACAGGTTAGTCAGGTCTGGGATGAGGTTACACCCAAAAGACGGGGTGGACAGCATGACGCAGTCATGTTTCTCAACACTACCCCACTCCCAGGCCTGCTTCACACCATGCAGACCCAGTCAAGCTGCTTGGGAGTTTTCTAGAGAAACATTTTTTCCCATCAGAATGTGCAGATTTGTGGAACACTGAACATTTCACAGAAAACACGTTGCATTCAGTGAGCCTCTGGTGGAGCACAGGCAGGGAGATGTTTCCACTGGACAAGACAAATTTCCATTGGGAACCCGACTGCCAGTTCATGTGATGGTGGGAGGAACCCCTTACAAACCAACTTGTCCATACCTCCAGGGAACCAGACGTGTAGATTTGCAATCAGGATCCCAGGTTATCCAGGCAGAGGACTTGATGAGCTCAAGGCTTCTACAAAAGTGTCTCTGATTGATAGCTCCTAGTCAAATACTGGGATAAGCTTGGCAGTTCCTGGCCCTGGGGCAGCTTGTTACAGGTGCAATCCCAATTCACGTTATCTCCAGGCTGTTGGACTGTCCCTTGGTGAGCTTCGCTGCCCCATCAGCCAGGCAGTCCAAGGAGCCATCCAACCAAATGAACTAGGTAGACCTAAATCTGGTTGGACCGCCTGAGGTCATTGCTCCTTCTTTTACCCCTAGAAATCCCTGCAGCCACCCTCGGAAACCAGCACAGTTCTTGTCAGCTTGGAATAGCAGCTTTAAAACTGGCAAGAATCACACGAGCTCTAGTCCACAGTGCTGGGTCCCGGGTCCACATTTGAGTCTGGAAGCACTCGGATTTGGCATGGCCTCAGAGGAAAATGTTATGAGATTTCCATTTGGAAGGGAAAATACATGTTTCTGTAGCCAATGAGGACATAAATGAAATTTACCCTTCCAAGAAATTTCTAATGCTGACTACACTCACGCTCTGACAGCCCAGAACCCTTCAAACTCATCTGCTAGCCATGCCTTTCTATGAGATATGTAGTCCCACCAAGCTACATTTCTAACATGGTAGGGGAAGTCCACTTTTTCCTGATCTCAGGGCCAAGGATTAGCAAGTCCAGCCAACAATTTCATGGATACAGATGAAGCAGAGGTGAGAGGACGGTGACCCACAACCATTAGCTGTGTGAAGCCTGGGAAGTAACACATTCAAGGTGGTGCATGCACAGAGTCTTTCTCTCCTGCAGAACTCCTGCACCATTTATTGGCCTTGATAGCCCTGATAGGTGGAACAGAAAAATTTTTACTCTAGATCCTCGCCTCATTTGTTGCAGGTGTTGGCAGATATAATGACCAAGGCAGAAAAAGACAGGTTATTCTCACAGTTAGAAGTCTTTAATGACATTATCGATGATATAATAGTAGTGACATTCCTGAGAAGTCTGCAATCTCAGCTTGCCATTTTTCTTACGCTTCTCATTTCCTTTGCATTGGGGAAAGTGTCCAATAGCACTGTCCTGCAGCGTTTTGACTGCAGACCCCACAAGGAAGCTGAGCCAGGCATATCAAGAAAACCAACAGAACAATTACGGACAGACACCTCAGTTATGTCCGACAACCCCATGAACCATCCCACAGCCGGAGCCAGGCTCTGGCAAAGGAGTGGAAGCATGAGTCCAGGAGAGCCAGGCTTGCTCCTCCTGCTGCTGCTGCTGGAGGGGACAGAGGAGCCGAGGGAGATGGCGGTCACTTCCCCTCTCACCCCGCCTCCAAATCCCTTAGCCATGATGCCAGATAAGAACTCATGCTTGAATAGGCTGGTGACCCAATTAAAGGGGCCCCGGAGGAACACAACAACATTTCAGATTTAGGTTAGTCAGAACAAGGGAATAACGAAAAACTGTAAAGGAGCATTAAGGGAGCAGTGATACAAGAAATGAAATGCACTGTTCGTTTTGGGATGCCGTCCCAGAAGCCGTTACTACAGCGGGTTACTCACTCCCTCGTAACCTGCATTCGCTAACGGATCAGGGCTGCACAGTGATGGTGTTATGGATAACTCCAGGACACATCTCAGATCATGTAATAATCACTTCTGAGGTATCCGTCTACACATACCGTCTATATAAACATATATTCACATGTCTTAGAATCATTGAACATTTTAGTTTGGAAGGTACCTCTGGAGGCCTCTGGTCCAACTCCCTGCTCAAAGCAGGACTAGTTAGCCCAGGTTGCTCAGGGCCTTCTCCAGCTGAGTTTTGAATATCTCCAAGGATGGAGATTCCCCCACCTCTCGGTGCCCTGGTTCCGTGCTTGAGCATCCTCATGGGGAAGAATTTTTTCCTTGTATGTGATTGGAATTTCCCATGTTGCAGCTTGTGCCAGTTGACTCTTAGCTGACCAAAGTGCATCTCCAAGAAGATGTCATGTGGACAGAAAAATATAGCAATGACATTGAGCCCCAAACTTGTCCCTGAGACTTACAGACAATGTTACCCAGGGAGGCTGTGGAGTCTCCATCCTTGGAGATATTCAAAAGCTGTCTGGAGTTACTCACTCCCCCCTAACCCGCAATCGGCAACCGATCAGGGCTGCACAGTGATGGTGTTATGGATAACTCCAGGACACATCTCAGATCATTAATAATCACAAAGGGGCCCCGGAGGAACACAACAACATTTCAGATTTAGGTTAGTCAGAACAAGGGAATAACGAAAAACTGTAAAGGAGCATTAAGGGAGCAGTGATACAAGAAATGAAATGCACTGTTCGTTTTGGGATGCCGTCCCAGAAGCCGTTACTACAGCGGGTTACTCACTCCCTCGTAACCTGCATTCGCTAACGGATCAGGGCTGCACAGTGATGGTGTTATGGATAACTCCAGGACACATCTCAGATCATGTAATAATCACTTCTGAGGTATCCGTCTACACATACCGTCTATATAAACATATATTCACATGTCTTAGAATCATTGAACATTTTAGTTTGGAAGGTACCTCTGGAGGCCTCTGGTCCAACTCCCTGCTCAAAGCAGGGCTAGTTAGCCCAGGTTGCTCAGGGCCTTCTCCAGCTGAGTTTTGAATATCTCCAAGGATGGAGATTCCCCCACCTCTCGGTGCCCTGGTTCCGTGCTTGAGCATCCTCATAGGGAAGAATTTTTTCCTTGTATGTGATTGGAATTTCCCATGTTGCAGCTTGTGCCCACTGCATGTTGCCCTTCCACTGTCCACTTCCAAGCCAAGTCTTCTCTGTCTTCTCTACACCCTTCCATTAGGTAGCTCTAAACAGCAATAAGCTACCATCTTGCCTTACCTTTCTGCCAGCTGAACAAACCCTGCTCTCTCAGCCTTTCCTTGTATCTATCATCTCATGTACTCTAGCCCCCGACCATCTCAATAGCCTCCACTGGGCTTGTTCCACTATGTCAATGTCTGTCTTCTACCAGGGAGACCAAAATAGGACACAGTAGCTGGATGTGTCTCACAAGTGTTGAAGAGAAGGAAATAATCACTTCCCTCAACCTGCACTCTTGTTAATACACTGTTATTTGTGGCTCATCGCTGCAAGAGCACACTGCTGGCTAATGTCCAACTTGCTGTCCACCAAGATCCCCAGGACCTTTTATGCAAGGTTTGGGGTTGTTTTTTATCCAGGAGACTCATGGCCAGCTGTACATTTATATCCACATATACTGTCTATATCCACATCTAAATCAAAAAGCCAGGGTCGTTGTGGCTGCTCCCTGGAGAGGGAGTTGGGGACCCATCCCATTCTCCTGCTGGGAAATGCCCTTCCCGCTGTCACTGCTCCCACTGCTCCCATTGCAAGGCAACACACAGAAACCCCCAAACAAAACCAGGCCAGGACAGCCAATTACCCTGTTTCAACCTCTCTTTGCAAACGAGGGCCTTACAGGTCAACTGCCCATATGGCCAGTCACATTTATTGAGCGTAAATACTTTCTCAAGGGCTTAGACCTTCCCATTTTACTCTGTAAAACAAGGCTGTGGACTTTTTTGTTACAAAAGGTCAAATAGCTCCTTCACGCCCCTTGAACAAATTAGAAATGATCTAATTAACTTGGACTATCTCCATACTGCCAAAGTCACCCTCTCCAGGAAGCAGTTTCTGGTCTCCAGGCTAAATGCTGTGGGCTCTTGTCTATACTATTTGCCTGGAATAGACTAACCATGTCCACTCTGAACTGTGCTTGCTGCAAGTCTCTTTTGGGTCCCCTGGTCCTTTTGTGCGCAAAATGAAATTATTCTCTTTTTTTCAGTTCAGGGACCTTGTGAGGGCTGTGTCGCAACCCACCAGAGTGGTGTCCAGAGTATGTGTTGAGTGCCCTTGGACAAAACTGTGGGCATGTGGGCATATGGGCATGGCAGATGGTGCAAGACATGCTGGGATAGTGCTGGAGGAGACCCTGTTGGTTGGCCAGAGCCAGTCTACAACTGGAATGCTTTTAGCCATGGTGCCCTAACGAGGCAGCAAGGCATATGGAATGAAGTCACAGGCTGTGGGCAGCCCCCAACCACAGGTTCCTCCTCCCCAGCATGAGCCCAGCGCTGACAAACATGGGCCAGGACGGCACTTCCCCATGATCAGGTTATTCTGTCAGTGCCCATTATAAGCTGCAGCTCACAGTCATCGCCATGCTCAGCGGGTTGCTGGCCTCTCTCCAGGGACCAGTTCCCTACCCCCAGGACAGCCTCAGTAGCTACATCTACTGCCAGGAGATCAACCCCCAGCCTGGCTGTCCCAGAGGTCCTGGCAATGCACACACGGGGCACATACATGCTCTGCAGGGCACCTACATGCCATTACTTGTCCTGTCACCATGTGGAGTGGGGATACACCTGGTCTTCTAGGCAGTTGGGCATCTGCCCCTCACCTCTTCTGCAAGCCAAACTGTTCCCTCCCGCAATTGCCTTCCTACCCCTAAACATGGCATTTACCTTTCCCTTAAAGTTGGCAAGCCCGTGTTACTCAAGGTCAGGCTATTTAAACACCAGCTGCAGTGTTTGTCTTGCTCTTTTCTCAAGAAGACAGTTTCAGCATGTACAGCACTTCCTCTTCTGAGGCATTTGAGGACTGAGACTGTGACCTTTGGCTGCTGTTTGGGTTCAGCAGCACAGGCAGCAATCCCAGGGGTGAGCAGGCTGAAAGAGAAAAGCCCTTTTCCTCCCCCTCCATCTCTTGATGGACAAAGACCAAAGCAAGCAGCCAGCTGCGGGTGAAACACGCGGCTTGGACGCTGCAAGGAAGACCTTCTCCGTGAAGCCCACGGCTGAAGCAGTAAAGTGGCCCAGCAGTGGCTCAAGCACAGGGGTAAAGCCTCAGCCCATCCTCTGAGCCTGGGCAACATTTAGATTCCATACCTGACTTTCATACGGCTAAAAGTAAGGGAAATAATTAATCCCAATGGAAAGTCTTTGCATGCAAGTATGAAATAGTACCTACCACAAAGTACCATTTCTACCCAAGTTTTTATGTGTATTCATCCGTTGCTGAAGCCTTTCTGCTGCCTTCTATACTAGGAGTTGTTAAGCTTTATATCAGGGCAGCATAAGCCCAAAGGTTCAGGAAAAGGACGGAAAGATCAGGAGGGAAAGCCCCATGTTTGGACTGACTTTGGCTAGTTGGATCAGTAGCTGGGGAGGCTGAACGCTCCCAAAGACCTTCTGGGTCAGCAGAAGGAGCAGAATACACAGCCTGACAGACTCATCCCCTTCCTGCAGCAGAGCCCACAATGGACAAGTGAGCAGTCACGTAATGTCGGACTGTCTCCGGGAGGCTTTTCCTGGCAGGTATCATAAAATGAAGCAACACTATGTCCTTTTGCCCAAAGACGTTTATAAAGCTGCTGATGAAAATGGAAGTGACTGCAGAAGGCCAAATAGCACCATCTGCCTTGGCAGAGCCTGGCAGGACTTGGGGTGGTGCAGTCTGGCTTCTGGCTAAGATGTGAAAACAAATCCTTCTCTGGTCTTTCGAAAGAAAACAAGAGGAAATGACCGCCTTGAGAGGCATGACTGTCTTTCAGCTCCACCTCACTTCAGCTGAATTTGTGAGGACTCAACATTTTTGCAACCCTGGCCAGACGCGTGTGCACACACACACAACCACACACGGATGTCCACATCGTCCAAAGAGTTCAGGTCTCACTTAGGCACCAAAGCAAAGCACAGATTTTGAGCACAGTGTGTAGCAAAGGTGAGAACTTCAAACCGTGACAGCCTTTGGACCACATTTTCAGAGCGTATCAGAGTCCTTCCCACCCTACGCAGACCTCTGTTGACAATCTGGCTACTTATTTTGATACCTAATAAGAAAACGTGGCCCCAGCAGAGGAAGTGGAATTTTTTCAAACGTTCAGGCCAAGATGTCCTGCCTGAGCATTGACCAAGCAGCGCATCTAAAACAAAGTGAACTCAAGGGATGGTTTAACTCATTATAAGCGAATGCATTAAACCAGCCTCAGGTGCCTCCTTAGTGCAACTTGGCAGGGCACGTTATACATGCTCAAGAGAAGAGAAGCCACGTTGCGATCAGAGTGCTGGATCCTGGACTCCCAAGCACTCTGTTCACAGTGTCCCTCTCCTGATAAAGCAGAAAAACCTCCAATGTAAGAGTATTTTATGCTATCTGGTGAAACTTGCACTTGGGCTCATCATAGAAACCCACAGCTCTGCACACTGGGTCAGCCCTCCTCCTAACAAAGGCTCCTGAGATCTCAACTTTAAAATACATTACATGCAGTACCGTTTGTTGCAGTCTGCAGCTATTCCAAATTTCCGTCTGTTATAAGACAGCTCAGTACGTGGCCTATGAACTTCACGCCTCTGAATCCCAATAATGTCCTTTAGCTCATAACAGGCTAATTGACGCCGCATTTGCAGTGAGCAGCTCCCACGCTAACCCTGCCTTAAAGGTTAATGGGTTGGAAACTTGCAGGGGTTTCTAATCTGAGCAGTGGAAGAGAGATCTTAGAGTCTGGGGCGGAAATGTTTCCTTTTAGCTCTCGGGAAGGTAACCACTGAATCAAAGTGTTTCATTGTCAGGCCAAGGGACAGGAGGTCTCCACTGATCTGAAGCTGGTGTGTCCTAGTGGGGTACTTGGGACTGGCCTCTAGATGTAAGAAACACCACCTTCAGTGCTGCTCAGTTGCGGCTTCCCTGATGATGCTCAGAGGCAGCACAGACACTCACTGCACCCAATGGGATGATGTTGCCCAGAATGTGGACACCAAGGACTGAGAAAAATTCTTCTTCCCCTCCATACTTCAGCCGGTCTTTTGCACCCTCACCTCCAGCCTTCAGACCCTCCAGCTGCAAATCAGCAAGAGCTGTCACAAGGACAACTAACCAGCCTCGTGTCTTACCTTGTGGACAAAGTCACCTCTCACTTCTGGCTCTGAACGGGGCAGGAGTTGTCAGCCAGGTGCATGCCTCGGCTTGTCCCGGGCTACCTCTGGCACGAAATGTCCTCCTTGGCCCTGTGGAGGGAAGCCAGATGGGGAAGCTGATGTTAATTTGCAGCTGCAGCAAAACAGAGACTCGTAGCCATCAAAACAGTGAGTGCCGGCACCGTAACTTCCCTCTTCCCCCGTGATCTGTGGGAAACAGGAGGAGAGCCAGGCTCTGCATGGGGAGACTCGACAGCGTGGAGCTTCCCAGGCACAGGCACCTCTTGCTTTGCCTTGATAGGTCACCCACTGGTAGCTGAAGGGAAGGTACTAAGCCTTTAAAGGTCGCCAAGTTGAGCTGGGCTAGCATGGACCACAGACAGCACACAGCACAGTTCATGACCCAGCTTGCTTTGGTCACGTCCTTAAATTAGGGTGGCAATTTCCATCCTCACTGATTCCCCTGTATTCCCTGCTGGGAAGCCGGTTTTACAAGGAAACGAAAACCCACCTCAAGCCCCCGTTCTTCTTGACCGAAGCACAAGTCCTATTTAAAGACATCTGAAGCCAGAGATCACAACAACCTGTCTTAAAACCCAGCACGCTTGCTAATGGCATTGTGTGAACGCCAACATGCATCGAGTCTGTGGCTTCACAGCACCAAGTCTTTGCAGAAAAACCTGCTGAAGGTATTGCTGCCTGCTTCATCCTTCCCCACCCATCATCGCATACTGCAACTGCCTTGTCCTCTCAGTTGCAACCAGCACAGCTTTCAAAACAACCACACTTGCTGTTGTTATTGCTGTTTACCTATTTTTCAGGTGGATCAGCTCCCATCGCTGCATGTCTGCCTGACTGTACAGTCAGCAGACAGAGAGGAGATGGCATGGATGAAACTGTGGATGGGCGCTGGGAAGGGGGCGCATATTTATGTTTTACTAGTACTGAGGCACTCAGGCTAAGCAGACACAAGGGCAGGCAAGTGCCTTCAGGTCCCAAAGGTGCTGCATGGTCTGCCCGATGCTTCTGATCCACACAAGGCTGGGGAAGAAGGCGACAGCATCTGCTCTTATGTGCCTCAGCTGTAAAAACAAGTACTTGCTCAAAACTGCAAACAAAGAAGTAACAAAGCTTGGTCTAAGCCTTGCTGAGATTACTCTTGTGGATAAGGATCAAGAAAACCATGAGATGTTCATGACAACCAGCCTTGTTGCAGGTGTCTAAACTCTAATATAGATGCAGTTAGACCTATCTACACTGTGCCAGTTCCCACTGAATCCGGAGAGTCCCACTGTAAAGGATCCACAGCTGATCTGCAGATGCAGGTTAAACAAGCACTTTGACTTGGTATTAGAAGGTTTGGAGAGCATGGTAAGCATGGAATACTAAGCAGACAGGGATGGCACAAACGGTTTCTAAGCCATTTTAGGTATGGTCTCTGTGGAGGTGACTTACCCCCTACCTGCACAAAGCCTCTAGCTAGTAATTAATCGTAGCATCATATCCACCAGAAGACAGGAGAAACTCCCACAGCATACCACCAAAACTCCCGCAGCATCCTCACAAGTCCTGAGACCTAAGAAGTAATGGGGGCCCTAACCTACCATCAGGTATTCGGGCAGAAAAATGTGGGACCATCAGAACAACTATCAAGGGCCATTCATCCCGGTGACTTGTCTTTGGCCACAGCCAAGAGTGGATGTCTAGAGAAGAGTGTCAGAATACAGCAAATAGTTTGAGATACTTCCCCAAAATATCCAGTCAGCTTCCAACAATTTGTGGCTTCCTGTGCCATAGTGTTTTCATATTTAATTACCCATAGTGAATTTTTCTTCCATGAATTTATCTAGTTGCTTTATGAACCCCCATCGATTTCCTACATCCGCAACATCCTGTTGCAAGGAGTTCCACAGCTTAATTATACACTGGGAGAAGAACCACCTCCTCTTGTTTTGGACTTGCAATTTCTGGTTTCATCTGATGTCCTGTAATTCTTGTACATACAGAGATGGTGACATACTCTCCCTGTCCACCCTTCCCATACCACTCAGTGATTTATAGTCTGTCATAACCTTTCTCATATGTCTCCCTTCCAGCCTGATGAGTCTTCATCTACTTAGTAATATGGCAGCCACCACAGAGTTTTGAGCATCTTGGCGTCCTGAGTCTTCTCCAACCTCACTTTGCGTTCACTTGCCTTTTGAGGCCAGGGAACCATCTTTCAGATGCTCCTTAAAAGAGACCACGAGCAGCTGAAGCCCCTTCCCATGAGGGTGTGTGTATCCCATAGGGTCTCAAAACAAAGGGGCTGCCAAACACGTGAACGTGGAAGTCCATCAGGCCAAAGCAGCTCTAACAACTCTAGTAACACATTCCTTCTTGCTTCACTGAGAAGACAGGAGTCAACTCTTGGTGTTTGCAGATGGTCTTGGAGGGCTGCATTTTTTGAAAGGGGAGAAAGAAAGATGAAAGAAAGATTTTTGTATAAGACTCTAGGGATACTGGAGGGGAGAAAAATAGCAGAGGAGATTTGAGTTTCTCTAGGGTGACTTCCCTGAATGAAAGCCTGGAGGATGGCTGACATGACAGCGCAGAGATCTCTGACCAGGTATCCCATGAACCTCTCCCTATTCCCTTTCTATATGTTAGCAGAGGTGCTGGGCCAACCATCTCCAGCACCCACATTGCTGAGGCAGCAATGTCTTCACTGCTCAGAGCAGGGCAGGGCAGAGCATATCTCACACGTGCTTCGCTGGGCAGACATTCGTGTCTGCCTGATGTTTGCAAAGTCAGCAGAGATAGGAACCAGCCCCAGAGGGCCAGGCTCATTTTACAAACACACGAGGAACCTCTAACAGCCAAGGCAGGAGGCCCCTGGGAAGCGCTGCTGAGTGTGTTGATCCCAATCCACAGCCTGGGAAGGTGGGAAGTGTAAGAGGACTTGTCGAGTATTTTCTGCCTCTGATCACAGAAATCACAAACTTGCGGAGCTGGTGCGAGACCATTTCACCCCCCTCCCTGCTTCTTTGTAATTATCAGAGCATCTAACGAGGTGATCAGAGCACAGAACTGCAATGTGTTGAGGGGTGTACAAACGTGGACAGCCCTTCCTATGAACACAGCTAAGCCTTTAAGAGGCTCAAACTGAACTACAAAATCACCAGCAGATCCTGTTTGAGACCAGCTGGTGTTGGCTGGCAATAACAGCCTGCCTGCCATGCAAACATCCGTCTGTCTCCCCAGCACCTACGTGTCCTTTCTAGGCAGCATCCCACGGCTTTGTCTGTCTGGGACACCCCAGGGAACCAGACTCATTTCTGTTGATATCACAACTCCAGCAAAAGAGATGCTTAAATGAGAGACACTTATAATTCCAGGTTCGTTCAAGTTCCTGTTCATTCAAAACCCCGTAAGCCCATGACTCAAGTAGATATGGTCAGAGACCATCAGTAGACACCAACATGAATGAAAGCGAGTATAAAGAAGAAAAGACGACAATGCTGGGTTGTCCCAAACCTTCCATTTTGTAGCCATCACAGCACTGTGGTGTTTTAAGAAGATACTTGAAGGAGAACAAGGATGTTTAAAAGAAATTCTCCCCACCCGTGCTTGAAGGGACAGTGCAGAAGAAAGCGTAGAGACACATGTCTGAAAACAGAGCAAGAAGGCTGCAGACACCATGGGCTGAACAGGAGCAGGGGTCAGCCATTCGGTACAGAAAGGCAGTCGTCGGACACAGAGCATCCATGTAGTGATGAAGGTACCAGACGCCAAGGGCCGTGGATGAGACCCGCAGCTGTGCAGAGGGGTAGGAAGGACACAGCACAGAAAGCATCAGCAAGATTTTGACACAAGACAATTTTCAGGGGCTGGGATAAGATGTTTGTAAGCAAGAGGGGACAAATTCACTGTGTCAGCAGACACAGTGGTGTCCTCAGGCTTCAAGAAAAGACACCAAGACAGCACAGGATGAACGAATTAACTATGCTGGGCACAACCCAAAATCCATGAGGTCTTGTTAGACACGGGCCAAGGTTTTAGTGAAGACATGAGCTGGGTCTTGGCATAGTGTGTGCACAGAAGTGGCAATCAGATTGAGCTGGAGAGGAAATCAGAGCTGAGGGAGAGTTGTTTCAGATGGGAAAGATTAAAATGTGTTTAGGCTGTGAGGAGGAGAACCAGAAGCCCGTGGAAGGGTAAGCAAAAAGAGAGCCAAAGCAGAAGGGAGCATCAGGTGACGGAGCGAGGAGGACGGCGGGGACAGGTCTGGGGCAGAAAAGGGGCTGCTAAAGGGAAAGGAAGACGTGCTCTTTTGCCAAAGTCTCCTTGGAAGAGAACAGAGAGCTCCTGTTCAGAGCCAAAATGGGGGGGACGATGAACGAGGAAACCAGCTTTATCATGAGATATCCCGCAGCAGGAGAGCAGAGGAGGGGAAGCGGATGCTTGGAAGGCAGCCACGGCTGGCGGGATGGCCTGGGGGACCTGCAGTGAGCTGCAGAGAGCCAGGCACTGAGGAGAGAATTTATTTTGTCCCTTTTCAGCAATAGTCCGTACCATGCCTTAGCCTAGGGCCACCTCCAGCCAAGGAACTCTGCCCTTCAGGTTATGCAATATATTCGCGGGAAGCAGCCGTACAAGTCCTACCACCAGCACCTGCAATAACGTGAGGGGCGGAGGACTCATTATTTTCTCTGACAGTATTGTGGCTTTCAAGCAATAACCCAGAAAGCAGTGTTTGCGTTGGCTTGGATGTGAAGTCAGGTCATGGTGCAACAGATAAAAACTGGAGCTTAGAAAACTGGCATTGCAGTTCTGAACCGATGGAAATGTTGCATTGGTACCCCTAACTTGAGAGGATCAGGAGACTCATGGCGAGTAGCCATGTCGTTACGCATAGTTTTGCCTGGACAGCTACCCAACTCTCACACCTTTCCTTTTCTTCCTTCCCAGATGTCCAAACACCTCTGCTCCTTCTCTTGACACATGATGTGAAAACTACTTGGCCCGGCCATCAGCCATCAGAGCGTACAAAACCTCGTTCAGATCAGAAATGTTGTACCTGGGCAAGTCACACACCCAAAGCCAGAAGTCGTTTTACCCTGATGAGGTTCCCGATGCAGAGAGCTGCCCCGGGAAGGCACTGTCCCCAAGGCCAGCACCAGCTATGACATGGCCACCCTCTAGTGGCCACCACTCCTCTCATGGAGACTCCCCATCTTCTACGTGAACATCCATTGCTTACTCCCTCCTTGGTAAGAGGTTAACTCAGGCGCACAAAGAAACCATTGTGGAAAATCCTGCTCCCCCCTGCCAACCATTTGCAGCAGCACTGCGTAGGCTCACAGTGCAAGGGTTCACCGACTGTGCATTAAAAATGTAGCAGAAACCATAGAAATTAAGGTGCCCTCAACCATCACATCAGTTCCTCCTGATTGCAGTCCAGCAGAGTGTTTACCCTAGTCAGCCCATATAGCACCAGCATCAAAAAGAGACCAGGTAGAGATCAAATGCTATTAGTAGGGAGAAAAAATACAAGTTTTGTTTGGGTGCACTTTCTTTCCGTTTCTTTGGATTTTTTTAAAATGGAATATTCTGATCCTCCAATGTTTTTTTTCTGTTCTCTACATAGATCAACCCATCTATATCTGTATGGTGGTGTGTCAAATATATCTCTATGGTGGTGTGTCAAATTGTGACACACACACAAATGGTGTGTGTCCCCCATCTATATCTGTATGGTGGTGTGTCAAATTAGGTGGGCATGCAGACCCAGGGGAGAGTGGAAGGTACAATGCAGCTACTCAGGGACAAGAGCTCGTGTCCTTCACTTCCTCAAGATAATGACCAGATGAAACATTACACCACTGAGAACACCATTTCTCCCCCTAGGGTCTGCGAGGGCATCTTGGGCAGCCCATGAAACCATACCCATGGTCGCTGTGTCCACTTAAAAGCTCCTCCCCATGATGCATGTTGTTCCGCAGGACACTGTGAAGGTTGCCCAGTGGGGTGCAATTTGAGAACTGCTGGGTTGGGAACAAACCTAAAGCTGTACCAAATCAACCAGGAAAAGAAGTGTAAAAGTTTTTAAACAAAATATCCTGCGGTGATGCTAAAAACCAAACACATGCTGCTTCTGTGGGAGCAGGCAAAGGAGAACTGGAACCAAACCCGAAGGCAAAAAGGAAGTCAGCAGCCCAACAGGGGACAAGTAACTCAGATTTCTTGCATCACACAGGATCCAGGCCTGTTGCAAAACCCAGTTTGATTCTTCCCTCACCAGCAGCCTCATCAGCCATGAGTGACTTCAGAGGGCGAGAAGAGACCCTGGCCTCACTGAGCCCCACTCCAAGCTCGTACTGGGGGATGCAACTGAGGAGGAGTGACTTATGGCAGTGTATGCACTGACAACCGAGTCCTCTCCAGCCATCCTCGAGACCAGCATTAAAGCTACATTTGCCACTGGGAAGTGCATTTCCACACCAGGTAGATGTTGTAGGGGATGCCTGTCGACCATCTCACTCTAATAGCTAACAAGTAGTTGAAACACAACCAAAGCAAGCAAGGCGAAGGAATCATCTCCAGGATTTCCTGCGATTGAAACCATTTGTCCTGCCAGCTTCGTTTGATGACCCCTAGTTCTTGAGCTGTATGAGGCAGAGACTAGCTAGTCCTTGTTCACACTCTCCGGACCACTCATGAGTTTCTAGACCGCTCTTGTGTCCTCCCACGGTCATCTCTTCAAAGCCGAGAAGTACCTACCGGGCTATTCCTCACGGGAATATCGCTCCATGCCTCTGCCCCCCTCACTGCCCTTCTCTGGACCTTTCCCAGCTCCAGCTCCTCTGGGACTGTGGACGCCGTATCCATGGCGCAGCGCAGAGCTATTGTGATGTTTCCCCTGTGTTCTTAATTCCTACGTGAGAGTTCCTGGCACCTCACCCGTGCTGGAGATGGCTTCACTCAAGAGTTAACGTATCTGAGCAGGAAAGGCACGGAGAAGGGGACTCAGCAGCAGGGAACGTGCCTCTGATGAGGATGGGGATGAAAAGGCTTGAACTATCCTCCCTCCTGCCCCCACAACCTGCATGGGAAGGAGTCAATGAGCACAGTTACATCTCTCTTGCAATGAGACAGGCCTAAAACAAGACCTCAAGGACATGTCAGGAGCTTGGAGAGCTACTGACAGTGCAGTGGAGGGCAGGAAGGTGCTTGGTCTCACACAGAGGTGCTCGGGGACACGTGCGTGACCCCCCGGTGCTCTCCCTGCTACACAAGCTGTGGTGAGCATCCGGTGTGAGCTTACAGCAACGGGGAGAGGTCGCTTACTTATGCCAGGGGAACAGAAAAGCAAGAGAGGTCAATTCCTGTGTTATTCTTCCTCGGGAAAACCCCTCTGGATATCAGCTAGGTCTGCGCTGACGTTGTTGTGCCTCTGGCTTTTGCAGACTGTCTGTCTGTCTCTCTCCCCAAGCCAACGCCACGTTCGTGGTGGCTCACGGGCCAGAGATGATCACACCAGAGCTCGAGCCAGCGAGGAGGACAGGGGCCAGCACTGCCCACGGCAGGGGATCGCCTGGGACCGGTCAGTGTGGAGGCCTGCCCTGCACTTCTCCGTGATGCTATACTTGGGACAAACACAACCACAACCAGTCCTTGACTCTGCCCTCGTTCCCCTGATGGGGGCTTGGGGATGGGGCTGTTTCTGTCCTCCATCCCCTTACCAGGTGTTTTCTGCTGATCTTCCCTGCTCAGATCCCATTTGTCTTTTCCTCCCCACAGGGCTGGGCTGATGAAGCTGATTCGGGATCACGTGTTGCTTAGCAACATTTATTATCCCTGACCACATCCAAGTTTACTCCGGCCGCCAAAGGGAACCAGAATGAAACAAGCCTCCCCCACCTCTGGCATGGAGAGCTTTTAACTAAATTTGCATTTATTGCTACCCTCTCTGCATGCAGAGATTACAAGGGCACCCGGTGGTGGTTCTCTTTCCCCTCCATCACTGTCCAAAGCCCTTTTGTGGGAGCATGTCTCTGCCAGGGCGGGTCCTGGCGAAACTAACAGAGATGTAACCAACGCCAAGCTCACCCGATGGGTGACAAGAGGCCTTGGCCCAGAGAGCAGCATCTCCCTTCTGGGCTGTTTCCATCTTACGCACGGCTGTGGGATGTTTGCAGCCACTGATTCCAGCAACACATCAGACACAAACCCATCCCCGAGGGAGGACATTACCTGACATACCTTCTGTTGCCAGTTGTTGCACCATAAAGAGCCAAAATTGCATTCAGGTATTGGCATCTCCCGGGACGACACAGGTTACCAAAGGGATGCAGCTTGTGAATGAGCTGGAAGATCCTCTGCAAGACAATGACAGTATGGATGTGTCACCCGCACCACGATAGGGAGGAAAGAGCCTCTTGCTGATGCATCAGCATGCCCTGTGAAATGCTTCCTCTCTTTAAGGGCTTGGAGCGGTCAATATCCTTTTGTGTCAGCAGGAATGGGGTTCAGTTCACAGATGAAAAGCCCACAAGCATTAAGTGTCTACCTGGAATCTAGGGGCAGGACTCAGCTACCTAAATGTAGACATCCATTTCCACTGGGGACATCCTTGGGTGTCCCACCCACCTCTCTGGAAATGCATGGGTGTCCCGTGCATCCTATGCCATACCTGCCAACCTTTGCAGATGTCCTGGGCATGGTACAGCATATCTCAAAAGGCCTGAAGCATCTATGCTGAGGCAACTGAATTTAGCCAGAGGTGTCCAAGGGCTTGTTACGGTTCACAGAGGTTTAATCGAGGGACTCTAGAGAGCTATCCACCTCTACAGAAAGTACCTGTGTGTGGTCAGATGAATTACCCTCCAGGCATTATTGCCTGTACTGGCAAGAGACTCGATGTGGTTGCCAAAACACAGGTGTGGAGTGTTGTCTGAGACCTGCTGTGGTGTCTGGGACATCCTCTTGGGAATGTGGCACGGGCTCTACAAGGATGGAGATATGGCCACTGAACCAGCGGACGGAGGGAGGGATGTGCCAGGCAGGAGACCTGCGTATCTAAACCAGCACTGGAAACCTGTATTTAGGCAACTGAATCATTGTCCAAGTGTATCTCCCAGTCCAAAGGTGCGTTCATCCCACAGAGAGCACAAAACAACTGGACGATGAGAAGCTTGGGCTGTGCTAGCTCTGGGCCAAGGGAGCGTTGGCATCCGGGATGCCAATTCAGCAGGTTTCTGAAAATGCCAGCTTCCCTCCCAAAATAACAAGCTTCACCCACGAAGGAAAGGAATGATGATAGCTCTGTTCTCCAGCAGCTGCAACAAACAAAAGCTGTGTCAGAGCCCATTCCAGCAAGGAGGCACAGAGTAACAAATTGCCCAAGAAAATGCAAGGAATTTCCTGGCATAGCCAGCCCTCCTAGCATGATCCATGCTCACAAGCTAGAAATTCGAATCCCTGCACTGTTAGCCGAGACGGGATTTAAAATCACATATAAGCGGGACTGGCACCAATTAGCCATCATAATAAGCAGTGCTGTAAGGTGGTGATGCCTGGAAGAGGCAGCAGATCAAACAGAAATGCATTCAGAGGGCAGGAGGGGTTTTCTGAGGGAATTTCCTTGGGGCGAGCAGGGGTGATGGAGAAGGGAAGATACTGAAGTGGTGACTGTGGGCTACGAGGAGCTTGCTTTGTAGTAGAGAACAGAGCAAAAGCCACAGCGCTGGGAGAAACTGCTTTGGAGGATAGCATTTCTACATGTAAACACGCCTCTGAGAACAGCACGGGCTTTCAGGAAGGTAAAATGGGTGTTGTAACCTCCGTTTCGTAACAGAAGGGAAAGCACAGACTTCAGGGACAAGCGAGAGGAGAAGCACGGATTACAACCTGATGCTTTCTCCTTGACCTAGCCATGAAGACAAGCTGTTTCTCTTGCTGATGTTCTTCGGGCTAAAAATCAAAGCATTCAAGGAGGATTTCTGGAGGTGCATCCAGGACTTCCTGAAAGTGGCCACAAAACACGGAGAAGGGCCAAAATGTTCTCCTTCTGAGCAGAAAAGAAAATGCAGGTAATGCCTAAAATCCCTTGCCTTTGTCTCTTGTGGCCCCAGATGTCCCAGGGGACATCACCCCATGGCTTCGTCCCTGCGGGGGACCCGGGCAGCACAACCTCCCCAGAGCATGGAGGTGAGCTGAAAACCTCATGTTGTTTTGGAGCACATCAGCACAGGGCTGGTGAGCCTTTGCCATCCTTCCAGCCTCTTGGGGCTGCTGTGTCCTGCATCCGAGCTACACCAGCTAACATCTACCTCCTGGTTCTAATGGTTTGCTGACCTGATTTCACTGTTGGTTGCAGTCTGACACAGATAAGCAGCCTGAGGTGGGTTTGCTGGATGCCCTTAAGGAAGGGCTGATTGCACAGGGTCTCCTGGGTGCACTGAGCTCCCCGGCAGTCAGCACCTCTCTGGACCAGGATTTGGATCAGGGCGTCAGCTGCATCACAGAGAGGGAAAGCACCTAATTTTAGGACTTCCTCCACTGGATCAGTTCATGAAATATGCAGCACCCCAGTGAGGTGGCAATAAGGTTGAAAGGAAACTGAGGCACAGCTAAGCTATGCACCCTGAAGAGAGGATGCCAGTTCCATGCCTTCCTCCACAGCAGCCGTGCTCCCTGGCAGACAAAGACAGCACATATAGCGGTGGGTAGTTTCCAAACCAACGGTTGGGCTCTGGATCCATTTTGGCTGAGCCCCCAGCCCACGTCCGATGGCTCAGATGAAAGGTTTCTGTGCTGGCCCCACTCTTGCTGGAACTGAACGAGGATGAACAGCTTGGCTTCGACTTGCAAACTGAGCCAAAGCCCTAATAGAAATTACAGGAGGAAGCTGAGCAGACTCGAGGATGTCCTCTCATCCACGCCTCCCCATTTGCCACAGAAAAAAAACGGGATGAGAGGGTTGGGATGTGCCCTGATTACCCCGCTCTGGAAAACACTTTGCTCCGCTGCTGTCGTTTCCTGCCCACCTACAACCAGTGGCCTTAGTGTTTGTGCTCTTGGCACAGCCCGATGAACCCACGAGCTAAGAAAACATTCAGAGGGCTCAAATGAGTAGCAGCCCTGTGTTTGGGCTGAATAGCAAAAGGAGCTTGTGTGGGTTTCCCTTTCAAAGCCGGCTGAGAAAAGGTTTTGTTGCGACTCTCTGTCAGGCCAGAATCGCCGGGGAGTCTTGAATTCTGATCTCAGTGCTTGTTTGTGCCTATTTAATGTCATTATTTACTCTTTAACTGCTATAAGGGCTAACGCAGCTCAGAGCTCTTGCAGAGAGGACTCCCGCTGGTCCCGGTCAGGCGAGGTTGGGGTCTGTTGTTTGGCTCAGAGACGCAAGGAGCCCCCTCTGAGACCCAAACACCTTCCCACGCAGAACATCATTGCTATGGGAATGGTCCTGTGACACAGCCTCTGTCCTGGCCCAGACCCGCTGCTTGGGAGGGTGCTAAGAGGGTCCTCTTGCACACAAGGTTTTTTTCCAGCCCAAACACAGCGAGACGAAGAGAGGCAGAGACAAGAGTGTGGATGGAGTTGTAGCCGCTGGAGATCTTCCCCTTGTCCGAGACCTCTGCCCTCGGACCACTGCGTCATCCTACAGCTTCTGTGTCCTCTTCAATTCCCCCAAGCATCCCAGCAGCCGTGATGGGAAAGATATGCTCCCTTCCAGCTGTCCCTGACCTTAATCTGGCACCTCATCATCTCATCCTTGGACCTGGCTGCAGTTTCCCACAGATCAGAGGTCTCCAGTCTTGATGGTTGTAGCTCGCTCTGCCTTGGAAGGAAGACACAACACGTTGCCTGGAAGCACTCTCATGCTATCAAAATTCATCTCCTTAGGAGACCAGCACCATGGGAAGCCACGGCTGCAGTGGCCCGGTGCTGACTCCGCCAGAGGTCCCTTGGTGCCTTCCTGAGTGCAGGTCAGTAGCTCTACAGCCACCACTCAGTGGCATGAGGCACAGATGAAAGAGGGACTACCCTCAGCCATGCATGGTCTTCTACAACTTGAAGGTATCAACCATAAGCTGAACCTGCCAGGTGGCCGTCCTGGCTTGGAGACTGCAGTAGTCACGGTCCCCATGGAGAGCGTGTGATTTTGGCTGAGCCAGCTCTGCACCCGTTCTTGGTACGCATGCTCCAGACCATGCATTCCTCCTCCCCACCCAGAAACCAACTGGGAGAGCACCTTGACTTCTGCTATTAAAGCATATCAGGTGCTTTGAAATATAGATATCAACTTATTTCAGGTAAGCTGCAAAGCAGGGAGCTCCAGGAAGGTTTTGGGTGATGCTGATGGGATGGTCTCGTCTTGAGTTACTGAAGGAGGAGCAGCATAAAGGAAGAAGGGGAGTGGAATGGAAGAGGATAAGGATAAATATTACTTAATGAGTATTAATATTTAGTCGCCAGAACCTGTCCTTGGTTAGTCTGTGAATTTAGATATCAAGCTCCTGGAAGGACTTGGAGGAATTTTTGTGCCTCATATTCCCATAGGTGCCAATTAATTAGACGAGCCAGCCTGAGATGCAAGACACATGAGATGAAGCAGGATAACCAAAACCAGTCTGTATGAAAAAAAGTAGTTATTTATGAATAATTCAGAACGAACACAGGAGTCCCAATTAAGGCCAAATCTCACAGAGGGAAATGAGGATCTCAGATTTTTTTTTTTTTGACTGAATTTGGAGTTCAAGTTCAACTTTGGAGTTGCAGTCGTGTGAATTATAACTGGGCATCCTCCCTCACTGCCTCGTGCCTATATTACATGTGCTGCACCTAAGGGCTGTGTTTTATAGATTGATTCAGCCATGTAGGTATGAAGCCGTCCATCCGTCGGCTGCCGTCACTGCACACACAGTGCATCAGATATCTCTGGGGACATTATTCTTCCTGTCCTGGCCCTCACTCCCCGGTCACCCGAGTTGACGTCAGGATAACCCTCTTAGTGTCCAGAGAGAGCCTCCCGCTCTGCACGTGCGTAACCGGGAGGGAGATGACCCCGCTGTGCTCCTGGCCCTGGAAGTCTCCTCGGAGAGGGCTCGGCGTCTTGCAGTGCCATGCTGACGATGTGCTCCCTGCAATGTCTCACGTCGGCTCGTCTTGCTGAGCTGTGCACCCCCCAGAAAGATGTGGAGGGAGATGTTCCTGCCCTGGCAGGGAGAGGTGGCCTTTTCTGCACGTAGACCAGTTAACACTTCGCATTTTGTCACCTACCAAGCCCCATTCGACATGGCACTCCAGCCCAGGTGTCCCACCGAGTCATTTCTCTGCTGCAGGAAAAGCCCCTTCCCTCGCTATCTCTTGTAGACCACTCAGGATTTCTCCAGCTGGAGGCACTGGAGTATTTCCCACCCATCAGGAGAGCTCTTCGCCCGCTCTCAAGCCAAGGACTGGTGTTACCCCAAGGGATGTCTGACTGGGCTCGGGCTCTCCCAGCTCTCTCTGGAGCTCACGTATCCCCCGGTGAAGCGTAGATGCTTCAGACAACATGGATGAAAGGATGGGGCCCACCGGCTCACTGGAGCCCACTCCTTCCCTCGCCGTGCAGTGCACCTCTCCCCGGGATGCTGAGCATCCTCCTTTCCAGGGAAGGGAGAACTTGGCACCACCGGGGAAGGCTTAGCGACCTGCTGGGTGAAGCCCAGAGTGGGGAAGCTTTCACAGTGCCTCAAAGAGGTCCCATTTCCATCTGCCCTATAACCGCAATTTGCAACGATAACCAGTGTCAAATCCCATTTGAATGCCGAGCGCTTCAAAAAGAGCCATTGCTCCAGCAAGGGGAGGACGCTCCTGCCTCCCCTTCCCCTCCACGCAGCCCCCATCAGGCAAAATCTCCGGCTTCCCAGGAGCCTTCTACTCCTGCCTTAAGAAACAAGGAGAAGGGGAAAGGGAAGCAAATCACAGCCCCAGGCTCATGCATTTTCACCCATCAAAAGGCAATTTCACATGATTACAGAGCTTTCTATTCTGGTCTGCAATTGCAAGTTTATTAGTTAAGAGCACACCAGTAACTTTGAATTGTGACTGCATTAGGAGAAGTACTCAAGCCTCATCATCTTCTGAATAAGACACTTAAGGAAACATCCACAGCAGTTATAACCTTTGATGGATCTCTGCCTGTGGCATGACTTAATGTGCTCATGGTGGGGATAAGGAGAGGAGCGGGGGAAGCGGGTGATAAAGCTTCCAGCACAGAAAGCCACAGTATAGCAGCAAATCACAGTCGTCTTTACAGAGGAGGTTCACGAGCTACTGATCTGCTTTCACTGTTTAAAACCCAAAAAGGGAATCAAGTTTAATCAAATGAAAAGCCCTCTCTGAAAGTGCAGAAATTGCGAAGGAAGATGTGCAGGAAATACTGCACGGGCAGGAGCTGGCCGGAGATTTCCATAAGCCGGCACAGCAAAGCAAAATCCATCCTGGGAACCTCTTTGCCAAACCGCACGTCTCCTCTCCTGGGAGATGGGGCAGCTGGGGTACATCGTGGGAGGGGGCGTAACAGCCACATCAGGGGATGTGACCAACGGGATGCCCTTCACACACGGCCTCGCTGCCTAAGTGGGAGCTCCAGCAACCCCTGAGCGTCTCCAGCAGCTATGGACAAACCCCCCCCAAGAGCCCACCGGGAGATGGAGTAGTTATCCTCATTTCACAGCAACAGGGAATTATTACAAGCAAAGGCAAGGCAAGGACAGATTTAGACCCAAATCCTGAAGTACCTAAAGTTCCTTGACCGAATGGCGATTCATTCCAAGGACATAAACCTTAATAGACTGTCAATGGTTGATGTATTAAAAATTTACCAAGATCACTCAGATTTACAGCAGAATTGGGGGACCGAATTTTTTTGCTTTTCCTGAGCCACAAACATCTTCCTAAATTGTGGAGCAATCCTTCCACTCTGTAATTTAAAATAAATGATTAAAAAAAAACAGAATAAAAATAAAATCAAAGCAAATTTCAATGACGTGAAATCAAGATTACTGCCAACATCTGCTTCCTGAAAAGGAGAGAGACAATCTTGAAAAGGCTTTGCTTGCAAAGGAGGGAGGCATCTTTAGCTTGAATGCTTTTTCAAATGAAATAGAAAAAAGCCAGGTCTAGCAGAGCTTAGGCAACCCTTTCCTTCAGCAGAGACAAAATGCCACTTTCTGGGAAACCCAGCAAATGTGGACCGGTGTTGCTGGAGGATGCCCCCCCTGCAGGATCACACCCCTCCCAGGGGGATCCGAAATGTTACTTCGCCCAGACCTGCGAAGCTAAATCAGGCAGAAACACAATCACCTCCCACCTCCAACGTTCCTTTCCCTCTAACGGGCCCCGGTGAGATTTAGCCCTAACGCTGGTAGCGCAGCTCCAAGGTTGCCCTTCAGTGGGACCGACGCAGGATGGGGTTTATTTATCAAGTACAGGCTGTGCTGACGGACTTCTTGTACTCGTGGAGTACAGCCCAGCATTTGCTGCCTTCAAGCAGCTCCTAGGTCGGAGTCTTCAATCCCGCCGCCGCCTCCCGGATTTATTTGCAAGGACAGAAGGTCATTTTCCCGGTCACCACGCAGGATCCAGCCCAGCGACAGCAGCAGGGTGCAATACTTCCAGGCCAACTCCTGCTCAGCCCCTGAAGTGCTGCTCAGTGAAACAAGAACACCTTTTAAGCAATAGTTTTCATCCATCCACCGGACGACCAGCTCCCTCTGCTGCTTCCAACTTGACCCAAACTACATTTTCAGAGATGAGAAGCCACCAGAAGCAGCTGATGAATTTAGCCCAGCAGTTGGCTGGCAGAGCAGCATCTTTGGGATTTAGGGGTTAGCTGGATCCCTTCAAGATGCCTGGTGATAGGCAAAATGCTCTACGATACCTTAAACATCTGCACGTCTCCCAGGTCCTGTGGGAGACCCACCACAGCTGGAGGCCAGCAGATCCTAGGGCATCTCCAACAGCCTATGGCTGCTGAACTGGACTGAGCCCCACTATCCATGTGAACAGACTTCACACTGACTTCAAGGTTCTTGGTTTATTAGACAGATTTCTTTTAAATCCTTTAGGTTTTTCATGAGAAAGGCCAGGGTTGTACCGAGACCAAACAAATGCCTTCACCGCATCACCGAGTGCAGGAAGAGCATCTGGCACCTCCCTCACTGATGCTCCCTCGCTGTCTCTGTGTTTACATCCCTCAGTGGGACCGTACCCAGATCAGATGAGCAGAAATTCTGGGCAGGGGGTATCACAGCAGCCTTTTCCTGGTTTATTTTTAAGATGTTACTCTAACCACTGCACACCGTGCCTTCAATCTCAATTGGAGTGTTGGGGTGTAAATCTCAATGGCTTCTCTTGAACCAAGGCGTTTTATCAGCCTGGCATTTGCATCACTGACCCTTGGAGATGTGGGGGTGCCAGACACCTTCTGACCTGGCAAAGATGGGGATTGGCAGCAGAAAGGTGAGAAAAACGGTCTGCTGGCTTGCTGAACAGCGTCACCTGTGCCCATGGCAGGAGGAACTACCATCTGCCATAGTGAAGATAATCCTACAGCCACCACTTGTCCCCAGGAGACCCGAGCCCCCCGACATGCTTGGCAGTGTGTGTGACATAGCAGGAGACAGCCCGTCTTGGGCTGAAGAGCATAGAGGTGAAATAGCCTCCACCTCCACCTCACACATGGGGAAACTGAGGCACGCAGTGGCTGGGACAGGCCTGTGATTTCATAGAAAGTTAGCAGTGATCTGGAAATGCGTCCCCCAGGCTCTGCCATGAGGATGAAGCTGCCACGGAGGGGTGGGAGGGTGGCTGGGTTCAATATATGTTTAGAAGTGAGCGAGGTGATGCCAGGAGGCTCCAGCTGTGGCAGGGACAGCCTGGAGGGAAAGCAGGGGGTCATGCAAGCTGCTACCCAGTCAGCCCTTAATCCTTCTACAGGGACTGGCAGCAGCGACACCAACCTCCTGGCAGTCCTGCCGATGGGGTAGAGATGCAGGGGAGGTGTCCATCTACCAGGCACATGGAGGAACCACCAATTCGCTTCACGCCCAACCACCCAACAGGTGCCGGACATGACCGTGTTCAGGTCATCTCCCACCTGTGGCCAGGCTGGACCCGATAACCTCGGGCTCTTTGAAGCGGTGACCCAGGGGTGAATGACAGCAAGGTTTATCTCAGAAGGTTTATTTTGACAAGGGTGTCTGCCCTGAAAAGAAAATAGCTGGCATCCTGTTTTAGAGCTGTACCGTGCCACCGCAGCCAAGCAGCTCCCAGTGGGAGCAGGACAGCAAAGCCCTTGCTGATGGGCAGTGGAGAAGAGTTGTACTCAGCATGACCTTGAGTCCATCGTCCCAAGCCTCTGCATGGGCCCCAACGTCTTTTTTCAGCATCTTCTCCTGCCTGTGACTACTAAGGAACAGGTAGCACTTACCCCCCAGAAAGGAAGAATGGTTGATCTGGAAGCACAGGAGCTGCTCTGATCAAAGATGCCAGCTCAGAGCAAAGCCCCAGCTCGATTGCTGCGAGTTGATCAGGATACGGCACATTCAGAGGGAGCAGGATGAAGCCAGGAGGCTGGGCTGTGGGGAGGAGGGTGCGGTGGCGGAGGAATGTAAACCCTACTTACGTGTGGGCTGCAGAGGTGGGAGAGGGATGTGTGCCCACGGCTGCAGAGATGGCTTTGGTCCATGAAGTGTCCCGTCAGTGCAGGACTCCGCTGGAGCACCTCAGGAGGTGGCACCACCCGCAGCCATCTCCAGGACCTGTTCGGTCTGTCTCCTCCAGACCAAGTATTCCCAGCCTGGGGGCACAGGCTACATGTTGGGCTGTATTTGAAGACACTTCTATTTGGGTGAGAGAAGAGTGGGAGGAGATGAGTAAAGAAACAACGCAGCAGAAGCTGTGCAACCTTCCTGAACGAGGAGTGAAGCACCGCAGGAGAGCTGCCCAGGGAAGGAAGGAGGATGCACCCCCTTTGCAGAGCAACATCCTCCTGCTTGCTTTCCCTCTTGGCAAGCCCAGCAAACCGGCTGTGATGACAGGGGACCATATTCCTCTGCTGGAACCCCAGACAGATGAACATTTGCCGTGCAGCTCACAGAGCAATGAGAGCCTCAGACCCTGCCTGTCCAGGTTTGCCAGACCTGGCCCCCATCCAGTTGAGGACCAGAAGGAGGATTCATATGGCACATGCAGGTGACTCCGCCGGCTGCATGCTGCAGGCGTTGCAGACATTTTGGCTTGTATGGATGAGCTTCCAGCTCAACCATGACCTGTTCCCACCAGGACGCCAGAGGGGAGGGACTCTGCAGAAGGGAGAGGAGAAGGAGAGCTGGAAGAGTGGGGAATGAGATGCAATGACCAGATGGATATTTCCAAGAGCTTGTCCAGCCCTGATCCTGCCAGGGACCTTCTGCAGCCCCCGTCTCCTCCTCTCTGCCCCCAGCTGGAGAACCACTCAGATCAGTGACAGTGGCACAGAGACTTGCTTCAGAGGGTATTCAAGCTCCAGGAGGAAGCATTTTTGCAGAGGACACCAAATGGGAAAGGAAGAATGCTTGAAGCAAGGGCAAAAACACCAGAGACCTGCCTACAAGATAGCTTCATGGTCCTGGATGGGGCAGAAGACCCAGAGGAGCAGAGAGATTCAGGATGATGAAAGAAAAGCAAGATCTGCTCTGCAACAGCAACTACAGAGGCCTCTTATCGGGGTTGCAAGGAGGAGCCAATTTTGGGATGCTCCACTTTTTGCTCATAGCCTGAGGGCTGTCAGCTGCTGGATGCATCTAATCTTATCGGCAGCGTGTAGCTACTGGCTTCTTGTCTTTCTTTACCTTTGCTTCCACTGGAAACCATTGACGGACCTTCATGATTGTGAAGCACAAGTTCACACTCCAACACCAGAGCTTGGACCGTCACCGCAGGAAGAGGAAGGCATGGGTGAGAAAAAACAACATCTGCATTTCACACCATTGACATTTCAGCAAATCCTGCCTGGAACAGTAGCAACTAGTCAGGTTGCTTATCTGCTGGCTCTGCCTGCTCTTAAGTGGAGCAATTTGATGATGTCAGTCCAATAACCCTGGCAATAGCTTAAGAGGAGTCATAAATCATTGACAGTAAGTTAATTGCTTCAGCTAATAGCTAAGACAAGGAATACATTGTTCTAAAATGAAGGAAAATTTGCCAGTGACAAAAAAAATATAGTATTCCTCCTCATTGCCTTCTGCAGGAAAAAGGAGACAGTTGACAGGAGAGCAATCCTAAAAGAGATTTGCTATGAAATCAGTTTCCCTCCTGATCGGGCAGGGGGAAGACTAGAGCAGCTTTTAAGATAATTCCGAATTTAAGATCTTATGTCACCGGGTCATTCAGGAGGAAGACTTTGTAAAAGAAGAACAAAACAAAAAAAACGTCCTCCTCCTTTACCACGTCACTTGGCAGCCTTGTGTCAACTTTCACCCGAGGATGTGACAATGCTGTAAATGCAGCAGGATGCTGAACTTCCCGCCGCCCCTTCTCCCCTGGAGGAGCGTGGAGTTACCCCTCTTCTGAAGGAATACAATAGGATGCTTCTTGTCCAAGTACATACTTGTACGAAAAAAATTCATTGAATTAGCTGTGCCTTCCTCCTTCCGCTTTGAAGCTTGACTGGGCTGAGACAGAGTTTACTGCCTGGAAATGTATTTGAGGGTGTTTTTGGAAATCACCAGATTTCATGATGGAAAGCTGAACCAGAGGATCGCTTTGCTCTCGCACCAGCACATGTAATCCTCTCCAGCAATGCAAAATGCACGGCCACAGCTCTGGTGTAGGTGTCCAAGAATCCTGCCCCCCGCCTCCCCCCCCCCAAACTTTGGCCAGAAATTCCTCCAAGAAATCGCTTCTCAATGACCAACGAGCCATTCCCTCCCACCTCTCCATGTCACACTGGATTTGACGGACCTCCTGTATTTCCCCTCTTCTTTCCCAAGCTAAGGAGTCCTGGCCTGCCTAACCACTCCTCTTATAGAAGTCCTGCCAGACCTTTGCCGTCTTCACGGGGATCCGAGAACCTGCAAGAGACCCATGTCCTTCTGGGCCAGCAACCAGAGGACAGACGGGATATCCCAGGTCACATCAAATAGCACTTGGCACTTACACTTTGGCAGCTGAAATGAGCTGGGTGGGACGGGCATCATCAAGAGAAACCAGAGGGCAGAGGGAGCGTGGGAGCATTGGTGGGGCACCCAGTTGTCTTGCAGATGATGTGATTTTCCTCCACAGGAGCACAAAGCACTGGATTATTTCCTTATGGATTTGTTCCGAAATCTAGATGAATTCCTCACCGTAGTTCTCATCCTTTCCTGCAAATAATCATTCCTTCAAAGCAAAATAAAATCAAGGACCACCTAACTTGGCATATCAGGGCAACTCCACCTCTCTGAAGCCAGCAAGCTTGTAAATAGGATATCAGAAGGAAGCCAGACTGAGAGGACCTTGTCACTCCCACCCGACTCCATAGCTGTTTGGACAATGACCAAACACCAGGTTGCATAAAGCCAAAGAATCTCCATCACCGGGAGGGGTGGGAGGACGTTTCTCCTCACCCTGAGCTGTTTGTGAGTTTTTTCCATGGTTTTTCACTGCGGAGCCCTAATTAATGACAGATGCACGGACCTTCCGGGCTAAGCGTGCCTGAAGTCAGTACAGGAGAGGGACCAGCATTCACCGTTCCCAGCCCTCGGCCGGAACCACGGTCGAGGGGGCCAGTCAAAAATAAAAGGTTTATTCATGTGAACTTTCCAGAGGAAGCAAGTTTTCTCCTGGAAAGGACAGAAAGTGTGTGTGGCAGGAGCAAGCGGCTCCTTGGGGGCTGCCTGAGCAGGAAGGAAGATGTTTTGATTTATTCTAGGTGTGAAACTTGGCCAGGGAAGCTTGCCAGGTGTTTGTGTTGGCTCCCCGTCATCACCAGGCTGTGCTTCCAGTGGGAACTTTGCTTCTCAAAGCTGGCCTCTAAATATCTATAATCAGGAGAAGCAGAGGGGACAGCCAGCAACAAGGTCTGGCTTACCCAGGGGCAGGGCTGGTGGAAGGGATCAGGTTAGACTGAACTCAGCCTCCACCAGCATCTGGCAGGGATCACAGGTGCACGTGGGCTTCCTCCAGGGTCAACCTCGCCACCATCTCCATCCCTGCCACCTCCTCGGTGCTGCAGAGAAAACCAAGAATCCAGCTTTTCATCAGCACTTTGGGACAATTTTCCCAGCGAAGCAGATCAAAGGAAATACCTACAACCAGGGCGCGAGAAGCCAGATCTGCAGCAGCTCGAGGCATCGGGGCGGCCGGCCTTTGGTCAGCCACAACGCAACAACTTCCCGCAGATGGGACCAATTCAAATCAAGCCTTTGTGCTTCTGGACGGCACAAAATTGGGCCAGAGGACAGCCAACAGCCTTCCCACTCTGCAGGAACTGGAAGGTCCCGAGATAGCCTGGCAGCAGGCTTAAAGCAAACAAAAGGAAGCGCTATTTCACACCGCTCGCAGAGACAGTGCAACTCGTTGCCAACAAATCTAGCCACCTTAGAGCCACTGTAGGTGATGGGAAATCAAGCAGATTGTGTTCCGGCCCCCACCTGGCTCAATGCTCGTGCTTCCCTGGATGCAAGGGTTTCCTTCCCCTCCCAGGGTGTGAAGGCACAACTTTTGCTCTTTTAACTCTTCCCTTTCCCCCTTCCCCGTATCTTTTTGCATGGGTCCCACAGAGGTGGGCGACCCAGTAGCATCACCTCCTCCCTCCGCTTGTGTTGCTTTCTCCCCATGTCTTCTCATATGTGGGATAAAGGAAAGTGTGGAGAGAGTTGTTCCTCCTCTGCTTTCCTCTAATCCCCTTGGCACCCCATTTCTTTTTCTTCGCCTTTCTTCCCTCCAATTTTTTCCCCTCCCTATCTATTCTGCTGAAGGCAACCATGCTGGAGAGTGAGAATGGACCTGAGGTCCCAGCAGTGCAGAGCAGCTCACACCTTCGCGGCTAGACCACACTCGTGCACATCCCCACCGCACCTCCTGTGGCTTTCCTGGGGCCAGGAGATATCACAGTCGTTTCTTATGTTTCTGTCCCATTCACAGCGCCTGCAGTAACGTCCCTGTGGTGTGGCAGCCCAGAAAGATGTGTGTGCAGCACAGCAGTGTGTTGCAAAGGGGCATGTGCCTGCTTGGGGAAACTGTGTGACCTGGGATTTGGAGGGCTAGAGGACGGCACAGGGTGCAAAGGGCCAGGTCTAGACCAATTTCATCCATGCAAACTGAAATGGAGGAGAGGAGGGGGTTTCTGGTGCAAACTATGCCCAGAATCATGCTTAGGTCGTCTCAGAGGGGACATTAATTTACTCCAAAAGCAATACAGGCTTCTACATGTCTCCCGCTGCTTGTCCTCCTGTCACTCTAGCATCTCCTTCACCAGGGATTCCCTTCACTGCTAAGGGTGAGGACCAAGGACAACCCCCGCTTAGACCCACCCCTACACGTTGAAGGTGTTCAAGCTCTCCTTCCTGCCTCCCTTGTCACCTTAGGCACAGTCACCCCCTGCACATCACTTCAGCCTTCACAGCTCTTCACAAGAGGCGACCCAGGTAGACAGAGCAAACAGCTCTTGACTTTGCTCCAGACCAAGCACGCCCCTTTCCTCGGGATGAGACCGAGTGTGCTGAATATACACAAAACATCCTGTATTTCCCTGACACCTGCGTCCAGCGAGGCCCTCGAGAGGCAATTTAAGGACAGTCTTCAGTTATGAACGTTCTTGGTTTCATCACTCAAAGTCAGACCTTTATTGTCATGAAAAGGATATTGTGGTGAGCACCGTCACTTCCACTCGCGGTTGGGAAGTGGACCTTGCCATGAACTGGCTCTCACATTCCCTGGAGTATTAACCCATGTATTGCTTTTAGGACATTTATGAACAGTCCTGCCTCTAAGTCACTACCTAACAGAGCACTAGGAAGAGAGACCTGCTTTAACAGAGACCCAGGCCACCAAATCCACCTGCTTGGGTCCCAGTGCCTCCTTCCAAGGCACACGCAAGGAATTGCATGAGCAAAATGAACTCCACAGCTGAAATCCATGTGCAGCTGAGCCAGTGTAGCTGCAGAGGGGAAGAGCCTCAGCTATTCATCCCTCCCTGCTCCTCCCCAGCTGTGTGGTCCTACCCCTTCCCAGCACCTGCTCAGGCCCTGACACAGCACCAGGCACAAAGACAAGCCAGTTTTCATCCGTGTCATTACAGATCCCATCTTTTGGGGACTTGGGAGGATGTTGTATAAGGGCATGTGATATTATGGCTTATCGCAGGAAGTCTTTCCCTTCACAGGGAGCTCACGTGCTGAAGCATTCAGCCGCATTTGCCACAGACCCCAGCACGACTCCCTCGCATGCTTGTGCAATCCCTGTGGAATGCCAGGATTGCCGCTTCTTCCAGGAAGACACAACCCCAGGTTTCATCCTGTTGAACATCCCTTTTGTGCAAGCAGGCTGCTTTGCATTTCTGAAGAGCTTTTCTTGTTTTTCTAGATTTAGAAAAACAAATAAATTCTAATTTCTAACCCAATTCCTGGACCCTCCTGAGTACATGGTGGCTTCAGCATGCTTGAATGGGACCTACAGCCTGGGTCCAGGCACTGGTCGCTGCCTTACGTCAGGGGACTCCTGGCAGTGTGGGGCAAACCGCACAGAAGAAGAGCTGCTGAAGAACCCATCCCAAAGGGCTTCGTCATCGGGACAGGCAGCAACGAAGCCCCAGCTCCATGAGAAAGCACCTGGCAGCCCTCTCCCTGGAGAGCGGAGAGATGAAAGCAGCCAGGTGCACAAGCAGGCAGCTGCAAAGGAGCCCAGAGCCCATCCTTGCATGGCATGCCGTGTTCCCAGAGCAGGGTCAGGGAGGTGCAACCCACTCTGAAAGCAGCCAGGTAACTGCATACCTGCTTGACTCATCAGTTGGGTCATCTCTTGAATGTCTGCTGGGCTCCCGTGAATCCTCACCACTCTGACCTGTAGAAGTGAGTATCTACACCGAGAAAGGGAGAGAGGCAGGAGGAGCTGGCTTTGGAGAGCCCTCAGGTGGCACCTCCCTTCGAATTGAGAGGCTACATTCTCCCGAGGAGCTCTCATCGCTATGATTTTGCAACATGACATTCCCTAGCAGACCTCCTCAGGGGGGTCCTGTTGGCAAAGGCTGGATCTGCCCCATCTGCCCCCACATCACCCGCTGGAGCCAGAGCTGCTCCCTCGCCACTGGGTACATCTCCAGGTCAGGAGCTGCCTGTCTACCTGGCTCCGCATCCCACCTCATCCCCAAACCCGAGCTCCTGACCGAGCGCTTGAGCGCTGCTTCCAACGGGACCTGCCTGAGCACGCCATTGGACGTGGCTCGGGGCGACGGCTGGTGTTTTGTAGGAACTAACCTCAAACACAGGCACAAAGTTTGAAAGAAAAGAAAATGAAAGATTAAATATCAAAGCTAAGCCTGCTAAAAACAGAACCCGAAGGGGACAAAATCCCCAGCCTCAAAGCATCTGGGGAGCAGCATCTCAAGCTCCTGGTGGTTTTTTGACCAACCTTAGGTCAATCCTGCCCAGCTTTCCTCCCAGACACAGTGTTTTGAAACACATTGCTTCCTCACTGTGAAAGCCTTGCTCCCACCCTGCTAATCCTTTGCTTTCCTGCTGCACCCCCCAGATCTACCAAACGTGCTTTTCCCACAGGACCACCTTCCCCAACAGCCCCCTCTAACTACATCCCCGTGGTGCACCTCCACCATCTTCCCTGCTGTTGGTCCCAAACGGTCTGGCCCCCGCCAGGGTCTCCCCTGTCTGAAAGACACACTCCACTCCAGATCCAGTGAGCTCCTCTTCAGCTGCCCAAAGCCCTGGGACAGTCATCAGCTTAACCAAGCATCTCCAGGAATGCCAGCCCCAAAGGGGTTTCCAAAAATCATCACTCTTTATCCAGCACGTGCACAAATCTAGATGAAAATGAGACCTTTGTGCATTTCTCCAGCTCACCACACGTTGAGTGTCTTGTGGCTTTAGGGCAGAGCTTCCCATAAGGTAGCCAGGACTCTTCTTCCCTACACACAGCTCCTCCACCCTGATGTGGGCTGGGCGAGCCTTGCTCTCCCCTCAGCCCCTGGCTTCTGCATTTGCCATCCTGCAACCCCCTTATCAGAGGTGGGATTCAGCTGGCAGATTAAGACACCTAAACGTGTGTGTCTTGATATCAGACATTGATGGGAGACAATGGAGAAGTCTCAGATGCCACCAGGTGCCTGTTTTCAGGCCACCAAAGCAAGCCTAGGTGCCAACTTTTAGAGGAGCCTCTCCAGTCACACCCAGTTCTCCACCTGATCTGCTGCTCCAGCACAGGTCTTGGGTACACGCTGCATTTTCTGTTTACCCAAACTGTCTGGATAACCACTTATCCAAGATCAACACTGCCCATAAACAGCCCCTGCACCAGGTGCAGGAACATCTCCCATCACATCCAGGTGACTTCCCCATGTTGGCTTTGCAGAGAAAGCAAACACCCCACGTTCAAAACAGAGTTTGCAGACTGATGGGGGTAGGCAATGAATCCCCAGTGGAGGACAGATCTCAGATGCCGTACGCAGATCTCTCAGACCATGCCAGGGCTCAGACAGTTGGAGAGACCTCCCCGCGGAAACCATTCCCATCTCTACTCCCTTTAGACTTTGCTACGGCATGATCCACATTTCCTCTGCAAAGAGCAGTTCCCATCCCAAACATGCCTGTGGAGGCAGATAGGGGCTGTTTATCCTACGAGATGTTGGTTTTTTTAACCGATGTGCACTACCTGACACAAACAGCCCGTTTCAGTCCCCTGCTGCAATGCTGTCATGGGTACCTGAGAAAACGGCCACGTCCCTACGAAAAGGGGACAAAAATTATTTCAATAGGAAAAAATAGAGGACAGGGAACATGCACAGAAGAGCACGGATTGAGGACACTGAGACATGCACAGAAGAGCACGGATTGAGGACATCCCTTTTCTTCGTGGGATCCCTCGCTCAGGACACACAGGGACAGATCCAGACCCAACACTCAGCACCAAAATCTGCGGTGGCCTATAACAATTTTGGAGTCCCTCTCCATCACGGCTAAGAAGAACCCCACAGCCAGGAGAGAAAAATTAAAACCACCAAATGCCTCCACTTGCCTAAAAAAAGGAGGCGCTAGGTAAAGATAGAAGAGGAAAGATGCTGGTGTGGCATCCCCTGGCTTTCTACGCCACTTCCAGTACAGGTGAGGAGCCCATCCAGGAGGCGAGCAGTTAAATCCAAGTCTGTATCCCTGAGAAAGGTGATTTTCTGCAGTGTCTGCTTAGGCCAGAAGGATGTTCTGGAATTAAAGCCCCGCATGCAAGCGTGGGCGCCGTTCGGCACAGTCTTGCTCCATACCCAATACAAAACAACTGTGCAAGTGCTGCCAGCACACCTCATCCAGAGGAAATAATTTTGGGATTAAACGGGCACATGTGTAGCAGAGAGACATGATCAAACAAGCATGAGAAAAGCCACTGCCAGCAAGGAGATCCCTGCAGACTCCTCCAGTCTAGCAAGGAAACACAAAGTTCACACAAAGGGAATCAATAAGGCAAAAAAATCAATTGTATTTTAGGAGCCCTAAAGTAAAAATCCCAGCAGGAGTCACATTCCAAAACCCAATATTGCTTTTCGTGGCCCGTGGGAGCAGAGAGCCAGTTCCTCTCCCAAGGGGAATGAGCGCGGCTCTGCCAGAGGCAGCAGAGCTGCGTGAGAAATACGGTGGCCCCTGACTTCCACCTGGTGATTTTTTACAGTACAGGGAATTTCCAGAGATTAAAAGATCTCTACGCTTTGTTTGATAATTACCCTCTGCTAGCAACTTCCCTTCATCTCCGGTTTTATTTTGACACATTTATTGTGCTCTTTTGATCTCCACCTTCGCAGTGACACCACAGATAATAATTTCCAACAAAGGATTAAATATTTTGATGTCTCCACAAGTAGCATCTGCTGTCACTCCGGCTGGGAGGCAGCTGCAGCGCCTCACAGCCCTTATGCTTCTCACCGGCTGAGAACACAAAGACATTTCCTCCTGCAGCAAGCGGCACACGCAGCGACGCAAGGAGAATTTGCATCCCGTCCCTTGCAGCTCCCGGACCTTGCAAACCCTCACCGCAGCGCTCTCCCTGCTCCTCGCAGGCTGCACACACGTGCAATGGGGTTTGCCCTCTGGAGGTCCAGCCTGCGAGAGCAGCATGGATCACCTTCACCCCAGGAGGCCCCTTGTTGTAGAGCCAAAGGGTAAATGTTCAAGCTGCACCCACCCCCTCTGCCTGGGGGCCGCTTGGAGGATGCTGCCCAGCATGCGCTCGAGGGAAGGAGCTGTATTATTTTCTGTTGCGAGGGTGGGTTGCAGCTGTCTTGGGAGGTGCAGGTTTGGCAAGGGAGGAGGAATGAGATGCTGACGGATGGCCACAGCCCTCCATCACTCTACAGGACTGAGAGCTGGGAGGGCTGCCCAGCCCAGCCTCACAGCTGAGGCTCCCAACCCATCAGGGCTCATCCCTGGGGCAAGGGGCATGGCTCCCAACCACAGAGCCTTTGCAGATGCACTGCAGGTGCCCAGTTTGCTGAAATGCTTTAGCACAGCCACCTCCCCCTGTATTTGCAAGGAGCATCAGAATCATTTGCAGGTGCCCAGTTTGCTGAAATGCTTTAGCACAGCCACCTCCCCCTGTATTTGCAAGGAGCATCATAGAATCATAGAATCGTTTAGGTTGGAAAGGACCTTTAAGATCACCAAGTCCAACCATTAACCTAGCACTGCCAAGTCCACCACTAAACCATGTCCCTAAGCGCCACATCTACACATCTTTTAAACACCTCCAGGGATGGGGACTCCACCACTTCCCTGGGCAGCCTGTTCCAGTGCTTGACAACCCTTTCGGTGAAGAAATTTTTTCTAATTGTGCTGGGGTTAAACCACGACACTAATATCCAATCTAAACCTCCCCCGGCGCAACTTGAGGCCATTTCCTCTGTCCATCCTCAGTGTCGTCTCTCATTCCCCGTCTTTGGAGACCACCAGCGTGGCTGCTGCCTGCAAATCTGTGGGACAGAGGGAGACCAGCCATCCCCTGGCACAGTGCACCAGGGTGGGCATTCACGCTGCTCCAAATCACCCCCCACATCGTCCAGACTCTGCCATGTGTGGATCAAGGCTTTCTCAATCACAGTGACCAACTCCCTGTGCAACAGCTCAGGCACAGCTTGGCCGTGACCTTGTGTTTGGGCAGGGTTGTTCCCATCCCTCCTCGAGCGATGCTGCTGGGCTTCTCAGTGGAGGCCACGACATCCAACATGGTGACAAGAGATGGTCACGTCCATGAGGCCATATCCAACTCTCTCCTCATAGACCCGGGGCCATACAAGGGGTGAAAAACCAGCAGCTTCTGGAGCAGGGAGCTCAGCCCTGTCTTCGCCAGAAGTTAAATAATGAGCAACATTGGCAATTTATTCCCATCAATTCCCTCCCCAAACCTCTCCCCATCCCTCCATCGCAAGGGTCTAATTCTCCAAGAAGCGGGAGCATCGCTTGCTCTCCCCACCCAGTCGTGCTGTATTCACGCTCGCCAACCCCAGTGAAATCCTTAAAGAAAAGCAAGGACAAACTCAGTGAGAAAACCCACACGAGGAGACCACGGACACCACCTCATGCATCACGTCTCCATCCAACAGCTCCCCAAATCTCTGTATTAGGGGCTGCGCTGCCGCTCCCGGGGAGTTCCCTGGTGTCAGTGACACTTCGTGAGCTGCCTGTCAAGAAAGCCGAGTGCCAGCAAGGACCACAATGGCATTTTTAAGACGCAATTAAAAGCTGTTCTGAGGCAAGAGCATGCATGGGAAATACAAACACAACTGAACGTGTGACCTTTCCCCAGGACTGCAGTCTTTGCTGTTTCTCAGCAGTTTATGGCATTTTTTTAATTGAAAATAGTGTTCTGGATTAAATTGATAAAATCTTATTCAAGATATGGATGAGTGCTAGCTGTCTATTTCTTGGGGTAATTTAAAAAAAACTTTGAAAAATTTCTATTTTAAAACTCCCCCTTATGTACTTCCCAACAAACTAAGAGGCTCCAAAACAAAAACCTCCCGTGGTTTGAGAGCAGCCACCGTCTCCAGACTAGCAAAGACCAGTGAGTAGAGGAAGACAGAAACACCAGATGCTTCTCCAAATTTGTCCTGGTAGGCAAATAGAAAAAACTGCAATTTGGGAAAAAAATTGTTTTACTTACAACCTGCCATTAATCTGTGGAACTCACTGCTGAAGATATTTCTGAAGCTTTTAAGGTATTAAATGCCATTATTTATAACCGATTTCCACGTGAAATACCTCCCTCAGAAACTAACTTCAATCTCGAATGATCCGAAACATTTCTCCTGCTGGGGTACTTCCTTCAGGTTTATGTTTCAGCTTCGTTACATTATTCACACCCAGAAAAATCTACATTAGGAGAAAAATAAAGATGCTGACATCAAACCTTAAAATGATAGGAGACGCCTCGATTAGGTGAGCTTCCCCTCTCACCCTGTGTGCTAGGGCACGCAGCAGCTCACGCGCTTGTCCCTGCGAGACCTTGCTGGGACGAAGCAGCTCGGGGACTGAATCTGAACCATGTAATAGGAAATCAGGGTCTGTAGGTCTCCGAGGGGTTTGGGGAACAGTGCCCTGCATGAGGGATGGGACGTTAAAGAGAAGGACAGCTACTTTCCTTGTTAAAGCCGTTGCACGTTGCCTGCAAATGCCGTGGCCATCGCTGCTACTGTGATACTAAATCACCTGAAGTAGGAAGAGGAGGAAGGAATCGCTCACTTGCACGTTATTTCCTAGATGCCCGCGATGACAGGGACACCCGCGTCATGAAATCGCTCAGGTCTCCACCAACAGCGTGAGCCCGGCTCCAGAGCTGGGCTTGAGGAGGACCGTCAGCAACCACCCAGCCGCACTCAGGACAGCAAGGAGGAAATCCTTCCCAATGGCCTCTGTACCGCATGGGCAAAAAACCTACAAAACACACGTACGATGGGGAAAATAATGAATGTGCTCTTCCAGACTGCGCCATCATGCACCCAAGGAGCAACATGAATGTTATCATGGGCAACCTGGCATCCCCAGCTTTTGAGATCTGGGCTGAGCAACCCTCACTGTCTCGGCGTATCTTAAATATATGTAAAGGACAATACCCACAGTGATGCTGGGCAGGAGGGAGGGGGGATCTGGGAAGGCTTATGCAGGCTTGAACTGCAGGACATGAGCTAGTGGCAGAGGTGGAGAGAAAGCTCCTGTAGGTGAGGTCTCTCATGGCTTCCAGCAGTGGGACAGCCTGATCAAGCGGAGCCATCCCTACCCGTAGCTCTGAACTGCACTTTGCCCAGTGGTCAGAACTACGGAGGCACCAGCATGTCCATCCTAAGAGACAATTATCCTATTGCCCTCAAGCCCCGGGGTTTGCTCACTGCCCCGCTGCAAACGTCTGACTTCTCAGTGCTCATAACCGACAGCTACGGTTTGAGCTACGTGCCACTCACAGGAACTTAATCCCAAAGCAGGCAACGTTCAGCTGGGCTGGCTTACATTACAAACCCTGAACTGAAACCGTCATCCTGGCAAACCCCAGGGGCACCTGCAAGCTGTGCCAGGGCCAGCTGGTGACAGGAGCATGGCTCCGGTTCAGCTTTGGGTGGCAACCGACCAAGTCGCAGTGCTTCTGATCCCACCCCGCTGAGCAAGGAGCCGGTCTTCTGGTCAGCCTCCCTTGGCTCCTCTCTCATTTTGGGACCCTGTGGGCCACACGGCTGTTGGTCGTAGAGCAGACAGATTTTACAACACTTGCAATGCTGGAGCAGAAAAAAGACATTAGTAGGATCCTAAGAAGATGCAAGATCTAAGTGTGACCAGGCCAGAGGGGGTGGTAGACCGAGTCTCAGCCACAAGGAGCAAGACACGATGGATCGATCTCTCCCACTGTATCCTCACCTTGCAACACAGCCAGCCCAAACCAGTATCTGCCAGCCTTCTGCAGTCAGGGAGTGGGGTGCACAAGGAAGGGGAGGAAAGGACAGCGCGCCACCAAGCAAAGCCCCAGAGGGCTGCTGGCGCCTGTGGATACAGTGAGCAAGATAAGAGCAACACAGTGAAGGCCAGCAGTTGTGAGGTGAGAGTGGAAAAGGTGCTGAGGATGTGCTGGTCTGGAGGACACCACCTCCCCTCATCCCACTGGGACCAGTTTGAAGTTCCAGCTGGAAGCAGTCTTGGCTGGCTGGAACAACATCATTCAGTTGCTCAGACATCTAGTGCCCTTGGAGATGCTTTAGGCCCGCCTCCCCGCTTTGCTGGTCGAGAAGGGAGAAGGTCTACCTTGCCCCAGCCAGCACCCTGTGGAAGCTTGGGATACTCTCAGGCATCTCAAACAGCAACATGCCTACCTTGGGATATCCAAACCCAGCATGCTGATACCCCTACCCAGAGGCATCTCAGTCCATGAACCAAATCCCACACTTGGTTTCCAGTTCCTGCACACACATGCTCAGAAATGCTAGCACAGAGCTGCTTGTGGCCAGCAAACAAGGACCAGGAGATACTGCAGGCTCTTATGCTTCAGTCAAGGCTTGCGTACATTCAAGAGACACAAAAAACAAGTCTCAACACTGATGGGCAAGCTAGGTTCCACCACTCTTCCAAAACACCTCAAACAGAAATTAAAGGCCCCAGGTTGAGCTTAAATAGAGCTCCAGGGCCCATGGGTGGGGGTGGAGGCCACAGGTGAGGCTGGTCATGGCCATTAAGGCTTATGAGTGCCCTCAGAGCCCTGACACCAAGGATATCTCCGATGGCAGAAGACACCTGTGTGTGGGCAGCTGAATGGAGCCTCATTCTTGGGGGATTACAACTATTCATGCAGTGCCATGAGCTGAACGTTTCAGCAAAGGTGATTCAGCCCTAAAGGTGACACAACGAGGGCAACGAGGCTGGTGAGGGGTCTGGAGAACAAGTCTGATGAGGAGCGGCTGAGGGAACTGGGGTTGTTTAGCCTGGAGAAGAGGAGGCTGAGGGGAGACCTCATCGCTCTCTACAACCACCTGAAAGGAGGTTGTAGCGAGGTGGGGGTCGGTCTCTTCTCCCAAGTAACAAGCGATAGGACGAGA
>NW_008794456.1:3334853-3336309 GCF_000699145.1 Aptenodytes forsteri | reverse complement strand
GAGTCCCCATCCCTGGAGGTATTTAAAAGACGAGTAAATGAGGCACTTAGGGACATGGTTTAGTGGGCATGGTGGTGTTGGGTCAATGGTTGGACTCGATGATCTTAGCGGTCCTTTCCAACCTCAATGATTCTATGATTCTATGATTCTAAATCACAAAAGGGCCAGCAGAAACACTTCACCTCAGAAATGCTCAAATATCTTGTTTTCACATATTATAAACACCCTCCTTCATTTCTCCTGCTGATCTCACTTATTTTAGGGGTGGTTCCCTTCAGCATCGCCCCCTTCCAACTCCAGGGCTTGCACAGTGTCCGCTCAGTGAAGCGTTCAAGACCTTGAGCAAGTGGTGCCACGTTAGTCCAGAAGACGTCTGCAGACCACAAGCCTGCATCATCTTTCCATCACCCTTTGAACAGTGGAAATCATCTAGTTAGTGGGTAATGCAATTGGAAGTTAAGGAGCTTAGAAATCCTGATATTTTATGTTCAAAAGTGCCTCTTTTTACTGCAGCCCAGCAGGGAAACTATTCTGCTCTGACGCCAACAGATGGCTTTGGGGATATTATCTCTTCTGAACATTAATACCCATGAGCAAACAAAGGCATGTGGCTGAAGGGGAAAGAGTCCCACCCAAGGAAGGAAGGCGGTCTTCTTTTTATGCATTTACACTAAAAACTGATTCTAAATTCAGCTTTAGGAAAGGTCAGTTCCCATGCAAGCAGCAACGTGAAGCATCCATGCCCGCAGGAAGGTTCGTGGGTTGACACATTACCGCCAAGGGGCTGGTCAGTCCTTCAGAAGACCTTGGCCATACGAGACAGCAATGGAGACCTTACGGTGAGCAAAACTCTCTTACTGATTCACAAAGCAAATGCCGTGGCAGTGTGAGCCGTCCCAGAAGTCTTCATGGCATCAAGATGGGCTGTGAATTCACACTCCAAGGACACAGGCACTGGGAAGGGGCAGAACCAAGCCCCAGCTCCCCATCACCTAACCCAAGCCCTCTTTTGACCTGTAAGGTGGCGGTCCCAGAAGTCTTCATGGCATCAAGATGGGCTGTGAATTCACACTCCAAGGACACAGGCACTGGGAAGGGGCAGAACCAAGCCCCAGCTCCCCATCACCTAACCCAAGCCCTCTTTTGACCTGTAAGGTGGCGAAATTCCTGACACAGCTGGTGAGGGAGCCAACTAGGGAAGGCGCCCCACTGGACCTGTTGTTCACGGACGGAGAAGGACTGGTGGGTGATGTGATGGTTGGAGGCCGTCTTGGGCATAGCTATCACAAAATTATAAGAGTTTTCGATTATTGGAGAAGTAAGGAGGGGGGGCAGCAGAACTGCTCCCTTGGACTTCTGGAGGGCAGACTTTGGCCTGTTTAGGAGACTGGTTGACAGAATCCTTTGGGAGGCAGTCCTGAAGGGCAAAGGGGTCCAGGAAGGCTGGATGATCTTC
>NW_008794456.1:3331724-3333133 GCF_000699145.1 Aptenodytes forsteri | reverse complement strand
ACAGGCTGCCCAGGGAAGTGGTGGAGTCCCCATCCCTGGAGGTATTTAAAAGACGAGTAGATGAGGCACTTAGGGACATGGTGTAGTGGTGGACTTGGCAGTGATAGGTTAAGGGTTGGACTCGATGATCTTAAGAGTCTTTTCCAACCTAAACGATTCTATCATTGTATGATAAACAAATATCTTAGGGACACCATGTGGCTTTGAAAACCAGTGAAAGACTTTGCAAGGAAAAAAGCATCGTGACCTCTGGTCCCAGCTCACCTCTGGCCAGGCTGACTTCTGCCACCCTCCCTTGCCCTTCACTGATAAGATGAGGTAATTCAAGAATCAGCATGACACAAGTAGTAGGCTGCTCACCTTGCATGGCGCAATACTTTACTCCTCATTCTTGCAGACCCACATGGAGTCATCGCCAGATGTGCAGACCTGGCCTGAAGCCCGCTCGAGCACATGGTGCCTCTGGTTTCCATAGACAATGGATGGGATATAGAGGGAAGGAGGAACCAGACCCCTTTTGAGGACGTCGGTGGAGGAGATGGTACTCCAGGTCTTGTCTACCAGCACGTGGGAAGGGTGGGAGCAGTGCCCACCCCCCATGGACATAAACAGCCCATCTGAGCCAGCCTGAAGGCATCTCCCACTACCCTGCAGACTGTACCTGTCTGACTGGCAGCGACACAAACGAACCCCGCCCTTCCCCCCGGCTGTAGCTAACAGTAATCCGACTGGGGAATCCCTCTCCTTTCAGATCCCCTGCCCGCCGTTACAAGCCCTGGGCGAAGGTGGCTCATTGCAGAGCGTCTGCCAGCAGCCAAAGCAACCAGCAACACCAGCACCAAGGACCCCAGCAGTCGGGGTTACCCTTGGCAAGTGCAGGCTCTGCAGATCAGGCTGTAACTAAGCCCTGGCTCATATGGGACCTGCTGAAGAGGAGGGGGCAGGTGGACCTGCAGGGCTTCTACTTGAAGGGCTTTATTGGTGGTGTGAGTTCAGGGGGACATGGCTGTCCATCACCCTCCAGAACACCAAATCTCTGCTTTGCCCCAGCCAGAGATCAGCAATACCCAAAAGGCAGTGAGAAACCATCTGCCCTAGGATCCTCCTCTTTTCTCCCTGAGGATCTCCAGAGCTTCTCCTAGGGACTGCCTCCTGCTCCCCCAAACTAGTGAAGCCTAAACAGAATCACAGAAGCGCAGAGTGGTTGAGGTGGGAAGGGACCTCTGGAGGTCATCTGGTCCAACCCCCTGCTCCAGCAGGGCCACCCACAGCTGCTGGCCCAGGACTATCTGGCTTTTGAATATCTCCAAGGATGGAGACCCCACAACCTCCCTGGGCAACCTGTGCCAGTGCTCGGTCACCCTCGCACTCAAAAAGTGTTTCCTGATGTTCAGGGGGACCCTCCTGTG
>NW_008794456.1:3307794-3331687 GCF_000699145.1 Aptenodytes forsteri | reverse complement strand
GGGCACCGCTGGAAAGAGCCTGGCTCCGTCCTCTTTGCTCCCTCCCCTCAGGTACTTGTAGACATTGATGAGACCCCCCGCAGCCTCCTCTTCTCCAGGCTGAACTCAGCTCTCTCAGCCTTTCCTCATAGCAGAGATGCTCCAGTCCCTGAATCATCTTTGTGACCCTTCGCTGGGCTCTCCCCAGTATGTCCATGTCTCTCCTGTACTGGGGAGCCCAGCGCTGGACACAGCGCTCCAGGCATGGCCTCACCGGTGCCGAGTGGAGGGGAAGGATCACCTCCCTCGACCTGCTGGCAACGCTCTGTCTAACGCAGCCCAGGACACCACTGGCCCTCTTTGCTGCAAGGGCACGTTGCTGGCTCAAGGTCAAACCCAGAGTGAACCTAATCCTGGAAGGGCAAGAGCCAGCCAGGGCATGGGGGAACCGGTCACTTTGGAGGGATGGAGAGGAAACCTTCATACAGAGAAGACATAGCCCAGAAGATGCCAGACTGTCCCCTCCTGTGAAGCCTCACCACCCCTCCACCCATTGCTCCTTTCTTCTGATCTGCAACCTGGGCCTGGAAATTCAGGAGCAGGAAGGCTACTTCCCAGCAACGTTCACCCTCTCATCTCCTCCAGGTCCCACTCCAAGGCGTTGGCAGGAGCCAGGCAAGGCTCAGGCTCCATCTGGCAAAGCTCTCTGGGGCTCAGGGCTGGTGTGTTCGCACAGGCTCATTTTCCCTTTGACCCGGGATGCCCAGGCATCGGACACTGCAGGTGGGACGTGAGAGCAGGTGAGCTGATGTGGTGGACATTGCCAGACCTCACAGATGCTTGCAAAGGGGATGCATGTCCACTCTTAGCCCACTCCAGCCGGCTCTCACAATACGATGTGTTAAACCACCTTCATCATCAACTTAGGGGATGTCACTACGCTTTGCTCTGAAGTGGCCGAGAAGCAGGAACATGTCTTCTCCATCCCCCTCAAGTAAGAGGCAGCTATGGAGAGGCAGTGACTGCTGGGAGGGGGTTTCATCTTAAATGGCCCTTGGCAAGACTCGGCAGCACAGATATGGAGGTACCCTCTGGATCGGGATGGTCTGGAGATGATGCACACAGAGCTCTTCAAGGTAACTCCCAGAACCCATTAGCACCCGTTTGGCCTGTAGTGTCCTACTAACCTGATCCACACCAGCCCGCTTGTGGAAACCTCTTTGCTTTCTCCACGTCGTGTCTTCCCACCCCAAGAGAGGGATATGGCCATTGGAAAGGAAGGCTCCATCCACCTGCCTTCCAGCTCGCTGACCCCTGCCTGCCGTGGGGTCCTGCCCGCACTGGGCTGGCCTGCAAGCAGCGAACACTTGCGTGGCCCCTGTGTTTTAGGAAGGCAAAAGGAGTGGGTTCAAATGGTAGTGATGTCTGCGCTCAGCCCTGCCCATATGCTGGGGAAAAATGAACTCAGCTCTGGGTGCTCTAGGAGCTAGCTGAAAGGAAGGGAGTTTATTTGAAAGAAGACAAGCAAAACAAAGTAAATGAGGTAATGTTGAGTACCTTGCAGTATGAACTGCTCCTGGTCCTGCTAACGACTGCATCTTGGCCAGCAGCAACGTCCTGGCCTTTCAGTAAGGGCCTCCGTAGCAGACAGACTCTGGACTTGGTCTGCTGCTGACAGGAGACTCCACAGAGTCCCCTGCTCTTCTTCCTTGAGTTGCAAATCCAGGGTGAAAGCCACCATCTCAGATTAGGGTCACCACCCCACTGAGACCTACTTATTTGGCCCAGACTTTTGCACTTTATTATGGTCACAAGCTTCCTTCCACCTCCTCCCCCTTTTTCACAGGTATCATTTTGAGCTGAGATGGTTCACCCTCCTCGCCGGTTGCAGCTACTGGTGGTGTGGGCCTCAGCACATCTTACCTGCATATGGGAACGCTGCAAGATGCTTGGCCAGCAAATATATAAAGGAGTTTGGCCATCAGGAGATAACTACCCAAAATGGACTGCACTCAGTAACACCCCTCTTGTTTTCAGAAGGACACGCTGATGATGGTGAGACATTAGATTTTACCTGAAGCAGCTCAGGTTGTGGTTGTAGCTGGTGTTTCTCCAGGAGATTTTCACCTCTGACAGGGATGGAAGACCCATCGGGACACAAAATTCTGCTGGCAATGCAGGAGTGGGAAGATCAGGTTTGCCCACAGCTACGTGCAGCTGGCTCAGTCGCTGCAGTGCTTCGAAGCCTCTCTGCACACCCTCCTTCAGAGACCTCCTGGTCAACCCAGCCTGAACCTCCAAAAATTTGGCTGCTGCTTCTCCCCCCCAGCTCCTAAGCCCAGCTCAAGTTTCTTGGCTGGCTGGCTGGGAGCCGACGGGTGGCTGCTGGGTCCTGGATGCTTTTTTAGTGCCAGTGGCTCCAGCTGGTCTGCCTGTGCTGGGGAGAGTTGGTAGGGGAGGGAGTAGGAAAACAGCATAGGAAAAAGATGTGACTGTGGCTCCATTTTGTAATCCAAGGGTGCTCTGGTTTTAATCTAGCTTGGGAAAACCCTGAGGGATGTCTCTGCAAGGAAAATAAAGAGAGAGAGCACTGAGTTGTCAAGGTCAACCGGCTCCTCGTGTTTCAAGAAAGGGCAGGACTTGCAGCAGGGCTGAGCCACAGACAAGGCTCTGCTCGAGCTGCAAGGCAAAAGCAAGCCCGAGGCGGACTCCCACGGACCGAAAGCACAACCCATGCTATTTCCATCGTGCTGTGGGTGAACCGAGGCCAGGACAGCCCCTATGGACAGGCTGCATCGGTCACTCACCCTGGCTTCAACCTCTGCCCTACAGCCTGGATGAGCAAGACCTTGGACACCATTAATGCACCAAGGTCTGGAGGACCCAGAGCTTGGCTGAAGTTTGGCCCAACAGCACATTTACGTGCCAGCGATGGGGAAGGTGGCAGAGCATGGGCTTGAGCAAGACCCTCTTCACTACCCGCACAGGTGGGCTGAGAGTTGCATCAGTTCAGTGCTATGGTTCCCCTTGTGAAGATGTCGCTGCCCGGGAAGAAATGTGCTTACACCCGTGCAGCACATCCCTACGCAGGCGAGACACACCATCATGCTTATAGCAACGCGGCGCTCCCCCAAGGAGAAGTCATGTAAGGAGCAGGTCTGAGGGCAGTAAATCCTTTGAAACCCAATCTCCGTACAGAAAATGGGGGACCTGAAAGCCCACCCAAGGTCCCAGCCTCCCCACTCCACATCCAGGTGAGATCCTGGCTCACATCAGCCCCTTCCCCACCGTGCCGTGCTTGCCATGCAAGTAAAGCCCTACAGGGCTTAAAACCAACCAGCCTCCACTTGGTCTCGTGTCAAGAGAGACACTTCTTCCTGGCCCAAAGGGAGTTTCTGGGCCACCCAGGAGCTTTCATCCTGCTTGGTTTTGTCCCTTCCCCACCCTAGTCTAGTCACAAGCCAAGGACATAACTGGGAAGCCGTGCGCACGTACCCACGCCTCTGCAACCCTTCCCAGCACGGGGCTCTGCCCACTGCCTCCAGGCTTCAGCCAGTCAGGAATATTTGGACAGACCTGTCTTCCTTCCCCCCCAAAATTACAGAATGTATAGATATGTATCTCGGCAGGATTGCCTTCCCCAGCTCAGGGGAGTTGGGGAAGGTTTGATGTTCTGTAAACATCCCATTTTGCACCCTCCTAAAACGCAGTATTTTTGGGGGGGAGGATGTTTTTTTTGGTTGGGTTTTGCTGTTTTATTTCAGGTTTAACGATTCTTGTTGCATTTGCAGTAGCTATTGTACCAACAGTTTGGGGTGTTTTACCTCCCTGGGAGAAGGATTCAAAGCTCAACCTTTCCTTTAGGACACACAGACCGTTTCCTTCCCAGATCAGGGGTATTTGCAGGGCCTCTTGTTCCTGCATCACCATATAAATCCTTGGCAATGGGCGGGTAGGTCTCGTCCTCTGTCCCACAAGCATCCACCTTCTCTCCAGCAACAGCAGAGGCTGGAGGCAGCTCATCACATGGCAGAGATGCTCTCCATAGGGAGCCCAGTACAGCCCGAAACCACCCTCTCAGAAATCACGTCCCGAAATTATTTCTCCCTGTGCCAAGTTCCAAGTGCCTTTTCCCCCACCTCGTGGGTTCGAACGGAGATGGGGAGGAAGGCAAAGTGTTAAAGAGGTGAAGCAGGAGACCTCTGGGACCTCCCACCTGCAGCTTGGAAGGAGAAAGAATGAGGAGGCTGAAATCAGACACTGGATCTTTCCATAACGAAATGGCCCAACACTGCCAAGAGGGTTTTTTCCACTGTACAGCTACTACAGGGTTGATGACAGGAAAGCTAATTATATCAACATCCTGTTTACCCGGCAGCGTGGAACGAGAGCCCAGATATACTTGGGCTGTGAGGGCATACTCTGATCCGGTTGCATGAAAGAAAAATCTCAGCCATGCGTCCAGGTCATTTTCTTCTGCAGGTGAAGTGCTACCTGCTCCCGCTGCCCCAAACCTTTGTTGGTTTGCCCAAAAAGAGATCCTGGAAAGCAAATCGTGCAATGTCTACCTTGTTCAGTTCCCGCTGAGAACGGCTCACAGAGCTGGGAAGTTGCTTACCCTGCTCTTGTTGGAGCACATGGGGTTTATTTAAATCCCTGTGGGTTCCTGCTAACCCTGCAGCGAGCCCCAGCCCAAAGCTGGGGAGGGAGCTTTCCCTGGGAACACCCTGACCAAGCAATACTTTGCAGAAGCAAAACACCCAGCAAAAACCACCCAACAAGACAGGGCACCTTGCCTCAGTTTCCCTCTCTGTCAGAGCTATATCCAACAGACTGGTGCCCTTTTCCCATCCCCTCCTTGCCCCACACCTTACATTTCTGGTTGGCAGGCAGCTGGGTGTGCTGGCAGGGTCCTCTCCAGACTTGGTTGTGGTTTCAGCCTTTCCACCAGATTGCTTCACATCAGCCACGGCCCCTCTGCTCATCTGCTGCCGTCCTGCTCTTTTTTGACATTTCCCATCACTTCACTTCTCCTGTTAAGTCTGAAACATCATGGGACAGCCCAGGAACAGCAGGGCTGGAGGAAGGAGGAGGCCACAAGCAACGAGCCTTCTCCATCTCCCTCCACTCCCTGGCATGTTGCCACCATACCCTGCGCCTAAAGACCTTGAGCTTGTTACGGATTACGGGTTATGGTGAGCATTCACTGGCAGCAGAGCGAGTGCCATTCTGTTGGCTTTCCCCCCTTCAATATCAGCATTTCAGAGCACCTGTTAAATGCGAACCCAGAGAATTCAAGTAATTTGTACAAGCCTGGAGAAACCATCCAGGACCAGAAAGTGTCCATTTACTCTGTCCCTTCTGCTGGCTCAGAAAACAGCAGGAGAAAGCATCTTCTCCTACCCTTTCCTGGGCAACAGAGCCAGTGGTGTGACGTGGTGTAGAGAAAGAGCTGGAAGGAACAAATTCCTGAGGTAGGGCTAGAGCTGCCAGCAGTCCAAGGAAAGTGCTCAGACCTGCCTCCAGATGTCATAAGCTGCCAGCACATTTGTCCCCGAGTATCAGAAATGAATAGAACAGAATACTTCAGCTGGAAGGGACCTACAATGATGCTCTAGTCCAACTGCCATATCGTATTGAAGAAGCCAAGAGAGAAAGAGATGGAGATCCACATCTGGATCTGAATTTACTCAAAGCTCCAGAGGCCTCAGCAGAGTTTGGGGTTGGGCCCACCCTGGTGAGAGCCCATAGGGTGGGCAATGGTCTCTGTAGCTACCCTTTAATGCCTTCAGCCTTTCCTTACAGGCGATGTGCTCTGGACCCTAACCATCTTGGGGTAGCAAAACAAAGTTGCTGGACTGCTGGAGGTCCTGCCTTCCATGGCAAATCAAGCCAAGGTCCCGCCACCTCCCCGTTATTAGTGATCCTCCAGCATTTTTAGTGAGGGCTATGTTATGAACGGTGAGCGCCTGGTACCTTTCCAAAGTACAGTTACCTCCAGCCTCCTTCAGATCCTGCTACAATTTCCAAGAGTTGTGCAACAGCCGAAATATGGCACAGTGCTGTGGAGCACCGCTGCACGGTCAGATGTCCCCTCTCAGATGGGCTGCCTTCAGCAGCCAGGCTGCAATAATCACCTTTGCATTAACATCTAGATATTATGAAGCTTAATGACTCAGTTCTCACAAGGTACTCTGAAAAAAGACAGTGAAGAAGTACAGATAGGCAAAGAGCAAGGAGAACTTCAAGGACCAGTATCAGAAATAGTGTGGCCAGCAGGAGCAGGGCAGTGATCGTGCCCCTGTACTCGGCACTGGTGAGGCCGCACCTCGAATACTGTGTTCAGTTTTGGGCCCCTCACTACAAGAAGGACATTGAGGTGCTGGAGAGTGTCCAGAGAAGGGCAACGAAGCTGGTGAAGGGTCTGGAGAACAAGTCTGATGAGGAGCGGCTGAGGGAACTGGGGTTGTTTAGCCTGGAGAAAAGGAGGCTGAGGGGAGACCTCATCGCTCTCTACAACTCCCTGACAGGAGGTTGTAGCGAGGTGGGTGTTGGTCTCTTCTCCCAAGTAACAAGCGATAGGACGAGAGGAAATGGCCTCAAGTTGCGCCAGGGGAGGTTTAGATTGGATATTAGGAAAAATTTCTTCTCCAAAAGGGTTGTCAAGTATTGGAACAGGCTGCCCAGGGAAGTGGTGGAGTCCCCATCGCTGGAGGTATTTAAAAGACGTGTAGATGAGGTGCTTAGGGACACGGTTTAGTGGTGGACTTGGCAGTGTTTGGTTAACGGTCGGACTTGATGATATTAAAGGTCCTTTCCAACCTAAATGATTCTGTGATTCTATGACCCTCACAATCATTCGTTTCCAAAAAACAAGACCCAAGATCCACATCTCAGCCAAGTCTGAGTCAAGTCAAGTCTGTTTTAAGGATTTTGTTCCTCTTGTCAAAGGAAGACCCAGTCCTAATTAATGTTAGGCCAAATGCCATGGCCAAGACTTCAGGAGACCACTCTTGTTGCCAAATCCTCTTCCTTCCTTCCTTCATGTCAGCTGCAAAACTGAAATGACCATGTTTTTTTCCAGGCCTTATTATAAATTAGCAAGGCTACCCAGGTGTATTTATTATCCCGCAACACAGAAACGTCATTGTAAAACACCATGGCCAACCATTTCAACCTTCTCTCAAGCCCTCTTTCATCAAGACCATCTGAAGAGAAGGGGGAGGTCGCTCCTCAGGCCCTGTGACATGTGTTGCCTCATAGCGTACCAAAAGATGTGGAATCAAAAACATGAATTGCAAAGCCTGGCAGTCCCAGCAGGCTCTGGGGTGGGATGTGGCTGCACATCGGGGACCCCAGGGCCACAAAGAAGCTCAGGTCACCATCTGCAGGGGGCTGGCTGGTATGACAGAGGACCAAAGGGACATGCACACCCTTTCAGAGCAGCATCTGGAGACCAAGAGCTAAGATAGCGTTATGAGTCTGTGCCTGCACCAGTGTCCTACGTGAGCCACTGCACCCTAATGTAATGGGGTCTGGGTCAGACCGCCTTTTCCACTGAAAAATGTGGAATTAGGTGGCCAGAAGTACTCATGAATTTGGCAAATTGCTCTGGCCAGATGAAAAGAAGAAGAAAAAAATACACAAAAGTAGGGGGGTGTTCAGAAAAGTCAACATCTGCCACAGCTTATCCACACCAGCAGTACTAAATCAAAACAGAGTTAAGGCTAGAAACAAAAGCAAAACAACTCTTTTGTTTTGGGTCAGATTTCCTTTTCTTTTTTTCCAGTCTCTGTTTTCAGTGGAGGGGGTTCTTCTGTTTATTTAGTTTGTTTGACTCAGCCCCAAAATTCCTTTTGATTTTTGAGTGCAAGCTGAAGGCAAAACTCGGTTATTTGCACAGCTGCCTGCACGCCCCGCTGCAGAGCACGAGCCCCTTGTGTTGGAGGGCGTAGGGACAGCCACTTAGGGTCAACCCAGAAGTGCCACACGAGAGGTCCTGTCACAGAGGAGCAGAAGGGACAGCCACAGCACGTCCCAGCCTTTCCCTTGTCCTCCAGCGTCCCCCTGTAACTCACGGTGCTGTGCAAAGACAGGAGCGTGGTGAATTCATAGAATCATAGAATCACGGCATGGTTTGGGTTGGAAGGGACCTCTAAAGGCCATCTAGTCCAACTCCCCTGCCGTGGGCAGGGACATCTTCAACTAGATCAGGTTGCTCAGAGCCCCGTCCAGCCTGACCTGGAATGTTTCCAGGGATGGGGCATCCACCACCTCTCTGGGCAACCTGGGCCAGTGCTTCACCACCCTCAGCATCAAAAATCTCTTCCATATATCTAGTCTCAATCTCCCCCCCTTTAGTTTAAAGCCATTCCCCCTTGTCCTGTCGCAACAGGCCCTGCTAAAAAGCTTGCTGCCATCTTTTTTATAAGCCCCCTTTAAGTACTGACAGGCTGCAAGAAGGTCTCCCCGAAGCCTTCTCTTCTCCAGGCTGAACAACCCCAACTCTCTCGGCCTTTCTGCCTCCAGCTGCTCTCCCAGCCCCAGGCTCTTGGAGGTCCTCTGCTAAATCTACCAGCCCCATGGGGATGTCCCAGGTGCCCCAGGGCATTGGCCCGAAGAGCAACGTTGCCTCTACTGGATTGAACCTCAGGGAGGGAGGGAGCACTGGATCCATAAAACGCACTTCTCAGGGACTGAAAAGGAATTTCAGGAAGACGTAAAGAGTGTCAGGGCAGCTGCCTACAGCCCTTTCTCCCTTTTCCCTGATTGCAGGAAGGAGCAGCCCTGCTATGCCGGGAAGAGGCTGCAGCGGGCACGTGGCCAACGGAGGCGAGTTTGCTGCCAGCCAAGGACGAGATCTGCTCAAGGACAGAACCCCATCCTTGGCAAGCCCCCCCCGACTTTCAGGGCCCCCTCCGATGCACGAGGAATGAAACGACTGCAGAAAAAAGCTAAGCTTCCCTCGAATAAAAAGACTGCAGAAAACAGCTGGAAGCTTCCCTCCCCACCCAACGGGGGCAAAACATTTTTTTTTTCTCCTAATCTCATTCTTGCAAAATGCTGAACTATTTTAGCTGAAACTTTCCAAAAACATTTCAGCCTGGAGGCAGCCAGCCAGCCTGCAGAAAAAGTAGAGTCTGGCACAGTTATCAGTAATTAAAAGCAAAGTTTTATAATAATAGGAAACAAGGAGCATGCTAATGACAGATACCAGCTCCCCCTTTAGACAGGCGGCACCTCACCGGCCACTGAAATAGAGCTGCCCTGGGGCACCGAAAGGGAGTGAGTTATGGATGGATGGATGGATGGATGGATGGATGGATGGATGGATGGATGGAGCAAAGTGGTAAGAAAACAGAGAAGCCCGTTCCCCACTCAGGACAAAGGGCAGGGTACTCTTCATGTCCTCCAGATAAAGCCCTATGAGCACAACCATGGTCAGAGGAGGTCCTCTCAGCCCCTTCTCCATGGGCATCAGACACACTTCAGGCTGCCCTTTGCAGCTGCCCCGCGGCCCGTGGTACTGGTGTGTCCTGGTTTTGGCAGGGATAGAGTTAATTTCCTTCCTAGTAGCTGGTACAGTGCTGTGGTTTGGATTTAGGGTGAGAACAATGTTGATAACGCACCGATGGTTTAGTTGTTGCTGAGCAGTGCTTACACTAGTCAAGGACTTTTCAGCTCCCCATGCTCTACCGACTGAGCAGGCTGGAGGTGCACAAGAAGCTGGGAGGGGGCACAGCCAGGACAGCTGACCCAAACTGGCCAGAGGGACATTCCATACCATGGGACGTCATGCTCAGTATATAAAGCTGGGGGAAGAAGAAGGAAGGGGGGGACGTTCGGAGCGATGGCGTTTGTCTTCCCAAGTCACCGTTACACGTGATGGAGCCCTGCTTTCCTGGGGATGGCTGAACACCTGCCTGCCCATGGGAAGCAGTGAATGAATTCCTTGTTTTGCTTTGCTTGCATGCGTGGCTTTTGCTTTACCTATTAAACTGTCTTTGTCTCAACCCACGAGTTTTCTCACTTTTACCCTTCTGATTCTCTCCCCCATCCCACCGGCGGGGAGTGAGCGAGCGGCTGCGTGGTGCTGAGTTGCCGACTGAGATTAAACCACGACATGGTGTCATCAGTTGTCAACTCACTCGGAGAAGGGGTGGGGATGCAAACCAATCCATTTCAGAGTTTTCCACCAGTATCTGCAGGAGCCCTTGGCCTTCTCCAGACCATGAGCAGCTCCTGGGGCACCAGTCTGCGCAGAGGTGATGCCTTCTCTGAACTGCACGCGGAATCACAGGGGGATCACGCGTGGCCTTTCAACGCTTGGACCATGGAAGATGGTGTGTTCAGCAGAAAACCAGTCTCTTGTTTTGAGAAGAAGAACATTTCCTTCCCTTTAAATTGTTTCCTTAATTTCTTCGTTGCTTCATTTTGTTTTTTGACATTTTCTGAACCATTCTGTCATAATCAGGCCTATCACATTAAAAACAATGTTTTTTGACATTTCATGGAGTTCAGTGCCCTAAACCCCTCCCTGCCCAGGACTGTCCTTGCCACTGCTCGCCCTTTCACACAGCCAGTCACACTCGGAGGTGTTGAGCTCTCTCGACTGTTAGAGAGAAGAAGGGTGACCGTCTTCAGTGCGACGCTCTGTTTCTGCATGGCCAACATATTTGTGTTACCAGCACTTCTGGAAGGAGTCCCCAGATCAGCAAGACACACTCCCTTCACGTTCCCTCTGGGGTACATGGATTGTCCCTCTGTCCCTCTTCGCTTTATTCTGAAATAAGAGGGTTGCTTTGGGACCTAGCAAGGGGACAGCACTACCAAATTAATTCAACACTGCAGAAACAAGTCTCTGCATGGGTAGCTTGCTCCCAAGGCACAAAGCAGTCCTCTTTGCCCTGGGAAAAGCAGGCTCATGACCCACAAGCCCCCAATACGTGTGAAGACCACCAAAAGCCTCACCAGGATGCAGTCCCAAATCGCACAGACTGACCTGGGGTTTCCAGCCAACTCGGGCACTGAACACACATGGAAACATCATTGCAGAGCTCTGGGCTTGCTCACGCCAGAGCTGGTGCGCCAGGGAGAAATGCAGCTGGAGACTGTAATCCAGCGACAGACAGCTGGAGGGTAGCAGATTTCCATCGTAACCACAAAACGTCAGAATTGCAGATACAGCAAAAGCTGTGAACAATGTGAAAATCTGCTTTGGCCAAGAACATTTACATCTCATTTGGGATCAGCAGGACGGACAGACCAACACGTTCAGACCTCAGGGACGTTGACTCAGGAATTCTTGGATTGTTGAAGTACCTCGTTTGGGCTTTTTTCGGCCTGTCTTCTTGCTTTTGAACCATTAGGTCCTATCTTTTCCGCCTCCTCTGTACAGCTGAATGGACCAGACATTTTTCTTGCACGAAGATGTATTCACGCAGTATTCTTGTGAACACTCACACAAGTCAGGGCAGTAAGAAAAAGCACCAGAGATCCCAGTCAACGGCCAATGTCGTCTGTCTCCCTGGTGTATTGTTCTTAATTAATTTCTATCATAATTTTTCTATCAGTTGCTTTTATTGCTTTGGTTCCTAAGCTATCCTTTCACGGGCCAAGATCACTTTGTGCAAGATGCAATGCAACGAAAAACAGTTTCTGGTGCAAAGAGATAAGATTTCCACTACATTTTCAAGCTATATTTCGAGTTTGCACCAAACTTCAAGAATTGGGTGAGATTTCAAACCTTTGGGCTCTTGGACAGTGGAGTGATAGAGAAGTCGGGTCAGCATCCCAAAAGGCACATCTGAAATATATCCAGCATGATATATTTCATGGATATATGGGTGCATCTCCCACCAAGGAGCCAGAAGATGCAACGACAGCTTCGGGCATGATCGTTGCCTGCAGGGAGGCACGGTCAATCCCCCGGCCCTTCTTCCCCCGATTCCCATACCCCTCTCCATCGGTGCCTGAGCGGAGGGGAGGTCTGTTGTAGCTGGGACAGCTGCGTCCATCGCTGCAGGAAATCCTGTGGTGAGAAGGGACCGCGTCTGGGAGAGGAAGGCAGGCAGGGGAAATGGGGCTGTCAGGATTCAAAGCAAATATCCTGTGCCAGCCGCGTCGCAGGCCCTGTGACGCTCGTGTCTCCACCAAGGTTTGATGAGATTTGGCTCGGGGCCTAGCCCCGTTTTGGGTCCTTTTTTAAAAAAAAATATATATTTATTTGCTTTAAAGCTCCCTTCTGCGGAAATCTCTCTTCCATCCCCCTGCTCGCGCCACTCTCCCTCCCATTGCTGCACTGAGTTGCCCGGTCTCTGCAGAGCACGGCTCCGACTACTGAACCCCAACAGCCACCGGCTCCACTCCCCCCCTAGATGCGACCCTCCAGAAATGCTTCCCACCCCGTGCTCCCTCCGTGACAAGGCAGTGCCTCCAGCCTGGCACAAGGCCTGGGAAGGGGGCAAGACCCAGCGCTCTGATGGATCTGGGAGACCTGGTAAAACCCTGGCTTTGCCAAAAAAACCAAGCCGGACTTCAGGTTGCAATGCACACTGGTCCATCACTCCTGCTAACTCCAGGGTTTCCGCAGCTTGGCCATCATCTGTTTCTGCAGCAGAAGGGGACTCAGGCATGTGGTCCGTCAAGAGCCAGATGCTGGCTTGCAGCCCTCCAACTGGTTTCTCAGGCAACCTGGTCAATGGAGGCAGTGGGGTCTCCTTCCACCATCCCTGAAGGTCCAACATGGGGTCCTTCGAGCACGACACATGCATCCACACAGGGATGCCGGTCACCCCTTTTATCTCCCCATCTCCCCCCTCCTCCGTCTCCCACATAAACCAGCTCCCTGTGCCTTGGCCAGATGCTAACCTCACCCACTGCTCAGACAGCATCATGGATACATCCCTCCTGCAATGACCCCATCTCCTGGCCCACAGGACCTCCAGCCTGGGACCTCCTCCCTGGTCCTATACCCCTCACTAAGCAACTCCTTGTCCCTGGAGCAGCTCCCAACACACTTTCTCCTGCTGGGAAAGAGGAAACAAAGGTCTTTTCTGTCCTCCCCACTACACAACCTCCTCGCAGTTGTAGGTCCAAGTAGTAGGTTCAAGTCTAGAACACTTTGAAGTTGGGGCTGAAGTAAGGGGGGGAGGTGGCAAGACCCCAAGCTTCAAATGGCAAAAACTTCCCAAAGACAGGGATCTCAGATTCATAACTAACACAGCTCCTCACTCCAGATAGTCCACAGGAATTTATCTGGATGAATGGAGTTAGTAGCTGGCCCCCAAATCCACCCCTCCTTGGAGAGCCAGCCCCAAGACATGTAGCCCACGAAGGAGTTTGGTGTCGGCTGCAGACGTCAGCCTGGATGTGAGGACCTGTACGTGGACCAGCCCACAGCGAAGCCTGGGTTTGGGTCTTCCTCCAGAGTCTGTGCAGATGATGATGGGGTAAATATACTGAAAAACTCAGCAGGGCAGCGCTGTTGTCTTCACGCTTAGCATGAAGCTAAGACAACCCCGTCTGTCCTATTGACACGGACCAGAGCAAAGCATCAGTCTCCGCGCAAAGCATCGCTGGCAAAGATTTTCAAATACAGGTTGCCAAAGCTTAGTGGCAGTGCCGTGAACACTGAGCTGTTTGCAGGCAAGAAGAGCTGCCTCTGACCTTCGCTGCCGATGGAGGAAGGGGAAAGGGGAGCATCCATGGAGGTCCTCCCAACCCCAAGCGCCCCGGACGAGAGCTGCACACCCTGCACAGCCCTTGCGACACCGGAGACATCTCCGCCCCAACAGCACTGCTGTGCTTCTGGATATAGCCACTAGAGGATGGCAATGTCCTAGGCCACCCGCCGCACGCTGGAAATCACCGCGATCCGGCTTTGGAAACCGGCTGTACAGGGGATCCCATCAGCACCGAGGCCACCAGAAACACCCATCCCGCATCACTCGAGTCCAAATCACAACCTGAAAATCCCCAGCCCTCAGCTCTGCTTCACACCCCAAGCAAAGGCAGCCCCTTCGGAGACCGGTAATTGAGATTTTACAGGGGATCAGCCCACACGTGCTCCCTGGTCCCCTCGCGAGGGGACCTGAGTTACCTGGTGCATTTCCAGATGTTACTGTGTCCCGTCCCCCCCCAGTTTTTGTGACCACAGGATGGTCAGAGCCCCGTCACCAGAGAGTCCCTGCCACCTCCACGGTTTTCTTGTCCACCATCAGATGGTTTGACCAGAGCAATGACCCTCTGGGCTCTCCGTGGGGCCAGGATTTCCAGCAGAAAGGAGGGAGCCTGGCAAGCCAAGGAGATGGAGGCAGCCCAGCACCTCGACCCCAGCATCCCCCCAGCACGCTTTGCAGGGAACCTTCAAGGCAAATAAATGTCTGGGAATGACACATGCCAAAGTAAAAGCCTGACTGTGCCAAAAAAACATCCTGTCTGAGGCACAGCTCAAAGAAATATTTCTCCTCAGGAGGAAGCATGAAAACCGAGCTGAGCTGCAGAATGAGATGAGCTGTGTCACCTTTGAACAAGGACCCGTTGGGGAGTAAAACAGCATCAGTTGTTTCAAAACAAGATCATGGTCATGAGTGTGATCAAACTTGAGGCTGTGCGCGCCTTATTCCCGGGTGCGCATCGCCCTGCTGCGGCCACGGCGCGGGTGATCCTGAACGATTCACTGGGAGCCAACCTCTCCTCTCCCCTGGGGTTGAATTCTGCCCAGTGTTGCAAGCGTTTTGCTCCGAGCAGAGCAGAAAACGTTCAGTTCCTGGTGGGTTTGAGCAAAGCAACCAGGATAGCCTTCCTAAGACATTGGGAAGAATTAATTATCTCAATATGCAAATAGATCTCAGTATGCAAGTAGATAAAATCTGCTCATGCCTGCCCTAAAGTGAGTATTGGCAGCGATGATGACCTCTTCCCCCAGCTCGGGGACAGCTGCGGTTTCCCCTTCCTTTCCACCGAGAAGATAGACCCGGCTACGCTGAGCGTGTCCCGGTCAGCCTGGTGGATCTGCCGGGCTGGCCCCAGTACATCAAGATCTCTCATGGACTGGGGAGCCCAAAATGGGACGTGGTGTCCAGATGTGGTCTTGCGGTGGTCCCAGATCCTGCTCTGCAGACTTCGAGCCTGTCCCAGGACGTGGCATTCGCCTTTGCTGAACTTCAGGAGGGTCCTGTTGGCCCCGTTCTCCATCCTGCTGAATGTGGTGTCACCCACAGAATGCAAAGACCCACCATCGGCTCTGGGAATCCCCGAGACAAACCTCAGGAGGCTGGGAAAAAAAAAAATAAAGCTCCTCGAGTCCCCCAGGGCCCCCCACACACGTCGGGGACACGTTGCTTTGGCCGTCTGCACCAGCCATTGGGTGCTTTTGGGGGCTGGAGGGGCATGGTGATACTTCGCCATTCCCGGGCCGTATCCCAGCCCCAGGGAGGGGGACCCGGCAGCACAGCATCTGCCCGCAGCGTCCCCGAAACACCTTCCCACTGCTAATTAAAGCCTCTGACGCCAGTGTTTTGATGTCAAGTGGTTGCAAAACACCTGGGGGTGTCCAGGGCTTCACACCGCGTCAAGGGCAGGGATGGAAATAGATCCCCCAAATCCCTGCTCCCCGCTCCCCTCCTCCCTCCTCGCGGCCATGCCAGTGGCCTCCAGCCTGGCACGGGAGAGATGGAGGGAGCCACTGGCCCCGGGGAAGAGGTTGTCCTCCTCCAAAAAAAGGGGCAGGTGGTAGCAGAAGCAGCACGGATCAGCACTGCTGATCTCCCACCCTGTGGTGCCTTCAGAGGTGGACCTCAGCTCGATGTCCCCTGCCACCCTCATACGGACCATCTAACCAAGCATCCGGACCCCTTTTCGCTCCAGTGGGGATTTTCAGATGGTGTCTCAGCTTTCTCCACACAGAGTTATAAAAAGATACAGCAAGACCTGAGGTTCATCCAGCAAATTCCTCCTAGCAAGAAGAGTAGGTTTTCACAAGGGACCAGGCTGAAGTTTCAGACCCAGAGCCAAGTCCAGATGAGTCAAAGCTCCCTACCAGTTTGCCAGCTGGATGTGATGCACCCCAGTTTTATGGGAAAGGCATCTGGCCAAGAGGCATATGAAGCATTGCCCAGGTCAAGCGCTCCTCACCCGTGCACAAAACGGGGCATCGGCTACATGAATGGAGGCAGGTGCCTCCTCCGCGGGATCGGTCTTCTCCATCGATCGTAAATAATCCCAAAGATGCTCAGCTTAAAAACTCCTGCTACCCCACAGCAAAGGCCGTGGCTGGAAGGGCACTATGAGCTCTCCTGGCTCTCCCTGGGGCTGGTGGGACAGCCGGTAAAGAGCAGCTTCTGGAGCCCCCCAGGGAGGGTGGCTCTGCTGCAGCACCCAGGTTCAAGATGGCCTTTGGCCAAGTGCTGAGCGAGGTTACCCAGCGCGACTGCCCAACGCCAGCCTCAAAAGTCTGAGGACACGTCCCGAGTTTTCTGGGTCAACCCAGCGAGACGGGCCTCTCCCAAGGCCTCGGGACAACTTTGTGTTGAGCTGCAGGTCTCCTAGCCCGGCTCTGCAGAGGTAATGTTGCTCTCCAGTTCCAGCCAAAGCTCTCACCTTGAATTCTCTAATTTTTGAGGAGCTGGGAGTTTTCCAAGGCCTCCTGCTCTCTCCTCTCCATGCGACGGTGTCCCACACATTTCCCATGGGACCTGCTGATCTTTTCTCCCTCTATTCCCAAGGGCAATGTGAAAGACCATCACTCAGTGCCCTGAGAAGGACAACATTATGAAGCTGGATGGCTCTGGGGAGAACAGGTCAACCCAGTGGACCATGCCTCAGTTTCCCCAGCTATCAAAAGAGGATTAGTTCAGTTCCAGCATGTCATGAGGCTCAGAAATAAACACCAGTGGGGCAGGACCGAGCATCACGCAGGTGACGGCTTATCTGGGCTGCTCCCAGTGCCACCCAGGAAGGGGAGATCTGGTGAAGCCTTGCCTTCCCAATTAGCTGGGTGATGGGCAGGGATGTCACGGGAGCAGACGTGTGGCGCACTGGGTTTCCCTACACCCAGAAATTACTCCAATTGCTGAGCCCCAGTTCTTCCAGTCTCCCCATTCACCCGGAAGGTAAATGCAGAGAGGGTTTATGGGGAGAGTCCCAGTGCCACACCTGCCCTACAAGACCTGCCACCCGCACGTCAAGGTGACAGGAGAGGTGAAGCCCTTTCCTGGCATGACCAGTTTGCGAAGATGCTTCTGGGCTGGGATTTGTCCTGCTGGAGAGGTGTTTGCAGGAGGATTTCATAGCAGAGTGGAGAAAAACACCTTAAGCATGCCCCCCATCAACCTATCTATGAAGCCCCGAGCCCACCCAAGAGCAAGGACATCCCCTTCAAGGGCTTTCATCCACATTTTACACTTGGGGACACTGAGGCACAGGGATGCCACTTGGCCAGAGAGCTCCCAGCCGGCGTTTTTCTGTGAGCTTTGGAGGATTTTGGGGTGCAGTCGGGCTCTTGCATTTTCTCTCGCGTTCTTGGCCCAGTCGGTGCAGAGCGAGGGATGCCGACCTTGCCATCTGCTCCCTCCTTGCGCAACCGCCTTAATTACAGCTTCGGCGGAGGATCCCACCTCTGCCTCCTCACCCACTGCCATTTCTACTTGGGTCATTGCACGCTGATTTACGGCCGCGCGAGCAGCTATAATCCCCGGCGAGGAGTTAACCTTCTCCTGTTACAGGGCCGGGATGGCTCCGGGGAGATCGCTTGGGATCGTTTCCCATGGTGTGGGGTAACGAGACGTCTGGGTTTCTCTCCCCGGGCTCACGTTGCAAACCCAGCTCTGCCACTTCCCACTGGCATCCCACGCTCAATCCCGAAAATTTCCCTATGTGACTGTGATGCCAACTTCCCCCAAAAAATCCGTTCCCCTCCACGGCTGGCCAGGGCCAAGGGAGGCTTTGCAAGGAGCATCATAGCTGTCGTCTGCAGGTGGCACGGGAAGTCCCTTGTCACCCTGCTTTGGTGCAGGGGGGTGATGACGGCGCTGGGAGCTGCAAACTCCCCTCGGGGCGTAAAGGCAGACCCAGAAGCTCAGCTCAGGTCTCGGAGTGACCATCTCATCATGCCGCTGCCAGCGTCAACACCGTGTTTGCAGGCTGCTTTGGCGTCTAGGTCCAACGAGGAGGTTCAGCAAGAGAAAAACCGGTTAGAAATGACCCGTGGGCAGGATTTGCTACCCAGCAAGTCCCCGGCTCCCTCCTCAGACACCGGGTAGGGGAGCAGCCGGAGCTGGAAGGTGCTCAGGGCAGAGACTGCATCTTGCTGTAAACAGGCAAAATTTTCCGTAAACACAAGGCAAACAGCTCTGAGAAAGGCCAAGACCCATAACCCCCAAAAAAACCCCCCTTGGAGGGGCGAGCGTTGGAGGAAGACCTAGAGAAGAGCCATTTCAGGTGGCCTCCCCTGCTGATGCATTCAGCATTTCCTTCTCCCCGCTCTCCCAACCAGGCTCGGCCGGCTCCACGGGAAGGCTTTGCCGGCTCCCTGTGTCTACTGGCGTGCGATGCTATCAGGAGCCACGGCTCTGCCCGTACTTGCAGGAGGTAAATCTGCATTCGGTACGAGGGGTGGGGACTTTCCTCGCTCCCGACTTAAAGGCAATTTCAGAGGAGCAGCATCTGCCTCTCATCAGCGCACAACAAGAGCAGGCGTTTGATGACCACTTCGCCAGATTTTTTCAGACGTGGAAGAGGCAAGTTAATTGGCCCCTCCGGCTCGGGGCCAGTGGTAGCCATGAGAACGGGGCTGGAGATGTCATTTCTTGCAGAGGCTCCAGGGGATTTATTTTCCTCTCCTTTTTTTTTTTTAATTTAATTCAGGATAGACGTTATTTGCTCTGCACACGCATTTGCTACCTAAAGCTCGCTCCTTGCAGGACCCACTCTTCACATCAGGCAGGAGGGTCACCAAAAGAGCGTGCTGGGCCCCAAATTCAGCGTCCCCAGCTCCAAGAGCGTTAAGCCATCAGAAGAGCTCTGGTCATCCCATCTGCTGGATGTTGCAGTGGTGGCCCTCCACACCCAGAGACCCTTGATGTTGTCCATCACATGAGCTCCCCTCCGATTCCTCCCAAATCTCTTGCACATGGCAGCATCCCCATCTCCTATTGACCTGCCATGGGACAGGGGACATCCCGCACCCCTGCCCGCCTGCGTCCTGACTTATTTCCGATGCCACAAGCCAGGTAGCACCCCACCACCACCACGCACAAGTGCATCCCCTCCGATTTTCGCCTGCTGGGAAATCGTCCCCCATGAGAAGTTGTCCCCGGCTTTACCCAGGAGCCCTTCTCCCTGCGGATGCTCCTGCAAGGTTTTTCCCAGCCTAATTTTAAATCAATCCTAGCTGATCAAGTGTGGTCCCAAGCTGAGGCATCACGGCAAGAATCTGAGGAAGGGACACTATGTAATAAAGATGCTCCGGGCTCTCTGCTCCCCTCCTCCTGCTTTGATTGCAAGATCCCCATTTCCACCAAAAAAAAATTCCAAAAAGCAAATTGCTCTCTAAACCCCCGGGGTGGTGATGAATTTTGGTCCATCACTCCACCTTACGGCTAAATCGACGTGTTAGAGGGAAGGGGCTGCTCCTGGTAAGGTGGAAATCGCCTTCTATTTCCAACACAGCTGCTCGGAGGGGTGTAAAATCCCTGAACTTGCCGAGTCTCAGGGGGATGCCGGCGAGACGGAGCAGGCGGCGGATCACAGGAGCTGCGAACTCCAGCTCCTGCATGGTCTCGCGACCAAGCGCGCCCCAAAAATGTGCCTGGGATGGATCCCACCTGCAAACCCCAAACGCTCCTGGACAGGCTGCACCTATAGCAAAAACCCGACCGAAGCCCTGGCAGAGCTTTGGGGTGAGTGAGTGAGTGAGTGAGTGTGTGTGTGTGTGTGTGTGTGACCGTCTGCGTCTGCGAAGGGCAGTTTGGACCCGTTCCTAGTTTGGAGCATTCCTGTCTCGTCATGGCTGATGTTCTCCAGATGTTTTGTGTTGCAGCCTCATGTGGAAACCCACTGGCCCCGGGGCTGAATCCCGCTCGGCCCTCCACGTTACACCCGGCAGAGGGGAGGAGGGTGATTTTACATCGCTGTATGCACGGCATTTATTATGTTTACAGCAACCCTGGGGCTGAACCACGGCTGCACAAAAGTGCCTACTCCAGCGCTCGCTCTTACTTTTGAACTCTTTTTCCCAAGGAAATGGGATCATGTGTGATCACCCCGTCTCCACAAGTCCATCAAGTGCTGTTAAACAGAAAGATACGGATACAACCTCTGGCTCAGGAAGTCCCGAAGCAGCAAATTGCCGGAAACTGAGCGAATATAATGTGGAAAGCATTACTCTGGTTTGGCCCTCGCCTTGCATTCCTCCCGAGCAGCTCCCCTTGGTCCCGGCCAGCGGACGGATACTAGCAGAGACGGACCGTGGCTCTGAGCCAAGAGGAGCTCTCGTCCCACCTTGCGTGCCTGTCCCTTGCCCGCGTTGTCCAGTTTCGGTGGGTTTTGTTGAACGAGCGGAGGTTGCAACCAAGGACCCGGCGGGTTTCACTCTCTGCCTGTGTCTTCTATGGGTGGGAGGATGTGCTTGGTGCACTCCTAAGGGATAAGGGGGAATTTGGTTCCCCTCCTTCAGCTCTCGGCTCTGGTTTGGTCCCTGTAGGCAATAAGCGTGGCAGTTCTCAGCTTGGTCCCTGTTGGCAAACGCCCCATCCCCCAACAGGGACATGGTGGGTCCCCGGCCACGGGACAAGGCCGTGGTGGCCCTGGCAGCATCGATGCAGCGGGGCATCACATTTTCTGTGCATTAGTCACTATGCAGCCGACGCACACGCTGTCTCGGACAAACCGGTTCGACCTCCGTTTAGGGAACTTTCTCATTTACTATTTACAGATTTGGTTTTTTTTCTTTCCAAAGACATCCCTCCCCGCCCCTCCTTCCCAATCCTCATCCCTCTGTGGTCCATACATCACTGAGGGCGAGGAGCTGCCCTGGACGCCCAGCCCTGGAGAGATGCGATCGTGGAGGCTTTGCGGGCTTTGCTTTGCCCGTCCATCCTCGCAGCGGTGCCGGATCCTGCACAGGACAAGGACACTCAGACTCGATGAGGGTCTTTTTCCCGGGACGGGCGGGGAGGGCACAGGCAGAACCCAGTGGTGTTAATGGGGTGAGGGAGGGTCTGGCTGGAATTCCCAAGCACTTCCTCGCATCTCAGGAAACTGCCCGCATCCACCAGCAAACGGTCCCTGCCCCAGAAGAATCATAGAATCATAGAATCATTGAGGTTGGAAAAGACCTCTAAGATCATCAAGTCCAACCGTCAACCCAACACCACCATGCCCACTAAACCATGTCCCTCAGCGAGAGGGAAGGCACTTGAAAAGTCTTCCTGACCTCAGTGGTAGGAAAACACCCGTGGCAATCAGCTCTCCATCCTGACCGGGCTGAGCCCAGCTCTGGGCCGTGCCGGACATCCCAAACTGCCAGGGACTGGGCACTCCAGGCAGGATCAGTCCCTGCCTGTAGCTCCAAGCCCTACAGCTACGACTCCCCCAGCTAAAGCTTTCAGCTTTGCCCAGCGATGTCCAGGTTGTTTATTTTTCCCTGGCACATTTTTGGCGTGGTCTGGGGCAGAGCAAGAGGACGAGGATGAGGATGAGGATGAGGATGAGGCTGCGCCGTGCCACCTCCAAGCACCTGGAAACAGCCCCAACCCCTTTTACTTCCCAGCATGGATGCGAGCGGTAATTACCCGAATTCCCCTTTCTTATTTGGACTGGCAGGATCCTGCGCTGCAGCCGAGCCCCACAGCACGTCGACGGAGAGGAGGAGCCGCGGGGTTTGGGTTGCCACCCAGGAGCAATACCTGCTCCGCTCGTTAAGCTGGACGTGATGCTCAGAGCGAGATCGCCCTGGGTGGGTGCAAGGACCGAGGAGGTGGGTCAGTCACGAGGAGGTGGGTCACCCTTGGGCAAACCCTGCAAAAGCGGTGTTGTTCCTTGACTCACAAAGTCATTCATGAGTCAAAGCTCCCGGGTAATCGCGCCCTGCTACAAGGAAGAGGAAGAGTCTGCCCTGCTCCACCCTGCCCCACATCAGTCTGGCAAAGGGCAAAATCAAAGTCCTGCTGACGCCGTGAAAGGGGTGGAGAAGAGGTCTGAGAAAGCAACCCTGCACCCCAAGCGTGGAGCAACACCTCTGCTACCGGCTGAACGCCGCCGCCACAGCAGGGATGGAGGGAGGGAGGTTCCCCACATCCCGCTTCGGAGGCAGAGATGGGATGGGCACACTCTGCACGTCTGATGTTCACCAACAAGTGTCCTTTGCTGGCCACGCTCCCTCTGGGATCGGCCGGCAAGGCGACCCCATAGACCTCAAGTGAAAGGAAGGAGAAGGGGAGGCAAGGAATGGGGAGACCAAATGGTCATGATGGGTGAAGAAGGAAAAAAGGGGCAGAGGGGGGATTGTTTCCAGCGAAGGAGCTGGAGGAGGACGCTTGGGCCACGTCCAGGACCTGACAGCAATATGCCATGGGTGCTGGGACCAGAGGAGGGGCTGGTCTGCAGGAGCCCATCTCTTCCTCTGCCCACCAGGTCTCCCATCCACAACACCTGTATGATCGGCTTGGCCAGGCTGGTGAGGCTGAAGGTCCCCTTGACCAGCAGAGACAAGATATGGGGATAGATGGTCCAGGTAGGCTGTTTTTACATCCTCTCTACCGCTGACACGTGCCAAGATGACCAAAGCCCATTTCTGCTGGCAGAGTTGAGCCCACACCGCATCTTCTGCCGCTGGCAGATGGGTTGAGGGCTGGGATTTCGGCAGCATAGACCTCACCCAGTAACACGGCTCAGGAAAAAGCCTGAGGGAAACAGCCAGACGGTCAATCTCAGTGATGAGAAGGGAACGACAAACAGGAGTCCTGCTGTGAGACCCACTAACACCTTCTTCTGCCTCATTTCATCGAGGCCTCAGCCAAGGATCAGCCCTTGACGAGCCCTGTGAAATCCCCGCTGAGGACGGGGAGGGCTCTGGGGAGCCACATGTTACCGGGCAGCAGTAACACTACGGATCTACACCTCCCACCATCTCCTCCATGCTGGCAATCAGAGGGTGTCTCTCCCCACAGCCACCTCATTAGTTTTCATGCAAATAGGGAAAATTACACCCAAGCCCTGCTGAGGTTGGTGTTCTCCTGCCTGCCGGACAAATTTTGGGTTTTTTGCTCGAACGAGGGCCCTTGAGCAGTGACAAGTTGGGCATCAGCATTTGCTTTCAGGGGGCCCGAGAGCACCAAAAGTGCAGGTACCTCATCGGGTTCGCCCAGCTCACTTCTCCATTGGGACCGGTCCACCAGGCCCATGGAGCGGACCATGACTTCCCTTGTGCTGCATGGGTAGATGTAGGTCTAACTCACCACAGGGAACCCAAAACTCCACCACCACCCGCCAGCAAGGCCGAAATGCCACCAGAAAAGGGCTTGTCCCTGTCCCACAGCTCTGTCATGATCCACCCAAGGCAACCTCAGAGGAGCAGGAGATCCTGGCAGGCTGCAGGAGGTGGCGAGTCAGGGAGGCTCCCTGGCTGCTGCCACCACTCCGGCCTCCACCCGCTTCACAGGGACACGTGGGTCCCATCCCTGGGCTTGTCACCCCATTTATCTTGGGATGACAAGAGATGTGCCGTGGCATTCGTGGGCCAGCACCACCTGAGCTCGGGACCAGGCTAGGAGGAGAGCTTTGCAGCTGGCTTGGTTCACGTGCCATGAGAAGAGCTTCCCAAAGACGAGCTGCTCCTGTAACAAGTCCTCAAACCCCCCCCCCCCCCCCCCTTCCCTCCTCCCCTCTTTTCTCTCACTTTTTGTTTTTCCTG
>NW_008794456.1:3305600-3307192 GCF_000699145.1 Aptenodytes forsteri | reverse complement strand
CCCCGGGTTCCTCCCCAAAATCAGAATAAAGACTTCGGGGGATCTCTACAGGCTGGATCAGTGCAGAGGAGCATCACGTGCATCGTAAGAGGAGCAGGAGATCCCTTGCCCAGGAGAAGGCAGCCTCTGCTCCACCTGCTTTATGCATTTTGCCAGCGGGGGCTATGCTTGTGCAGTGCAGAAGCAGCTTTGCAATGGGGTGGAAGGAGGCGGTGGAGGTCCACCAGCCGACCTGCGAGCCCTCCGACGGCTGAGGACAGGTGATTATCACAGGGCAAAAACATCCCGGAGAGGGATGAGAGGAGAAAGGAGACATCTTCCACCTTCCCAGCGAGACAGACCCACCCTCCCTTATCGCGCCATCTCTCTGCCATAAAGTCCGGGCGTGCAGCCGTGCTGGATCTCAGCTACCTTCGCTCATCGAGTAGGAAAAAACTGGATCTTCTCACACATAAAGTGGGGTGTTATCAGCAGGAGCGCGCAGAGCAGGGAGAGAGTGAACAGCATCGTTTCCTCCGCAGTCAGGGTGGTAAATCAGAGCTCGGAGACATGTCCCCGCTCCCCCAGATGAGACAGTTTTGGGTGCCCCCATCCCGCAAGTCTCACACCGCCAGCGCGGGCAGGATCCCACCGCCAGCCCGCGGGCAGGACACTGCTCATCCGATCCTTCCCCTTCCACCAAGGGGACTTCCTCGGCCACGACCCCACGTAGGCAGCAGCGCTTCCCAAAGGGGAAACTGAGGCAGGGAGGAGGGCACATCACAGGGAGCCGTCTGCTATAACCGGCAGCAGAGCCTGGGTATAGGGCAGTGTCTGGGAGCCCTGTGCCGGCACTGGGAGTCCCCATGGCCACCCCGCCGTCCTGGCCACCCTGCCTTGCAGGCAGCCGACGTCCAGAGGCAGAAGGTCCCCGTCTGTGGGGCCAGTTTGGGTTTTTTTCTCTCTTCCAGGGAATTTCTCCCTCTGGTGAAATGTCACAGCCTGGTTCCCACCTGCACCCCGAACTCCTTCACGCCTGTGTCTGTCACCTCCTCGGGGTGGACGTCATCTCCTCACAGGTCCCAGCAGCTCGGGAGAGTCGGAGGAGGAGGTGGCATTTAAGGAGAGGTGGACAGACAGACAGACTGAGCTGAAGTCCTACTCTCCCGCACGCAGACCCCCTCCCCAGAGCAGCCCCCGATCCCTCAGCCATCAATCCTTGCAGACCTCTCAGAGGAGCAGCCTGCGGGGACACCCTGCCCCTTGGACTGCGGTGACAGCGAGCGGGGCCGTGCCGCGGGGCTGCTCCGGATCTGTGGAAAGCCCGTGCTCACGCACCATCCAGCTGGCAGCACCCTCTGCCCAAATCCCGCCGGTGAATTTGGGCTGGACCATTCTTCCCTCTCCAGCCCCTCGCGCCAAGCCCGGTGAGGCATCAGAGCCAGCAGACCTCCCCGCAGCTCTGCGCTGACTGACCGGCTCGACATTAACCATTTATTAATAAAGGCCAAACCCTCTTGTCCTTGAATATGGGTAACAGAGGAGGCGGCGTGATCAGATGCAGCACATCGCTTGCCTTCGTGCATTATCAGAGAATCACAGAATCATAGAAC
>NW_008794456.1:3303554-3304986 GCF_000699145.1 Aptenodytes forsteri | reverse complement strand
CCCCCAAGTCCTTCTCGGCAGGGCTGCTCTCAATCCCTTCATCCCCCAGCCTGGATTGATACCGGGGGTTGCCCCGACCCAGGTGCAGGACCCTGCACTTGGCCTTGTTGAACCTCATGAGGTTCACAGGGGCCCACTTCTCGAGCTTGTCCAGGTCCCTCTGGATGGCATCCCGTCCCTCTGGTGTGTCGACCGCACCACTCAGCTTGCTGTCATCATTATCACAGCCTGCTGTGTCCCAACACCACCACAGCCATCGCTCGGGCTAGGAAAGGGAGGTGTTTCCATCCATTTACGTGCCCTAAAAGAAAGATGAGTTTCCTTCCAGTATGTGCCGAGGACAACGGCTGCGTGTGCGGCCAGCGGCGCTCCTCTCCACCGGCCGCAGCTCCAGGCTTCGCCCCGGGGGCTGGCCGGCGTGGGAGGAACAGCAGAACCTGGTCTCTGAGCGCATTTGCTTCCCAAATTCATCCTGGCAGCTGCTGGCGGTAGGTCCCCGTGGGGCCCCGGCTCTGCAGTCTCTTCGTCGACACCGGGAGTCCCAGCTAAGGGCAGCTCCAGCGTGTTCAGGCAAATCCCTCCCATGCGAAGTGGGGATTCCCACAGCGGGAATAAGGCTTCGCGCAGTGAAAACATCCAGCAAACTGGCTCCCCGTCTCATCGTTCAGGCATCCCGAGGTCAGGGCCAGCATCACCTTCAAAGACGCCGCAAGTCCTCCCACGACACCTCATTAGGGCACCCGGCGCTCACGCCGCTGCCTTCCTCCGCTGGCGGGGCAGACCAGGTCGCAGCTGGGATTGGTTTATGCCCTCACAGTGCCTGGGGATCCTCGCGTCTCAGTCCTCTGCAGTGCCTGGATAGAGGCGAGGCGGGAAAGCGGCGTCGGTCCCCGCTGCAGGAGGAGTTTCCCGCCGTCCCGTCACCGGCAAAGGCCATCCGATTTCAGCGGGACGCGGCTGCTGCCACGGCGCAGCCCGGCGCGTGGGGCCGAGGGACGGAAAAACCACAGGCGAACCCTGTTCACGGGTTTCTCCTTACAGGCTCGCAGCCGAATAAAGCCCCGCCCCCTCTCCCCGGCTTGCCCACCGCTGGATCTGGCCTTGCCGGGCTTGCCCTCCCGGCTGGGAAAGGAGAAGGAAGACTTTCCTTGCGACGTTAATAACATCCTGCAGATGAGCTCGAGCGCCTCAAACCCTGCGAGGAGCTCTGATCGGGTCGAGATGAGTCACGGGCGTACCGGCGGCCCGGAGCTCGATAACCCGCCGCGGCTCACGAGGCGCGTGCAGACGGGCGGCGCGCGTGCCGCCATCACGCCGGGCGTTGCTCGGTTCCTGCTGCGCTGGGACGCGGAGCCCCCGCCGCGGGGGTGCAGGCTGGTCTCCCTCCTCCTGCCCGCCCGCCTCGTCTTCGAAGGGCGGGGGGGGAGAAAGC
>NW_008794456.1:3301270-3302056 GCF_000699145.1 Aptenodytes forsteri | reverse complement strand
ACCGGGCGCCCCCTCCCCGTGCACCGCTCTGTGGGGCAGGGCCCCCCCTCCGGCCCCCCCGCGGGGCAGGGCCCCCTCCCTCTGCGTTGTTCTGTGGGGCAGGGCCCCCCCCTCCGGCCTCCCTGTGGGGCAGGGCCCTTCCTTGTGCACTGCTCTATGGGGCAGGGGCTCCCCTCCCTGTGCAGCGCTCTGTGGGGTAGGACCCCCTTTTCAGCAACCCTGTGGGGCAGGACCCTTCTCCCTGGGCACCACTGTGTGGGGCAGGGGCCCTCCTCTGGAGCCTGGGGCAGGGCCCCTCCTTATGCACTGCTCTGTGGGGCAGGGTCCCTCCTCGGGCACTCCTGTGGGGCAGGGCCCCTCCTTATGCACTGCTCTATGGGGCACGGACCCTCCTCCAGCACCCCTGTGGGGCAGGGCCCCTCCTTATGCACTGCTCTGTGGGGCAGGGTCCCTCCTCGGGCACTCCTGTGGGGCAGGGCCCCTCCATGCGCTCTGCTCTGTGGGGCAAGGTCCCTCCTCGGGCACCCCTGTGGGGCAGGGGCAGCCCCCGTGGGGGACAGGCCGCCCTCCCTCTCGGCTCTGCAATCCCCTTGTGGGGCAGGGACGTCCACAGGGACGTGGGGCTGCCCCAGACTGTGCCCTGCGAGGCAGGGCCTGTCCCTGCTGCCCCCCACGCAGACCCTTATAGGACAGGCCCTCCTCAGGGTGACCGGGGTGTGCCTTTGGGGTGGCTCGCAGCCCTATGGGGGTGCCACAAGGTCCCCCCTGGGGACGCATAAGGCCCCC
>NW_008794456.1:3296113-3301253 GCF_000699145.1 Aptenodytes forsteri | reverse complement strand
GGTCCAGGAGTGACAGGGGAGGGGGCTGGGGCGGTGCAAAGGGACGGGGGAGGTGTCCCCACCCAGCGCCCATCCTGCCCGGACCCCCTTTGCGAGGGGGAGCTCCTGGGGGTCCCACGCCGCGCTCAGCTCGGGGTCCCCGGGTCACCCCGTTCCCGGTAGCCGCCGGCTTGGATGCAGGCACGTCCCCTCGCTTTCCTGGGGCCGAGACAGGACGCTGCGGGTTTCTTCGGCTTAAAAAAAAAACCACCCAGAAATGGGAAAAGCTGCTTTTTGGAGTTAAACGGGCGGCTGGCCTGCCGTACAGGCACGTACGGAGCCCTCCCAGCATCCGCCGCGTCGCCCGCTTTGGCAGGGGACGCGCCTGGGTCCCACGGGGCTGAAAACTGATGGGTAAAAATGCACCTCCTGGGGTCTGGGGGTTTTTTTGTTTAGTTTAGCCTGTCTTTGTTTTAGCCCGGGCGCGCGGAGGAGAGCATCTCGGTGGGTCCGGTCGCCCCACGCACCTACGAGCGGTGCCGGATCCTTTGGCTGTGCCAGCGTGTGTGTCTGGGGGTTATTTCCCCCTTCCCTTGCACACCTTTGGCAGGAGGTTTGGATGACATCTTGCTCTGGCACGCTCCTCTCCTTTGATCTCGAGTTTCCTGCCATGTATAACGTGTTCGGCAACACGCGAACCCGGCTCCGCGGCTGCCGGGGAGGGCGATGCGGGTGCCTCCTCGCCCCGGTTTTCCCCGGCCGACTCCTGCCGACAGCTCCTGGCTTTCCTTTGTCTTGGCTGCCGCCAGGACGGGCTCTCGCAGCCCGAGGATGCTCTGAACGGAGCAAAGACAAGCACAAACACCCCCCCGCCCCGTCCCTTTGTTTCCAGACGTTCGTTCGCGGGCTCAGCTGATTTTATGCGGCGTTTCGTTGTGCCCAGGCAGACAAACCGACTACCCGCATCTCTTTTTTTTTTTTTTTTTTTTTCCCCTGGGTTATTTTGGGTGATGTAGTTTGCAGGGAACATATCCCAGCTGCGGGCTGTGCCGGAGGGATGCGGCAGCTTCCTAGAAACGGGATGAATTAGCCAAAAGCCTAACTGGAGCGTCTCGTGGTTGTCCTCTCGCGTCTCCTCGGGTGGGCAGGGCCGTGAGCTCTCAGCGCCGCGCACTAAAATCCGGGTTCACCAACTCTCCTCCTTGCTCGTAGGAGGAGAAGTTCGACCCAGGTTTGCACGACCCGCTGCCGACAGCAGCTTTGGGGCCGGTGAGGACGGGGCAAGGTGAACGAAACCCAGGTCCAGGCTCAGACCCGACTCCCTTGGTGGCTGAAATAAGCCTTTTTTTTTTATGCTTGACCTGCCAGAAAGCAAAATACGAATTTTAATATTATTATTATTTTTTAGATTCCTATTATTGTTTCAGTTCCCGCGGGTATTCGGTTTGATAGCGAGACCGTAGCCTGAATTCATATTAACGCTTCTTTTTTATGACGGGTGTAAACAGAGCTACCTTCAGCGTGTCAAACAGCCCCCGAGTAAATCAGGTTATTTGCTCTACTACTTTATTCATACAGGTTAGATGCTCCAGCTGATGCATCTAGAGTGCTGTGCCATCTGGAGCAAAAATTAAATACAAATTTGGCCCCCAGCCCGGAAAAATAACAAGCCTTTGCCTCCAATAACTGACGGCGGAAGGATGTAGCCCCTGACAGAAGAAATGCTCGGGGGCAACGTGGAAGGAACCCAAAATGCGCTAATTGAGGTATTTAAAAAAGAAAAAAAGAAGGAAAATAAATCCTTCCACCCTTGCAGTGCCTGCTGAAGGCAGCCAGGAGGGCTGGTGCTGTGGGGCTGATGCCCGCGGATGGAGGGCCTGGTCCTGAGTGGGTGGTGGAGCTGCTGGAGGTGAGGGTGGTGATGACCTCCGGGGTCTCCCGGTCTTGCTGTCGGAGGAAATCCCCTCCGCTGCCTCCCAAAGCTCCACCTGACCACTGGCTCGGGTTTGCTTATTTTGTCGCTGCTCAGCCCAGTAAAAGTTTACGCCAGGGCTGGCTCGCTGGTTAGGACCTTCCTTCTCACCTCCAGCTGGGTTTGGCCACTCTAGGTCTGCTCGTTGGGTCACTGGTGGCAGTGTTTAGTCCCAGGCTGTCTCGGATTTGGGGGGACGAGGTGTGGAGGTGGGTAAGCCGTGGTGGCGCCTCTTGCTTGTACAGCCCGGGCTCCGGTCCGCTTGCTTCCAAGCTCAACTGGAGATAGCTGTGATGGAGCAGCTGTGCAGGACACCTTGGTCAACATGCTCTGGATGTTAGTGGCACCGGTCCAAACGTCAAATAAGGAAGAGCCTATGTGCCAAGTGGGAAATGGGATGATGACTGCTGGTTGCTACCGCCGTTCTTGGCCGGAGGATGGTCCTGGCCGCGTCCTGGGGGAGAGGCAGGTGATGGGGAGGAGGAGGTTGAGGGTTACGTGGCGAGGAAGCAGCAGAGCTGCTGGTGGGGCATCTCCGGACCGTGGGACTGAACCGAGCCTGGAGGTTTTACCCAAGAAGGACTGATGTTTCCAGCTCATCTGGACCGAATGATGTGTGGGATGATAGGAGGACACCCGGCTTTTGCTAGGAGTGCTTTCGTGCTCATGGACCACCTCTCCACATGTTCCCTCTTGGGTCGTCCCTCCCAACGGCCCGGCCATCGCCTCCGCATTGGCCATATGGCGGAAGATCACTGTGTTGCAAGTGATTAGCTGGTAGCCGTAAAGCACCACCTGGATGTTGAAAAGGTGGAGAGAGGCACGGCTGGGCGCGCTCATCTCCTCCTGTTCCCGCCACCACGACCTGAAACGCTTCTGCGATGGGATGGCAGGGCTTGGCACAGCTGAGAAAAGGTCCTCTCCCAGCAGGTCAGACTCTTGCTGTCTCACCTGGGTACACAGTAAACCCCGGCAACTCCATCCCTCGGGCCAGCGTAGAAGGTGCAGATGCTTCTGGTGCGTCTGGCACCAGAAGTTCCAAGGCTTCGACCACCTTGGAACCGTCGGTGTCAAAGCCCGGATGGTGTTTTTTGGGGTTTGAAGCTTCCCCTGGTCTTCGGGCGTCTCGGTCTTGGCTGTGGTTGGTGTCACTGAGCTGGGTTTCTGTTTATTTTTGTTTCCTGCGATCATTCATCATAAAGCTGAGTGTTGCTGACAGAAGGTAACATCTGCCTTGCATGGACTTCCCTCCCCTGTCCCTTCGTAGTGAAGTTGCCCCGAAGCCGCTCAGACTTTGTGTCGGGAGCGGCCGCCCTGCCCGTGTCCCCACCCTGACTCACTGACGGTGCTTTAAAATGACATCAGCGATGATGCGATGCGGGGCTTATCTGCAAGAGAGCTCAGCCGTCGCCTGACCCCGGCGGTGCCTCTCGCTTGGTTGAGAAATGCAGGTGATCCCATCGAACGTGTGCCTGAGGAGAGGATGCAGAGCCCCCGCGGTTTCGCCGTAGGGATGGGCAGAGGTAATCTGCTTCCTGACCTGAGGAGCGGGAAAACCTCGGCACCTTCTCCGCGGGGCACGGTGGGTTGGAGCGGTACCCGAGTGCTCGCTGGGGACGGAGCTGCATCGTTTTCGGATGCTTTCCCCTCCCCGGAGCGATGACACGGGTCATCCGTGTCGTTTTTCTACCTGTATGGCACGCTTAATTTCCATCGAAGAGAGGGGAAAAAAAAAGAAAAGAAACCTAAACGGTTCCAACCACGTGCCAAGGGCTCCTGTGTCCTGTTAATGAGCTGGTTACGGTGCCAGGGGGATGTCGGCGCGGGGAAAGAGCAGCCATCCAAAGCGCCTCGAAATGATGCCAGCAATAGCATCGGCGGGGAGGACGGAGCGGCTGTGAAGCCTCCGAGGTAGGGGATGGGCGGTGGCGGGAGAGGAGAAGACACGCGTGGGGAGGGTGGACACCCTCGCTGCTCCGAGAGAAGGAAAAAAGCCTCAACGCCGATGCGTGGATGGGCGGCAGGAGCCGGGTGCCAGAGCCCACGGACCAAATTAGCTGCAAGCAGCTGCCTCGGCGTAGCCAAAGGCTGCGAGGTCTCGGGTTGCTCCGACGCCGGAGCTAAAACTGGATCGGCCTTCGGAAAAAGCGGGCGAGATGCCGAGAAGCAGGAGGAGGAGCGAGGGCCAGGCTGCGGGAAGCCCAGGCAGGGAAGTCCTTTGACCGGTTGCTTTTTCTGCTCCAGCTCCAGGACTGTGAATGTGAGAAGCAAGCAGGAATAACTTCTCCTGGTTTATTTTTTTTTTATTCCCGTGGAGGATTAGCCTGGCGGCTAATACGTCTTTTAACTCGTGAAGCGCTTTAGAGGAAACCACGCCAGGAGTGCGTCTGCGAGAGAGAAACTGAAAGTGCCGAGCGGGGAGAGCAGCTGCCCTCCTGATTTCAGCCGTCGGCCGGCTCAGGGCCGTCACCGCTCTCCCTGGCTGCAAACAGCGGGGGGGGGTCTCCCGGCTTCTCGGCTTGGAGGAGTATTTAGGGGAAAATATAAGAGCTCCGGGGCTGTGCAGATTCCCGTCCTGGAAGGCAGGAGGTTTCAGCTCTTCGGTCGGACCGTTTGAAGCCAGGAGGAGCAACCCAGCAGGTGAGAAGATGGGTGAAGCCGAATTACCCATCAAAATCGGGTGGGAGGGAGCGCAGTCTCCCATCTGACGGCTTCCAACTAAAATAAATTCATCCGAGCGTCGTGCCTCCCGCCCCGAGCAGGCTCTTCGTGCTTGCAGCCTGCACGAAATTAAATTGCAGGCATACCGTAAGGATCGAATTAAACTTCTCTCCATGCAGAGCTTTGTCGCGAGCAGGCAAATATTTCGCGGTGCTTTAAAGACTCTCGTTTTTCTATTGTTCCGTATAAAAACCCGTTGCCAGGCTGGGCTTCCCCCAGAGCGATTTCCTGGCTCGTTGGTTATTAACGCAGCTGCGGGGCTGTTTTTTTCTTTTGCTTTTTAGCTGAGAAGTGCCGGATTAAGACCCAGCACCTCGCTCTCTTGGCGTCTGAAATAAAAGACGAGGCTTTTGGAGGCTCTGTGAGGGGGGTGACCATCCGAAGCGGGGCTGGGCTGCGCAGCATTGGGTGCTTCTGTGGCTGAATAAATAGTGATAATCTCGCCCGAGAGCTGCCTGGAGCCCGTCC
>NW_008794456.1:3295594-3296059 GCF_000699145.1 Aptenodytes forsteri | reverse complement strand
CCGGTCTCGCTTCGCATCCACACCAAAGGAAAAAAAAACCAAAAACCCACGTTGCGCTGGGCATTGTTCGGGGGCGGCGCTTTGGGAGTAAAAGCAGGAAAAATGGGTCGTTTCCTCGGCTGTGGCTTTGCCTGGGAGATGCTGAGTTGTCGTGTGCTCCAGACCGCCCTCGCATCTCCTGCAGCAGCATCTAATCCCCTCACATCTCCTGCAGCAGCAACTTCCCCCCTCGCGTCTCCTGCAGCATCTTCCCCTCCTCGCGTCTCCTGCAGCAGCATCTTCCCCCCCTCGCACCTCCTGCAGCATCTTCCCCCCTCGCACCTCCTGCAGCATCTTCCCCTCCTCGCGTCTCCTGCAGCAGCATCTTCCCCCTTCGCATCTCCTGCAGCAGCATCTTCCCCCTTCGCATCTCCTGCAGCAGCATCTAATCCCCTCACATCTCCTGCAGCAGCAACTTCCCCCCTA
>NW_008794456.1:3294416-3295374 GCF_000699145.1 Aptenodytes forsteri | reverse complement strand
CTCCTGCAGCATCTTCCCCCCTCGCGTCTCCTGCAGCATCCCGCCCTGCATCTGCTGTTGATGCAGCAGGAGGAACGGGTCAGGGTAGTGACGGCGAAGGGGTGGGATGTGTTGCTGCTGGGTGAGAGGGATGGGGCTGGAGACGAGCCCAGCATCGGGTAGTTTATTCCAGCCCGGAGGAGCCTTGGATGCTAAAGTTGGGAGCGGGAGCGTTGCAGGGAGTTAGGAGTTGGGCTGCGCGGGGGTGGCGAGTGTTTTCCCAAAGCCAAGAGAATGTTTTTCTGTGCCTAAGGAGAAAAAAAATATGGTACCCCATTAAAACGGGCTGGAGAAGAGGGCTTCTGCTGCCGTCCCATCCCGCATCTCCGAAAGGCAGGCAAGCCCTGATGAGATTGAGTCCTGGTTTAAACTGAGGTCGAAACTTAAAGCTCTTCAGGTTTCTTTTTTGGATGGAATTTAAAAGAAGTAAGCACTAACAAAAGTTTGCTTTCTTTTGTTTTCTAACAAAAGTGGCTTTTCCTCGCCAAAGGATCACCTGAATCCTTTCTGCCTGAAGCCTCCTTTAGGTTTTGGTTTATTTCGGCTAGTAACCTTTCTCTTAAGAGCCAGAACATCAAACTTAAGAGCGAACCTTTCCGAAGGGGGTGGCTGTGCTTGGTATCAAAAACCAGGTTGCACGTTGCCTGCTTCATCTTCTAAATCAAGTACTTTATTCTTTACTATTATGAATTATTCATTGCAAGCGTAACAGCAGGCGCCGGACTGTTTACACGAGGAGTGCTGTGTTATGTTTTTCCGCCTTAATAATGCGGGTCCTTGCCGTAAAGCTGCGCCGACGAAGGTTGCCGCGAAGCTGGGCAACACTCGGGTTTTGTGTGAATTACCCAATTTGCTGCTTGGAAGCTTGCCCTCTTTTTTTCTTACTATTAAAATAATGTTTTCCTTAGCCAGTGCAGAA
>NW_008794456.1:3286720-3294266 GCF_000699145.1 Aptenodytes forsteri | reverse complement strand
GGCCGGGCGAGCTGGCGGGGCTCGCCTCGGACGCTGGCATCGCTCCAGGCGACCCTCCACAGCACTGGGGTGGAAATTCCCCTTTTCCACCCCAAAACCAGCCCCGATGAGGATTTCTCGTCAAGGACTCGCTGTGTGGCAGCCGTCTCCGCGGGCTGCTCTCCGCTTTTGTTTACATCTGGTTGAAAACTTCTTAAATTTACTGGCGAGGGAGTAATTCTAATCCTTTTCAATGAGATCAACGGATTAGTGTCTCAGATGCTTATAAAATTGCGAGGATTAGCCAAGCCTTCCTCCCCCCCCCCCCCTTTTTTCTTTCTATGCCGCGTAACGTCATCGCCGCGTTTTAAAAGGGGATCTCTGTGCTGTTACGAAGAGCTGCACCAATTTATAGGAGCCTTTGCGAATCTAAGCGTTCAAAACCAGCGTCTTCATCCTCTCCCTCGCTCGCTCTGGCTTTTTGTGCAATATTAGGGTTGGTTTTTTTTTTCTTTTTTTTTCCAGCATCCCTGGCACCAAACCGCGGTAGCCGTTCAGCAGATACGTTGGGTTTGCGTGGCTTGGCTGCGTTGCGGCGCCCGTGCGGGTAAGTAGGGAGCTGACCCGAAAGCTTTCCTCGATAGAGACTTGCAAAATCGCATGTTGAGATGAGCAGATCCTGAAAATGATGTTCTTTCACGAGGTTGCCCCTTCTTGCAAAGGATTCGGGCTCTTGTGGTCCATCCCCAGAGGGGAACGTCGCTTTTGGGTCGACGGGATGCTCTCGCCCCGGCTGTTGGGAGCGGGATGAAACTCCACGCACCCCACATTCCTGCATCCCCTTAATTATAACCTGTGCTTTCATTAGGACACGGTCACTAACCGCCTCGCACGGAGCTAACGTGGAGGAGGGTTTAGTTCAAGCCCCGTTGCTCTGCCTCCTCTTGCAACGTTGCCCCGCGCCTTTCCCTGCAGGGTATTTTTTAAATGCCTTTTCTCCCGGGTCGATGGCTGCGCGGTCGCTTGACCTGCGTGAGCGAGGCAATCCCGAACTGTCGAGTGGTAGGAGCTCCGAGCCAGGAATTTCTGGCCCCGACCCAATATACTTTCAGAGGCGAGCTTTTAAATATATACAAAGACAAGCTCATAATTTCCACTATACTAATGAGGCTGCGGCGTTTTCATTGAAATGTGCCAATAGCCGCCCCGGTGGTATTTTAGCAGCCTTGTACTGTGAATCCAAATGTGATTTAACATGGCAGCCCCCGCGGAGCGGAGGAAAACTGGCGTCTCCCGCTGAATTTCAATGATGCTTCTCGGCAGCGCTACCCAAAAATCCCAGCGGCGGCGGGACCTTTCCTTGCGTTTCATCTCGACGCAGGTTTTCCCCTCAAATGCCACCGTTTTGGTGAAGGTGGGGAAGGGTAGGAATGGGTTGAAAGAGGGATAATGATATTTGAGGAGGGGAAAGCCTTGGTTTTAAAGACCGGTTTTAAAAGATGTGTGGCTGGCCGGTGCGAGGCGGCAATTTAATAACCGGACTCGCCGAAAGTGTCTTTAACTCGTAGTAAAAACCGAACGCGGGGGCTCCCAGGCATCATGTGCTCTCTTGACCTTTAAAAAGACACTCGAGGCAGCCTGCCTGCTCGTTGCTAAGCCGACTCGTTAGTGCCACTCATATATTTTGCCTCATAGTAGGCGATTCAGCGCCCCGGAATTTGTAAAGATCCGACAGCAAACTATTACATGCCTGAAAGTCACGTTGGTGGGTTTTAGCTTCGCTGCCCGAGGAGGCCCCGGTAGCCTTGAAGCGGTCAGAAAATATTTAGCAGGTTTTGTTCGGTTGGCTTCAAGAAAAACGCAAACTTTAAGTAACCCTCTCAAAAGTTGTTTGGTTTTGTGGGTTTTTTTAAACAAGTCCCAAACCCTCTCAAAAGTTGTTTGGTTTTGTGGTTTTTTTTAAACAAGTCCCGCATCAGCAGCACACCCGTAACGGGGGGTTTTACTTGTTTAGGGCTCAGTTTATGAGAAACCTGTGTAAGAAGCGACGTCCTCGGGCAAAGGAGGGGTGCAGGTAGGTAATGCTGAAAATTCACGCGTGGCTGGCCATCACCTCCCGGTTACAGACCCCCGGGGCGTGGGTACTCCTGAATTTTGAGGTCCCTTGACTTTCTCCATCCCGCTAAGGTCCGGCCGCGGGTGCTGGGGAGAAGAGGGGAGAAGGACGGTATCCCACGGCGTCGCCTTCAGTGCCGAGACTCTGCGCCGCGGAGGAGGAGATGCATGTGTTGGGTTTATGCGTATTTATCTCCACGAGACTCTGCGCCGCGGAGGAGGAGATGCGTGTGTTGGGTTTATGCGTACTTATCTCCATCAAGCACCTCACTTGGCCGTGCGAGCCCGGGAGTGGAAAAGTTCAATTTTCCATTTCCAGCTAAATTTTGAGGGTTTTGTGAACCTTGCAGCCACCTTTCCTTGTGCCGATCCCCTGGGAGTGAAGCAGTTTGTGTCCCGTATCCGTATGGCTCCGGGGAGGGTTTCTTTGCTTTACTCTGAAGCGTTGCAAAATCCCCCCAGTCTCTGTTAGCAGAGCAGAAGGTACGATAAAAAAAAAAAAATACTCCCCCCAAAACCCAGTACTTTTGTTAAAACCAGAGGGAGGGCGGGCCGACTGCGCAGCTCATTTTTCTGTAAGTATTAGGAAAAATGGCAAACGGCAGTGACGTGGCATTAGTGTGAATTCCCAGCAGGCTGAGGTTTGGGTTTGTTTGGGTTTTCCTGAAGGCTTTTTAATGCTGTCAGCATCTTAAAATACAAACCTTGCGGAATCGACGTGGGCTTTGGGGGACAGCTCCTCCGTAGGATTTGTTTTAGTGACTTTTTTCCGGTATCCAGACACCAGCTTTTTCGCTCTTCTGCATCCAGCTACCTCTTCTCCTTAATTTTTACCGCAAATATAAATGGTGCAATTAAAAGGGTCCGCGGAGAGCATTCCTGAGGACTGAAATCCAGGATCCGGGAGCAGATGGCAGCAGCATAAAGAGGAATTCTTCCCTCTCTGGCCTCATGCTGCTTTTCCACCACAAGGCTTTACAGCCATCTGGATCCCCTTTCAGATTGTGGCCCCCCCCGAAAAAAAAAATCCATAACCTAGCAACCTTATTTAGTGTAAACGAGAGCATTATGCCTTCCTGCATCCCAAATTGTGCTTGGCTCCTCTTACCGCCTTTATGGGATGGCTGCTAGCAGCTGTGATTCCCATCGCCGGCACAGGGTGCCTACTTCCAGCAGGATTTTGTAGGGATTATTGATCCCCGGGTGTTGCACGGATTTATTTCCCCCCCCTCCCCCATTAAAGGAGCTTAGGAAACAGGGGGAAAAGGGTTTCAGGAGGTCATTTAGTCCATCTGCTTCTCGGTATAAAAGAGCGGAGAAGGCTGGTCGCTCTTCTGCTCCGCAGAAAGCGATTTGCTTTTGTTCAAGCCTGAAGATGACTTGACCAAAGCGAGATTTTCTTCCAGATGTGATATTTCGGGAGCCCCCCTCGTTGCTTCCCCCCCGCCCCGCCCCAGCAAGCATTCATTGGGGAAAACTCTGCAAACGAGAAAAAGCAACCGCAAACGAAGGCGGAAGATTATTTCCACCAAATAAAGCGATAGGGGCAGGGGGGCTGCAACGTGCGGGGTGAAGCTGCCCACCCTACAGTGACGCCTGACTTCAGCCCCGGCTGTCGGTGCTTCCCTTGGGCTAAAATACTCCCGTTTTTCATAACACGCGTGTTATTAAATTTTTCAGCACCTGAGCTACGTGGTACGGGGCGACGCTGCTCCGTCGAGCACCAGGGCGGCAGGCGGGGATGGAGGCAGCGACGGGGTGATGCGGTCCCATCAGCGTGACCCCACGCTGGGTACCGGCGGGGCGGGGGGGGACACTTCAGCTTTCGCTGCCGTGAGTATGAACGGGGCTGGGGGCAGGAGGAGGCAGCGGCACATCCTTTCCCACCGCACTTTCGGGAGGAAGAGTGAGCTCAGCGGGTCGTGACGTTGGATCTGGGATGGAGCCGCGTGCCAGGAAAAGGGGGGGGGGAAAAAATAATAGAAAAAAATCCCCAGGGCCAAAGGGAAAAAAATTCCTCAAGTGTTATTTCGTTGCCGAGAAGCAAACTGAACCGTGCTCGGGCAGCTTGTGTGCGCGTTTCAAAGCGAGAAGCTGCCGACTCCGCTTCAAACCCTCCTGATAAGCGGTTTCCATTTCTCATTTCTGCGATCCGATGGGAGCCCAAGCAGGGCTCTCCTCCAAACTCCGCCGCCCCCCTCCTGCAGACCGGATAAAAAAGCGCTATTGATTTTTTTTTTTTTTTTTTTAATTTTTGCCTTTTTTTCCTGGAACTTGCAAAATCAACCCTGAGCAAACCTCTGGTTTGCCTTTCCAACGGCGCTGGGCGAAAGCACTTGACTTTAAACGCGGCAATGGGAGCTGCAGCTGACCTATTTTCTGCACGTTTCTCCCCCAACGGGAGCAAAAAGATTTTCACATTTAAAAGTGCTCTTCGGTTTTAAGGTCGTGGGATCATTTATTTGTTAAACTGTCCAGAAACAAAAGCACTTGCTGAAAATTGCAGTGGTACCGGTCGCGCTGCCAGGTGTTTCTTTCATTATAAAGACTTTCCTATTTTTTCCAGTGGCTGATTGCTTCGTCACGTTGTCACATCGCTCTGTCCGCGTCCCCCTGCCCTAAGGCGGTGGAGAGGGTTAAGGTTTTGTGCTCGGCGTCGGCCAGCCAGGGAACGCAGCCAGGAAATTTCCTGATTCCAGTTCAAAACAAGCATCGGATTCGCTCTCGGGGAGAAGGGATCAAAGGTTCGAAGCGGTTCTTGGTTGGAGGTCAGTTTGGTTTCTTGGTCGTCCAGGCACACAACAAAAATCCGCCGCCGTCCCCCAAACCTGCACGCAGCTGAAATGGGTAAAATAAACAGGTTTCGTTCCGTTTGACACCCAAAAGTTTCCTCTGTTCCCCAGTCGCGGAGCAGCATCGCCCCAGACGAGCTTTGCTGGATCTCAGTACGACTCTGCCCCGCGGTGTAAGGGACCGCGAGGGACCTGTCGGGATGCTCTCCGTTCCCGGCACGCCTTGCCGTGCCGTCGTTAATCCCGCTAATCAATAACGCTGCCGAGCCGTGCACCGTCGCTCGCGCTCCTCCTCCGCTCGCTGCTGGCTTTTTGCGGTGAAGGAGGTGGGTCCGGTTGGATGCTTGGAGCCGGCGCTGGATGCGGCCAGGCTGTGGCCTGACACCGTCCCCACAGAAGCACCGTAGCTCTACTAAAATCGCAGCACGCCGAGATTTTTTTTTTTCCCCCGTCCCCACAGAAGCACCGTAGCTCTACTAAAATCGCTTTTTTCCCCCTGCTCTCAATCTGCTGTCCCCCATTTTCGGATGGCGAAGGACATCGCTGCCGGCCGGAGCAGCGTTGAGCTTTCCCCAGCTCCATCCCAGGTGAAGGCGATGCGGCCGCCTGGCGTCTCGGCATCTCTCGGGCGACAGCGGTGCTGGTTTCGGGGGCTGGCTCTGCAGCTGCTCGCGATTTTTCCCATCGCCGCGCTGCGGGTCCTCGCGCTGGGCCAGCTCCAGAGGTGGAGCCGAAAGAAATTCCTTCCAGCTGCTTGAGGTCAGGGCTTCGCTTTTCTTTTGGGGTTCACGAGGCGGGGGGGGTTTGCCTGCAAGTTAAAAGCGGGTATCTCTCGCTGCTGCTTTTTAAACACCTGGAGAAGTCGTCTTTGTTTTTCTTTTTTAAATTATCCCATTAGGCATACCCATTTAATAACCTTTATGTTGTGGTTTTATTGCATGGAAGAACACCCTACTTCGCAATAAAACTTGGGGTATTTTGGAAAGGTGTTGTCGGCTGCTCGCAGTTTAACTTTCAACCGAGTTAATAACCGTTTTGGTTAAACCTGTATAAAACTCTTTGCGGACTTGCGTAATGCCTTTGAAACTCGAGACGCCGTTCGCGCCCACTTGAAATCTTTCCCTTCGATAAAATATTTCAACTTGGAGTTTCGCCACGGCTTAGCATTTTCTTTTCCCCGAGAGTTCGTGGTTTCGATCGGGCGATGGGAACCTGCGTGTGTCTGGCTTTGCCGAGTTTTTAAAGCTCGGTATTTCCTGGAGATGGGTTGGCTTCGCCAGCTTGGCCGGTGGGATGCTGCAGGGGCTCGGACCGCCGGCTCCATCCAGCTCCCCCAGTTAATGGTTCGGGAGGTTCAGACCAGCCTGGGTTTGTACTGAATCCCCGCGGAGGAAGTTGTTCGTCTCGAAAACATAAGGTAAATCCCTCTGAAAATGGGTTTTTATTTACGGCAGCAGAGGCAGAAACCACCCCTCCGCCCAGCGCGTGGGCTAAATTTAGGTATGATGCACAGTGCTCACGTGGCCCCTTTATCCGCCAGTGTGGTAAATAAATAATAATGAAATAAATAGAAGAAGCTCCCTTTAATAAGTAAAACCCAGAGAAGGCGCGCACAGTTCAAACCCACGTGGCAAAGCAGCAGGAAAGAAAAAATCTGCGGCTTTCAGCGGGGGAACGATGCTCGTGGCGTCACCCGCAGTGGACCGGCGGCACCCCTGGTGTCACCCCCCGGCCTCGGGGACCATGGCTCTCCTGCCTCGCTCCCCGCCTCCCTGCCTCAGTTTCCCTCCCTGTAAGAAGATAATTGCCTCCTTTATTAATCCCTTTGAGATCTCCTGATGAAAGCTCTGGGTAAGAGGTTGGGCCCGCTTACTAAGCGCATTAAGTGCTTGCTATGATTATAATAGGGATTAATTTGGCTAGGTGGCTTATTTAGGTTTGCCTTTAACAGCCCAACTTGTAATCAAAGCGCTGCGAAGCCAGCAAGTTAATGCTGACCTGTAACATTTCACTTCCTGACTTCTCGATGTGCCATTAACCATAACTTGGCTTTTAATTAAAGCTTGTTTTCGTAGTCGTCGAAGAAACGGGGATGCGCTCGGCCCCGCGCGGCTGATTCATTGGAGGGTGTAACGAAGGAGGAGGCGCGGAGCTCGGGTCGTTCCGCTTTGCGGCGTTGCCATCCTCGGCTCTCTCTGCATCCCTGCACCCGGCCCCATCGCGAGGACACCGCCGTTCCTTTTTATTTTTGCAAGCTGTTGCATCGTTGAGTAAATACCCTCCGGTTCCCTCCGTGCTGCCGCCTGGGAAAATCAGATTTTCTCTCCTTTGCTTTAGTCGAAGGTGGTTTTGTTTGCAATATGTATTGCAAAGAAATATGCGTGTGTGTGTGTGTACATATATATATATATTTACTTTTTTTTATGTGCACTTAAAAGATTTTCCTCCAGCCAGCTCTTGGGACTCCCGTAGGGCTTCCCTGTTTCAGGGCTTTTTCTTCCCACTTTCTCCCCAGGTTTATCTTTCTTCAGCAAACTTACGTCTTCTGTCCTGAGCGCCGCTGGCCGGCAGGCACCCTTCCCGGCCCTCGATGTTTGACGGTCCTCTCCCCGTGATTTCACGCTTTGTGGGGACGCGCAGGCCCGACGGACCCAGTTGCA
>NW_008794456.1:3273527-3286701 GCF_000699145.1 Aptenodytes forsteri | reverse complement strand
GGGAAATGGGAAATGGGGCATCGGGCAGCCCAAATTCCCCACCGCTTCGCCTCTGCCATCGCAGCCGGTTCAGTTTTTAGATGAAGAGCAAGTCGGCATCTTCCCCCCCCATAACCGTACGCTGCAGAGAGGGTCTCATCCAGCCCCGGGGAAATCCTCCCCTCTGTAAGGTTTCTGCGGTACCAACCCCCTTTCCTCCGGGCAGCTCATGCCCCCCATCCCGGGGGCTGCGGGGACCTGCCGGGGGCGGTGGGTGCCCCAGGAGGGGCATCTGCCTGCTCTGAAATGCCTTGGCCACGGAGAGAGCAACAGGGAGGCTTTTGTTCTGCACCAGAAACTTTTCATCCTTCTTTACGGCTCCTTTTTTATTTCTTTTGGCTGCGCTCTCACAAATCTGAAGCAGATTAAAATACAGTTCCTCCCCCCCGCTCCCCTAAAAAAAAAAAACCAACCCCAAAGCTTGGCTGCTTAAAATCATCAGATTTCACTGAAGTCCTAAAGTTAACAGTTTCCTGGATCCTGTGCAGGCTAACTTATTTTTTCCTTCTAACCTCCGTGGTTTTTGCCGTAACATTTCTCAGCTGTTGCAGGAGGAGGGAGGGAGGACCAGGGTAGCTCTGATGTGGAGGAGGTTATTTCACGCAGGGGTTGGATGAATCTGGTGTGGGACTCGCTGGACTTGCACCGTAGGGGACCGAAGGGTTGTCCCCAGTGGGCTGAGACCCTGCGGTATGGCTGGCAGGTAGGTGACGGCTGCATTGGTGACGTCCTTTTGGGGCAAAATATTAGGGAAGTGGTACCGTTGGAAGAAGAGAGTAGGATGCTGTGGGTGGGACGGAGCTCCGTTTCTACTGATCGTTTGTTTGCCGGGGGCTGTGATGGTTTGTAGCTGCGGCCGAGGTCATGGGGACCGGTGGAAGAGCTGCACGGCTCCGGCTGGACACGACCATAAGGAGTTTTTTCTGGCTCAGTGAGATTTGCTGCCCTAAATCCAGCCTGGGTCCTCCTTACCCGCCATCTCTGCTTTTGTGCTTGGTCCGCTGTGGCATCTCCTGGTGGGAGAGCTGAAGGGAAGCCCCCGGCTCTGGTAAGAAGAGCATCGCAAGTTAAAGGAGTTGTAAAGGAAAGAAAAATAGTAGTCTGGTGCTGGTTGGTTTTGTTGCCTCTTCTCCAAGAGTGGTCTCTCCTTCCTTGCAAAAAATCACTCGAGGCTTTCCTAGATGGAGGACGTTTGATTTTCTCTTGGGTGGTTGAGGAGCTGGAGCCGGCCGACCTTGGCCAACGCCAGTGACTGTCGACACAAGCCTGAGGGTGAGCGGGGACAGCCGGAGCCTTGTCCTTCAGCCAAAACATCCTCTGTCGCGTGAGCGTGACCAAGGGGAGAATCCCTGAACCGTCTAAAATCCCTTTGACCCAGCAAACGGTGCGGAGATGAAAACCAAACCCAACCCTGCGCAGCGACGCTGAGCTGTGCATTAACTCTGCTGGAGCCGGGAACAAAGGTTCAGGGGCTGGTTTTGGCTTTTTTTAATTTATTTGCAAAGCAAAACAGCTCAGCTGAGCGGAGCAAGCGTTGGTGGAGGCGTGTGAGCTGCCGTGTGGTTGCTGTGCTATAAAATCCCATCCCCACCAGTGCTCGCGGGGGGGTGTGCCGGCCCCCCGAGCTCTTGTAGCATTTCCACGTTGGCCGGGAGAGTTTCTGAACATGCGTGTTGGTCTCTGGAGGCTTTAATCAAATCCAGGCTTTTACCAGAAATCGCCTCGAAACTTCCAGCGAGCCGAGGAAACCGAAAGCAGCCGGAGCGAGGAGGCTCTCGGGCGGGCGTTCGGCGCCGGCGGAGATGCTGCCTTCGGCGAGGGGCGCGAGGAGGGTGCGGGCGAGGGGCTAGTGCCGGCGAAGCAGCTGGGATGTACGGTGAGTCTGCTCCCTGCATAGCAGCTGGGGAGCATGCAGTGTATGTACGAGCAATGCGTATATGATGGGAGGATGGAGGAAAGCCCAGCAGGTTCAGCAAAAAAGGGTTGTCAAGGGGGAAAGGAGATGCGGGAGCGAGGATGCTGCTTGGAGAAGGAGCAGGACATTCAGAGGATGCTTTGGTTTTTGGAGCATCGCTCCCCGGCACGTTTGGGTTCGGGTCCCGTGGTTTCCCCGCCGTCTTCTCACCCCGTGCAAAAACTGGGAGCCGTGCAATTAAGGCGCCGTTGAAAACTCCCCGGTCCAGGGGAGGGTTTTGTTATCCCTCGGTCATTTTATTTGGGAAACGGGGTCCAGACTTCAGGTACTTTCCGTGCTTGTTGTGCAATTTAATTGTGCGTCCAGCCCTCTCCTGTGGGCAGAAAGGAAAACAAGGTGTATTTTTTAACTTCCTTTTCTAAGCTGGGGGCGGGTGAACTTTATGCCTGGCCAGAGACGGTTGTGATCATTCAAGGGTGAACGGCTCGGAGAGTGATTGTGATAGAAAGGAATAATAAGAAGCAATAATAAATATGTGCTTTCCAGTTCAGGGTTTTGAGTATTAATGTGGCATTACGGCAGCGAGGGGATTTTTACGGCAGTACAGAGATATCGGGCTGGTTTTCCACCCGACTCCTGACAAACACTCCGCGAGGGTTATTGTAAAATATTAGCGTCCCGTGCGATAAAACTAAAATCATGGGAGAGATCATACGCTGAAGTCGTTATCCCAGGCAGCTGCTCGTGGCTTCACTGGGTCTCTCCGAGGGGAGGGAGGTTTTGGTCACGTGTCGGAGACGTGGTACGTCGACAGCCAAAATTGTTGCATCTTCCTCTTTGCTGCCGCTCGCCGGTGCTTCGGGGTTTTGCTGGGGGGAAGCAGCCTGGGGTTATACCAAGGAACAAAGCTGAAACCTGCGAAAACGCCCTTAAACCGCCCGACCCGGATCTTGCGTGGAAAAAACAAACCAAGTCTCGTTTATGGCCCCTATAATTTCCCAGCGGCGCTGCCGTATGGCGTGGGAGCGTCCTTGCCCTGTCCGTCCTGCCTGGGACGCGCTGGGAGCGTGCTGAACCTGCGCTGGTTCACGCGCATGCTCGATGGTTTTGGAGGGGGGATTTCTACGGAGTGAGGAATCGATTTTGGAAACCGCGGGAGGGGAAGGGAGGAAAAACCTTCCTTGCTACAAGGCTTTCTGGCTGTTTTCGATGTTTTGGCCTAATTAATGAGGGTTCGGGGGCATTGGCTGCAGTCGGGGCTGCTCGGATGCAAATCCCCGCTGTCCGTCCGATGCAGCGTTTAACTTGAAGGACGATGCGTGTGTAAGGAAGAGGGGAAATAGCTGGAGGAGCAGCTCGCAGCGGGAGAAGAAAAACCCCAGCCCCGGCTGATCCGGCCCCGCTTTGTTGTCAGGCTTGCCGAGCTGGGGGCTTGGTTTCGGGCAAGGATGCCTTCGCCCTGGAGGGCGAGGAGCGAGAAGGAAGCGCTGCCGGCTGCCCTCTCCTTCTCCCCCACCTGCCTTTGGAGGGGCCATTGGTCTCCCCGTGCTGCCGAAGGAGCCTCACGTCCATGTGTTTTCTCCCTGTCTCCGCAGCCTACCCATGAGCTCGGACTTCCAGCATTACAGTTTCAGGATGCCGAACATCGGGTTCCAGAACCTGCCTCTCAACATATACATCGTGGTTTTCGGCACGGCCATCTTCGTCTTCATCCTCAGTTTGCTCTTCTGTTGCTACTTGATCAGGTAAGGGAATTTTCCCCGGCTGCCCCGGTTCAGACCGAGCCCAGCACCGATCCCTCCATCCCAAAACGAGGATGGCACCACCGTGTCTTGCCAAACCGATGTGACCCATGAAAGAGGTTTAACCTTCCCCCATCGTCACGCTCAGCCCAACGTTCATCCCTAATAGAGCCAACACACCCAGTGCAAACACAGTGAGTACCAAACACCCAACACATCTTGGAGCTACCAGTCCCGCGGGGCAGTTACGTTACCCGCTTTAAAAACAGGAGAGATGCTTATGTGTACGCTCAAACAGGCTTGAAAACATGGTTGGCTTCTCAAAAAGACTAAGGGGGTGGCCCAGCACCGATCCCTCCATCCCAAAACGAGGATGGCACCACCGTGTCTTGCCAAACCGATGTGACCCATGAAAGAGGTTTAACCTTCCCCCATCGTCACGCTCAGCCCAACGTTCATCCCTAATAGAGCCAACACACCCAGTGCAAACACAGTGAGTACCAAACACCCAACACATCTTGGAGCTACCAGTCCCGCGGGGCAGTTACGTTACCCGCTTTAAAAACAGGAGAGATGCTTATGTGTACGCTCAAACAGGCTTGAAAACATGGTTGGCTTCTCAAAAAGACTGGAAGGGGGATGTTTTATGGTTCCTGCTTTCTGCTTAATGTTTCAACACGTTTTCCTCTTTAATGAGTAACTTGTGTACTGTGTGCTTAAGAAATGTTTAATACCTGCTCCGTTCGTTATTGTACACAAATTGCTCATTCAACAGCGCAGTTTAGAGATTAATGATGCAGAGTTGATTTGTTAATCTGAACGATGGGGAGCGGGACGGGAGGGTTAAAGGTTGTTCCAGTTTGGGGCTTGTTTTAATTATTTTATGGGCCACTGGGGGGAGAGTTGGGCTGCTAATTGAGAGAAGAAACTCTTCCTGCCGGAGGGAAAGAGAGAGGCAAGTGGGGAAGAACACGGTGCCTGGGAATCGAGGCGGTGACGGGGGCACGTTGTGCTGATAACCCGGGATGTGGGGCCGGTCGCACCTCTCCCTGTGGCCGGGAGCAGAGGGCATCGCTCTGCCGGCAGCGGCTGCCGAAATCCTGTGCGCCCAGAGCTCTCCTGCCGAGTTGCAGAAGAGCTTTTCCATCCCCTTTCCCTCCCCTCTGGCATTTCGGATGGCCCCAGCTCCCTGCTTAGCCGTGCATCCATCGCGTCCTCTCCCTCTGTCCCCGTAAGGCAGGCGCCTGGTCTCTTCTTGCACCGCGGAGGCTGTGTCTGGCTGGCTCACAGCAGCCAGTCCCACCAGGTTTTCTATCCAGAGGGTGCTGAAAATGTTTTGTCCTGCTGTTGTAGACCAGGGAAGCAAGATTTCAGTGTCACCTTCTAAATATTTGATAATTTCCACCTATTTTCAGCTCTGTACCAAGCAAAACCTTGTAACACTTGCAGGTGAGCCCAAACCCAGGCTTACCGAGGGGTGATTTGGGCTGCCTGGGCATCATATCTTCACTTTCGCCCGCAATTACGCACAGGAAAAGGGTGTTCGAAGGTGCAATGCCTCTGTCCACCCCGGCAGACAAGGCAGAAACAGATCGAGGGGTCATCCCCGACCAGGCGATTTGTATCTCGGTGCTCGATGTTAACAAGGTTTGTGCTGGGATGTTGCATCTGTGTCCAGTGTTCGCATTTTAACTGGGACGCCAGTGGGAGGGGATGCAAAAAAAAGTAGACAAACGGTGTTTGGGAAGCTCAAGGACATGTTTTGCCCAGATTGAGCTTGAATCTGTATGGCTCGCTTGCAAAATGGAGAGGTGTTTGGACTTTCAGAGTATTTTCCTGGGCACCGGGTCTTGCTGGGTGTGTTTTGCCCCAAAGAAGAAATAACAAGTAGTAATGTCTGGAAGATCAAGCCAGAAAATCTTTAAATTTAGAAGTTGGAGGCGTGTTGTAAGAGAGGGAGGGTGAGTAACCGGTGAGACAAGCCAGCAAGGGAAGTGGCAAGTCCTCCGTCTCTTCATGTCTTTAAATCAAGACAGAGGGCCTTTCTGGAGGAGACGTTTTGGCTCCCATTCCCAGGAGTAACGAAGTGCTATTTAACGACCTATGATAGATGGGAGGCTGGCTTAGATCATCTAATGATCCCTTTATAGCCCTAAACTCTATAGAGGCTCTATGAATCGCTCTTCAAACCACCGCCCCCAGCTCTATTACTGGCGAAACGGTGCCAAGCCAGAATCCTCCAGCCCTCGTTTTGGAGGGTTTCGCCATGCCACGGGTATTAGCTGTGCCGACGTGCCCCAGGAGCATCCACCTCCTTTGAATTCGCTGTGTAATCTCAGCTTACGCGGGATATAAAAGCTTGAGCTTCGGCGTGGTTTGGAAAGCCTTGCAGACGGACAGCGGGACGAGGACCACGTGCCTGCCAGTGCAGAGCATCCCAAATGATTGTTCCAGGAAGGGTTTGCCGTGTCGCTCCCCTTCAGTGCCATTTAACGCCGAAGCATTGCTGGCGCCTGGCTGCATAGCAAGCAAATACCCGTAGCCCTGCGGCAGGAGGATTTGGTATACAAAGTAAGATACTGAATTTAAATTGAATTTTTCCCCCTCCTGAACCAGCTGCTAAAGCCTCCTGGATTACCCCACGCATTCCTGACCCCTTCTGCAATGAGATGAGTGGCTTTAATACAGGATTACATCTGGAGGCTGTATAAAAGAGAGGTGTTAATTTAACAAGCAGACGCAGCATGGATCGCACTGTGTCGTCACAGAGAAACCGACCCAGGGCGGAGGGGATGGACCTGTCGGCAGCTCCAGGGCTCCGCTTGCACCCACGGGGATTATTTGCCGGTAACAGGGGCTCGTGGCTTTCCCCAGGCCCTGCTTAGGGGCAGAGGCAACGCAGCCCCTCCTCTCCCTCTCCCTCCTCTTTCGTGACTCACACATCTGCAAATATTTGGCAAATAAGGAGCGGAGCTCGTGACACCGTCCTCTGGGCCCTGGTTCTCATCGCCTGCTCCGGATCAGAGCATCCCATGCAGCCCTGCTCCACATCCCCGGCTGGGGAGGCATCCGGAGCGTGGAAGAGCCAATACCTGGTGTATTTACCCCTAATCGCAGAGCTGACGGCATTAAATAAGGGATGCGCTGGAGAAGAAGAGCGCCTGGGCTGCGCTTCGCAACTGCGTCAGTGCAGAGTGCGCTGCCCGCTCTGACGGGAGGCAGAAGGGACGTTTTTAATCGGGTTGGCTCAAAATGGAGTCCGATAGGAATTTCGGCCAAAAGCAAAGCAAAGATCATCTCTGTCTGTGCGCAGTCCAGGCAAATCTCGAGCTCTTCTGCCACTGCAGACCACTCCGGTACAAAGCCACGGGTCCCACCCTCGCGGCTGCCACCTCTGCTTGGAAAAATTAAAAAAGGGAAGAAGAAGGAAATGAAACGTTGCAGGCAGCCATTTGTGTCTGATCTCTGCTGAATTAATGAAAGCAATAACCTCATGTTGCCTTCGGTCCCCTAAAACCCCGTTCAGAAGGACGCTGAACCGAGCGACGCCGTGCCTTCCAAGCATTTGAACGGCCTGCACGCTCGCCCTGAGTAAACGCTGCCGCGTCCTCTCTACCCGTGCTTTGCTGCCGGTTGCACGGGGTCCGTCTCTGCCCAGGCTAGAGCGGCTGAAAGTCTACGGGGGGCGCAGGGCACGTAGCCCTTAAAAAGCTCTTTTTTTTAATAGGGCTGTTTCCTTCTGCGTTCAAACCTGCCAGGATCAAACGCAGCGGTTGGGTTTGGGGAGCCCAAGGAGCCCAGCCGGGCTGGGGAGAGCGATGCGGTGGCGGGGCAAAGAGCCAGCGCTGGCACCTCTCTGCTCTTTCTACTCTAAAGCGTCAAATAAGCAGATCTCGGAGGTAAACCTGCAAAAAGTTGTTTCCTCTGCATTTTATTCCCGTAGTCGTTCACTTGCTACAGATGATTCGGAGTCGCCCAGAGAAACGGGGTGCTCCCTTTCCTTTGGAAGGCGTGGAAAGCTTGGGAAGAGATCACAAAATCTGCAAGAGGCGGTTATTAAATTCGGAGATGGGTGACGGCGTGCGCGCACACGCGGTCTCCAGCCATGAGCTGGCTTTTAAGACGCTGTGTGGTCCCTTATCTAAATCAGCCATCTGCCAGAAATTCCTCCGGAGTCACAGCTCTTGACACGAGATGGATGAAGCCCTGGGTCCGACGGGGAAAAACGTTTGCCAGGATCCGGGGTCTCCTTACGACAGCTGTGCTGGGTCCGACGAGGATCCATCTGGCCCAGGATCCTGGCTTTGAAAGGGAAGCGTGGAGGAGCAGACGGAGCTCGCACGCTTCGGGACCAGATGTGCTCATGCCGTTCCCCGTAACCTTCAGGGAGGTGGGGGGTTTTTTTTTGGCAAAGACTCCCCGTATACCTCAGCACCAACCCATGCCGTTGAGCATCCGCGCTCCTCCGGCAGCACGGAGCCGCAGGGATCCATTTGCCAGGCGGTCGCTTCTTCCCCATCGCTGGTCCAGATGCCTCCACCGCGTCCGCAGATGCTTGGGCTTGTTCCGCGCGACACCTTCCCTCCGGTGGCTTTGGCTCATCGGGGCCAAAGCCTCGGCCACCGCTCGGTGCTCCATAAGACAGATGCTTTTTCCCCGTGCTGGGAGGGTTTTTCCCTTCGTACGCGGTCTTCAGCCATGCATCTTGCTTTGCCCCATCTGTGTTTCATAACCGGTTTCCCAGCCGCCGGGATCCCTGCGGATCGGGCCGGTTTCATCCTGTTTTCTCTGCTGTTTGTGCATCCTCTGCTCCTGTTTCTGCTGGGGGTCGCTGGCGGGGGGATGCGACCCCAGCCTTCTCCTTCCTGCCTGCTGCAATTCTACCCGTGGCTCTGCAGGCAGGTTCCCTGCCAGGCAGCATCATTAGAGGAGGAGGGATGGCTCCCCGCTAAATTCGGGGCTCAGGAGCTGACTTACTGCAACTCTCTCTGCAGCATTAAGGTGCATTTTTACCCATTCCTCGGCTTTTAAGGCTCGCGACATTTTCGGGGGGGTGTTTTTGAGCAAAAAGGACAGGGATGTATTTTTACTTCCTATTTTTATAACTCGCCCGCTGCAGCCTTGCGGGATCAGGCGGCCTCTGAGAGCTCAGGGTGAAACTGCCGGGGTTTGAGACAGCCCCCAGAGTATTTTCGGAGAAGCGAAATTACAGGCAAGGGGGTTTCCCATCTGAAATCACACTGGAGGCTGGCTGGGGAAAATATTCCTGTGGCTGTCCCAGCGCTGCAGACACACGCTGACATCGTATTAAAAGTCCTTGGCCAACTCTTTAGCCTTGATGGCTTCCCTCTTGAGTTTTCAGAGCACTTCACTAAACGCCATGTCTTGTGATGAGAAGCAGTATTAGTTGGTTTTGGGTTTTTTTTTTAAATGTATTTATTTTAGGAGCAAAATGGGCTTCTCCAGCCAGCTGGTGCCTGCAGGGCGCTCCGCCGGGCTGTGGAAAATGGGCTGCTGCTTGGTTCTGCCGTGGAAAGATGTTTTATTAGTAATAGTTTGAACTGAAAACTATGGAGGGATGTGATGTGTGTGTGTGTGTGTGTTTGCTGTTTGGCTCGGTCCCCAGGCACGGGGACAAACGCTCCCACCCGTGCCTCCTGGAGAGGGGAGGCTGGAGAGGGCGGGGACGGGACCGGCCCTTTGCTTGTGGCCTCAAATTCCTGCTGCCGCCGGCTGGACTTCCCACCGCGGCAGGCGTTTTTGGAATAGATTCATCCCCTCCATCTCCACCCCTTGATTTGCTCCAGGAATGGATGCTAGGGTTAGGGGGAAAAAAAAACCCCGCCCAAACCCCCAAAGTTGTGCTGAGCACAGTGCTTTGAAAGGTAGGTGGCGGGAAACAGCTGATAATCCTGATTTTGCTCCACCGCCACGTCAGCTACGGCCCCGGCTCCTTCCCTGGGGCAGGGAGCGCCCTGGGTCAGCACGGGCTTGGCACCCCGTGCTTGAACGCAGCACACCCCCGCCTGCTCTCCTGAGAAGAACCCCCAAAATCCCAAGACACGGGTTCATTCTCCCGCGGTTTTTGGCAGCTCGTTCTCTCTGGCGATTAAATTGCCCCCTGCGATAGGAGGCCAGAGATGGAAGACGTCCCGTTGCTTCTCTTCCAAAGCTTCCTGCTCCGGTGTCGTCTTCGGACAAAAAGCTGTCCTCTGCTTGCTCGGCCGGGTGGGTGACCTCTTGTTGCATGCTTCTTCCTGAGAGTTTGGGAGGCAGAAGCAGGATGATTGATCTTATAATTGAAGATAAAGCTGTGTTTGAGGAACCCAGCGTCGCCCAAGCAGCATGACGGGGGGCTTCGGTGGGAGACCTCTGAGTGGGGAGGTCTCCTTCCCCATCCTCGCTGGGAGCGGAGCTTTCCTGTGGTCTGAATACCCATCGCTTGGAAAAAGGTGCCGCGTCCAGTCTAGAAATCGTTGGCAGCAGAAGCGGTTGGAAACTGGGGGTATTTATGGCGGCTCCTGATTTACTCAACAGCTTTTGCTGATCTTAACGGCGCAGGTGATGTCTGCGTGGAAAATTAGGGAGGTCAAAAGAGGCGAAGGGGAGGAGGTTGTGTGCATCTGGATGGAGACGTTGCCTTCCCAGCTACAGGGAGGGCTGGCTGTTGCTTAAATGCGTCGTTTCATGTGGCCATCCTCGTTTCCGAAATGAAAAATTACACAAAAAAGAATTAAATCTGGAAAGGAAGGAAATGAAACGTTTGAGGTGTTACAGTAATCCTGGTTTTTTTGCCTGTCTTCACGTTTCTCCCTGTTTTGATTGCAGGCTCAGACATCAAGCACACAAAGAGCTTTACGCCTACAAACAGGTGAGATGATGCCCAGTAAGTTGTCGTCTTCCTCCCTTCTGCTTAGTGCCAAATCCGCGTTGGAGCAGTCACTCCATCAGGTTTCCTCGTGCTGTTCTTCTCCGTGGGAGGCCTTTGGTCTTCGCAGAGGCGTTGTTAACGCCTGGGCAAACCTCTGTCCCCGCTGATTTAATTTTTTTTCTGCCAGCTGGGCACCCCGGGAGCATCCCTCGCCCTGTTAGTCTGCAGGTCTCCGCGTTTTCAGACGAGGTCCCCGAGCGGTGGGGACGTGGCCACCCCGGGAGCACCTCGGCTGGGCAACCTCTCCAAGCCCTCACCTCATTTCCCGCTGGCGAGCAGTAATGCCGTCGCTTCCCCAGCAATCAAACGATGTTTTGTGGGGTCCGAATCTGCTCCCCGGCTCGGACCCGGCCGCTCTGGACCACCCGCAGCCGTGGGGCTCTCGTAGGGAACACCTCCACGTCACCTCAGCAAACCCAGCTGCTTTCTGCATGCGCCCACACGCGCCGGCGCCCTCCTTAAAATAAACACAGCCAAGAGATCGGCGTCGCTCGCTGCACAGCGTAGGAGCCCAGGAGGTTTAAATTCGGGAGGAGACCTCCTGGGTTTGGTCCTCGTGTTAGTGGTTACAGCTGTGCCAGCGCTGCCTTCCTCCTGTGCCTGCACAGGGGCGAAGACTTGATGGGCTCCGTGGCTGTGCCGGGTTCACTGGGGCTTTCCAGTTCTACTGGGACGCTAAATGGGATCTCCGTTTACGGAGGTGTTTGCTGCGAACGCTCTCGGCAAAAGCTGTGTCCTGACCCCGGCTCTCTGTCTTACAGGTTATACTCAAGGAAAAGGTGAAGGAGCTGAACCTACACGAGGTGAGTAAGTCCCTGGGGCGGTAGCGTAGCGGCAAAGACTCCCTCACCCTCCTCTTCCTCACGCTGGGGAGGGGATGGGGGACAGGCAAAGCCTGGCACAGGTAGGAAGGTGCAAAAACCCAGACTTAACTCCTTCAGGAGCAAAACGCACAGCTGGGTGTGCCGGCATCGCTGCCCGCTTGCTGCCAGCGCCGGGGTTTACTCTGCTCCCCGGTACAGGGAACACGGTGGGGGCAGGTTAACGGCTGCGCCGGCAGCTCCATCCCTCCCCGACGCCGCTTTTCTCCTTCAGAAAGTCTAATTGCTTGTTAATGCAGCCGGTAAAAGCACATCTGCAAAGGGGGTCTGGATTGAGCCATCTCCCTCCTCCTCCTGGGTCCCCTTTAGCTTTTACTGCGTCATTATTATTTCTTGCAGCATTATTATTATTATTTATTGCATTCTTCTTCTTTACTGCATTATTATTTGTATTATTTACTGCATTATTGGTATCACCAATAATACCTGTTTATACGCAGGCTGGGCTGCGTATAAACAGTGTCCCTTGGCGGTTACGTCCCCTCCAGCCCCGCTCAGCCTCGCCACCGTCGGAGCCTGACGATATCCAGCACATCGCTGCCGGCCGCGTTACTCGGGCAGAGTAAACGCTGCCGGGATTTAATTGAAATCAAAGATAAACACGCTCCCCAGGCTTCTGCCCCTCGCGCTCCTGGTTTGCAGCTTTGCAGAGAAGGGCTGGCTGGAAGAGGCAGGCAAAGGGGGTGTCCGCTTGGACGTATTAAGAATTAAACCCCCTTTTCCCGGCCCCAAAACCACAGGGGTTTCTCCTCGGATTCGGGAGGAGGGCAGAGCCCGCGGCAGCCATAAAGCAAAGCCCTAGCGGACTTTGCCTTTAAACTCTGCAGGGGGAACTGCGCCAGCGACTGCCCCGTCCCCACGATGTGGGCACAGCGGTGGCTCCTCGCTGGGTCCCCCTGCGTTAACGAGTCGAGAGGATCTCCGGAGGCTGAAACACGTCTCGGACTAACGATGTTACCCTCATCCGCCTCTACCTACCCGCCCCTTGAGCTTTAAAACGCAGTAGTTGTTCTCCGCAGGTTTTCAGGCTGTTTTGGGGCTGTGTGTCCCTATTTACAGACCATTTTTCGTGCTGAAGTTGAGCAGGAATCTGCTCCAGCCCCCTGCTTCAGCCGCGGGCCGGATTTATTTCCCCCACTGACAACAAAAATGCCCACCCGCATCCCGGACCCAAGTCCGCTCATCTGTTAAATGCCAGCTCCGTTTGTTTATAAGCCTCTATTATTATTATTTTTTTTAATTAACAAGAGCCCGTCCCGCGTTTCCTCCTCACTCTCCGCTCCCTGCAGCCGAGGGGCTAAATCCCACGGGCAGGAGGGCGGCAGAGGGACGGAGCGGCCCCTGCTCGAGACCCCTGTTTCTGTTCCGCTCGCATTAAGGTGACTTGCAGCGGGGGTTTCCCTCCGTCCTCCTCCTCCGTCGCCTCTGCTCCCAGCTCTCCGCAGCTTTCCCAGCCCAAACACTGAGGGGGAGGAGGAGGGGGCCACGGGGAAGGGGATGGGGCAGCTCGCGCTCATCCCTGGGATTCGGGAAAGGCTGGAAAGGATTTTCTCTGGCTCCCTCCCAAATATCCCTTTTTGGGCATTTGGATTTTGGTATTTACAGTAAGCGGTTCTGGAAATCGGATCACGGGGGGGAGGAAGGGGGGGGGGGGGTTTTCGCCATC
>NW_008794456.1:3272643-3273192 GCF_000699145.1 Aptenodytes forsteri | reverse complement strand
GTGGGGGGGAAGGAGATTTCGGCTGGGGCTCTTGCCCGCCGGGAAAACAGCCGCCAACCTTCCCATCCCTGGGGCGGAGATGCGCCCTTTGCCTTTTCCTCTTCCCAGAGTTATCCCTGCAGATGCAGCTCGGTCCCAGGCAGCGCCATGGCTCCGTCCCCCTGCACCCTAAAGCCTCCTGGCACGTCGAAACACATCCCAGCCTTGCGGCTGCTGCTCCCGGGGGGGGGGACACGACCCAGCGCCCAGCGCCATGGCTCCGTCCCCCTAAAGCCTCCTGGCACGTCAAAACACATCCCAGCCTTGCGGCTGCTGCTTTTAGGGGGGGATTTTGCCCCTCTGCAATGCTGAAACCTCCCAAATGTTTCTTCCGCAGCGCAGGGGGGCAAAGAAAAAGAAAAAAAAAAAAAGGCAGTTTCTTGGTCAAAACAGAGGGTTCACAGCAAAAGAGGAGTTTGCTTTCCCTTTGGTGCTGGGAGGTATTTCCCTCCCCACCCTCAGCGGATCCTCACCGGCATCAGAAGCCAAATTGCCCTTTTTTTTTACCCC
>NW_008794456.1:3271520-3272572 GCF_000699145.1 Aptenodytes forsteri | reverse complement strand
GGGGAGGGAGCAGCGTTTCGGCGGGCTCAGAGATGTCCACGTGGTTTTTATGTGCGCAGCACGCTTCCCAGCAGCTGACTCCCTTTTCTCCGCCTCTCGCATCTTTCAGATCTGCGCCGTTTGCTTGGAGGAGTTCAAGCCCAAGGACGAGCTGGGGATCTGTCCCTGTAAACATGCCTTCCACAGAAAGTAAGCCTGGGGAACGGGAGACCGAAGCCGGGCTGCCCCGAATCCCGCCGGGCTGCCCCGAATCCCGCCTGGCAGCCCCGGGGAGGCTCTTGGCGTGGGGTCTGCTGGTGCCGCTGCTCCTCGCCCGGGGCTTCTCCCCACCCCAGTTCCAGGGGAAGGAGGGGAATTGCAGCGAAAGCCCCTTATCGAATGAGTTTGGGCGTTTGGAGCAGCCACGGTCCCGTCGTGAGCTGGCAAAACCGCTTCACTTTCTATATATATATAGAGAGAGACTTTATATATTCCAAAATGTGAATGTACATTTGTGTGTGTGTGTGTGTGTATATTTACATACATATTATTTACGCATATTTATAAAATATATACACAGAACCGCTGGGACGAGCTCCCCAGGGAAGGGGTCAGGGCCCGGAGCCCTGCTGGTGTTCAGGAAGCGTTTGGACGAAGCTCTTGGCTACCTGGTTTAACGTGCAGGTTGCCCTGTGCCGGGTCCGGGGTTGGCCTTGGTGATCCTCGTGGATCCTTTCCCACTCAGGAGAGTCTATGAAAAATGTGTACATGTGAATTTTATATATATATGTAAAAGACGACGAATTTTATATGTATAATATATATACATTATATATGTATGATGTACATATATGATGTAGATACACATTTAATATATTTATAAAATGCATATATTCATATATACACACACCAGGGGTATATGTATTTTATATATTTTTGTGTATGTGTATACATTTTTACATCTATTTTATAAATAGAAATTATACAGATATAAAATACATTACATGTGCACAAAAATCCATGTATATATATACACACACACCCAAAAATGTCCTAATAAAATGTAAAGGCAC
>NW_008794456.1:3268810-3269447 GCF_000699145.1 Aptenodytes forsteri | reverse complement strand
GGCCCTTTCTTGGGGGGGGGAGCCCGGAGAAAGGGCCGGTTTGGGGCTGGGGCTGGGTTTTCCCCGTTGTCCGCGTCTCCCCATGGCCCGGAGCGGAGCTTTGCTCCCGGCCGGTGCCAGATGGGGGAAATCACCCCGGCCAGGCAGGCTCGCTGCGGCCTCGCTGCCCGCCGAGGCCTGGAAATCCCCGGCCGAGGGGGATTTCGCACGTCCCCGGCCCGGCGCGGGCTGCCCCGCTGGGGAAGGGGATGTTTCTCCTCCGAACGGCCTTCCCAGCCCAAGGCCCGGGCAGGGGCTCCTGGGGCAGGCAGCGAGGCCCCGCTGGGCTAAAGCCAACCTCCTGCTGACCGCGGGATTTGGAGACCGGCTCCCAGCTACGGGACTTCCCGGCGTCCAGCTCGGAAACCCCCTCTCCTGCTCGCCTCCTCTCGCCCCGGCTCTTCCTCCAGGCTTCACGAGACGGGCGGAAAAAAAAAATCCCTTCATAGAATCATAGAATCATTGAGGTTGGAAAAGACCTTTAAGATCATCGAGTCCAACCGTCGACCCAACACCACCATGCCCACTAAACCATGTCCCTAAGTGCCTCATCTACTCGTCTTTTAAATACCTCCAGGGATGGGGACTCCACCACTTC
>NW_008794456.1:3267834-3268727 GCF_000699145.1 Aptenodytes forsteri | reverse complement strand
ACTTCCCTGGGCAGCCTCTTCCAATGTTTAACCACTCTCTCAGTAAAGACATTTTTCCTCACGTCCAATCTAAACCTCCCCTGGCACAACTTGAGGCCGTTTCCTCTCGTCCTGTCGCTCGTTACTTGGGAGAAGAGACCGACCCCACCTCGCTACAACCTCCTTTCAGGGAGTTGTAGAGAGCGATGAGGTCTCCCCTCAGCCTCCTCTTCTCCAGGCTGAACAACCCCAGTCCCCTCAGCCTCAGCTCCTTTTCCTCCTCTCAACTCTCAGGTTGCTCAGCTGGAGCCGTCCCGGGTTGCGATCCCTGCAGGAACCTGGGGTGGAGGAAGCCGGGCTCCCACCTCGCCCTGTCCCCCTGTCCCCCCCCCTGTCCCTGCCCAGCGCGGAGAGCTGCTGCCCTCTAGTGCCGGCTGCACCCCCGGAGCTGGGTGCTGGGGGCAGGTCCCACCTGGAGATGTTCCGTGCCGGCTGCACCCCCAGAGCTGGGTGCTGGTCCCACCTGGAGATGTTCCGCTTCACCTTCTCCAGCGGGAAACGCAAGGAGTGACCTTCTTGCTGCCCTCCCGGTTGTCTTCTGGAAGCTCCGGCTGGTCGCAGTCACGAAGAAGTTCACTCCTGGGCGAAGATTCCCGCTGGTGGGACAAAGCAGCAGAGGGTCTGGCCGAGCCGCAGCCTGGATCTAGCGCCAAGATGCACAAAACACAATTATTTCTGTTACTTCTGTTCCTGCTCCGGCAAGGCGCCTTGCCTTCACCTCCGATCCAACCCGTGTTGTCCGTACGTTAAAGGCCAAAGGGCCTCCAAAGCACCGAGCGTCACCTACCGCCGAAGGAGTCTTTCATCAAACCCTAAACCGCCGCAATTTGCCCTGGAACGATGCTAGAGCCCCC
>NW_008794456.1:3264771-3267746 GCF_000699145.1 Aptenodytes forsteri | reverse complement strand
CAGGGACCCTCCTGCCGCTATCAACGGTGTGCGATACCCCGCGGAAAGCCTCGGGGCTTTGAAGCCAAGCGGCGAGAATTAGCCCAGACCCAACCCAAGTCGAACGCAAACCCACCTTCTCCCAGCAGCGCAGAGCCGTGCTCGCCTTCGGCTTTCAGTCGAACCAGGGGAACCGCGGGGTCGAGAAGGGGAACCGCGGGGTCGAGAAGGGGAACCGCGGGGTCGAGAAGGGGAACCGCGGGGTCGAGAAGGGGAACCGCGGGGTCGAGAAGGGGAACCGCGGGGTCGAGAAGGGGAACCGCGGGGTCGAGAAGGGCTCCTCGCTACCAGCAACAGGCAAATACTGAGGTTTTGGTCTTCTTCTCCCCTCCATTAACATGCTTTGAAATGCAACCGATTTCCAGAGACCAGAACATGCGGGGAGTGAAAAGTAACCAAAGGTTGCAGGTGTTTTTAATGAGCTTCTGAAAATCGACTGGAAGGACTCGTTTACACCCATTCCACCGGCATGGTCTTGATGGAAGAATGAGACAGAGAGAAAAGTTTTGAGTATATAAAAATAACTGTAATATTTTATTACAAGAAGAAAAAAAAAAATTTACAAAAAAAATACACAAAACACATCAGGGGCTTTGATGTCGGACATCAGAGCACGCAGGAACTACCCAAAATCTGCGGAAAAAAGGAGTTACACACACACACACACGTGCGCAGAATGAACACCGGGAAACCCGCGGGAGGCTGCTCCCAGGGACGCCGGCCCGGCACCCGCGCCGGCACCTCAGGGCAGGGACTTCTTGCCCCGGGCTGCTGCGGAGGCTTCTCAGCTCTGTCGAGGTTCCTCAGCTCCCCTCTGTGTAACAGAATCATTTCAAGGTAGCTTCTTCCTTCCGTCAGTCTTCAGCTCCCGAAGGCTACCGCTACTAAAACCAAACAGCCCTTCTTCTGCGTAGTACGAGGATTCAGAGGAGGCTTACGTACCCTCCCCACACCGACGCGGTCTGTGTAAATTAAATCCGATAAGCCCGCACCAGCCCGGTGCGTCAGTGAAGCATTACACCAAGGAGCCAAGCGGGCACACGGACGTTTCAAGAAGCCAAAGCCTGTTTCTGTGCCAAACCAGGGCCTGAGTTTCGACCGTGAGGGCAGGTGACCCGGCCGAAAGGGCAGCCGGTTACGTGCTGTGTATGACATTTTATATGGTAGAGAAAGAGTTAAGTCGAGCGAAAGCCTACAATCAAATATTCGGAAGAGGAGTTGTTTTTAATACACCTACTTGGGGGATCTTTTGTGGGATTTCACGAGAAACGAAGAATAAATGAGCTCTCAGATGCAACAGATCCCAAACAGTTGCCCAGAGAGGTGGTGGATGCCCCATCCCTGGAAACATTCCAGGTCAGGTTGGACGGGGCTCTGAGCAACCTGATCTAGTTGCAGATGTCCCTGCCCACGGCAGGGGGGTTGGACGAGATGGCCTTTAGAGGTCCCTTCCAACCCAAACCACGCCATGACTGTATTATCCTGCTCAAACCCCTCACCCCTGGAAGTACCACGTTATATTGAACGCAGGGCGGGATACAACCGAAACCTCCACTATGCTGCAGGAAAAGCACAAAGATTTTCTTCCGCAGACAGCACGCAGCAAAGATTACCTTTCACGCGAAGACGACTCTCTGTTTTTCCCCCCTCCATTTTATTGTTGTCGTCCAATTACTGGATGCGTTCAGGAAGTTCCAGGCCCACAGTCACCTGAAGTTTGGACAATGCCTTGCTTTATGCCGCATCTGCTGTCTGGAACACTTACCCAGCAGAGCTGACAGGGCAGGAACATCACACAGGACCTAATCTTCCAAATTCATAGTTCCTTCCCTTTTCAGGCCCAAACGAGAGGCGGGTACCACACAAGGAGCCCAGCGAGCTGCGGAGCACCTTGCGAGTACTCGGATCTCGGCCTGCAGCAGCGTGTAGAGCCAGACGCGACTTGCTGCGCTGCTCCCGCACCTCTACCGCGCGTTACCGCAGCCAAACCGCAAGCTACCCAACGGGCACGGGCTGTCCGACACTGCGCTCCGTCGTCCAAACGCGCGCGGGGATCAGCGGGCTGAAAACCAACCGATCTGAAAAGAAACCACGACTTCGCAAGGTGTGTCCGAGTCAGGGTGACAGTCGTCCTGCTGTTCTGGGGTAAACCCCGACAAGCGCGAACCGCAGCGATCCGTCTTCGCGAGAGACCGCTTCGCCCCGCCGACGGAAGGACGGCTTCTACACGCGGCTGAGCTGCTCAGCCGGGAAGGCAGAGCGCCCCGTGGCAGAGAACACTCTGAAGCAGTATCTGCCTTTAAGGGACGCGTCAGGGAGGGAAGGGGCAGATGGCTCTTCAGAACAGCAGCTCTTTCCCACTCCCTGACTGGAGCGCGGTTACACGGCGGTAACCGACGCCAGCAGCACGGCCAAGAGAACCCGGACACCCTTCTCGCTGGGGACCTCGTGCGTTTCGCCACGCAAGATCCAAGTCTGGGAAGAATTTCCGCAAAGAGCGGGGCGAAGCAGAGAGACGGGGAAGGAAGGTCAGATCACAAACCGCATCCGTGCCGCTTTTCTTTTTTAAACTGCTGGCCGCTATCGGCACCTCTGTCGCTTTGAGAGATCGTTTATTCAGCGTGCAGCAAGCCACTTCGAAATCCACACCCTGAGGTCCTGAGGGGTTCCAAGCTGCAGCGACCCGGTTTGCAGGCTGTATGCAAGACGGCACGCACAGAGAAAACAGAGCAGAGTACAGCGCGCGTACGGGAAGGAGAGGTCTCCCCTGGAAACTACAGTGTAGCAATTAATAAACACGAAATGGAACATTACAGAGAAGATCCCAAGCGTATGACTGAAAGAAAAAGCCATCTCTTTGGTACAGTTATATGCAGCCGAGTTTTACAACACAGAAAAAAAAAACCCACAAACAAACCAACCCCAAACCCAAACCC
>NW_008794456.1:3247657-3264658 GCF_000699145.1 Aptenodytes forsteri | reverse complement strand
AGCCCAGTTTTACAACACAAAAAAAAAAACCCACAAACAAACCAACCCCAAACCCAAACCCTGCTATTTCACCTTCAAATTTGCTTCCAGCAGATCTCAAGGTCAGAGGCCGACGGACGCTCCTAACGCTATGCCAGCGCTACGGCACGTCGCGAAGGGCATCGTGGGCAGTACGGAAGCGTTACAGGCTGCGGTCGGAACCAACCCGAGACACAGGACTTGTGCCTTACCTTTCGTCTCTGCTATACATAGGTAAGAAACTGCGACACCAGGAGTAAAGCCTCACCGACAGCGCAACGGCGTCTGACAGGCCGCTGTACGGTTCAGAGGAGGCAGAAGCGGTCCGTATGGTTTTTCGGCGCCAGGGCCGTGCCGACGTCCTTTCCCCTTTACAGACAATTTACCACGTAACGGGAACGCGATGCCTTTCGTTTGCGGAACATAAAACGCGGCAGCTGAACTCTATAAACTGCGAGCGGGGTAGGCATTCGGCACTCAGAGGAATCTCGATGGGGGGGAACAGAGTGCAAGTCCGCTATTACGTCACCACCATTAAACATATGTAAAGACTGCATAAAACGGGCTATTTGACGTCAGCGACTAACTGCCCTACAGATGCTCCAGACACGCCGACGGAAGGCGGCGCTTGCACCTGCACATACACTCCTTCGGAACAAACCCGCGCTGTAACTGAAGATTGGGTTCAACTGTTTACAGACAGAAACGCAACAGTCCTCTCCTTTTCTCATTAGGTCACGCACAATTAGTGTAACAGTCAGCGAACGGATGGCTTTGAAGCGAAACACGGGCTTTGCGACCCAGGAAGCGCCCCCGACCTCCTCGGTCCAACGTGCAGGACCTGCACCGCGTCAGGCTGAATCCAGGAGTTCCAGAAGAGCGCCGACTGCACCGAAATAACCCTGAAGAGCAAACAGACGGGAATATCGATTAAAACCTCAAACCACGGGCACGCGCCTGAGGCAAGAACATTACCCATGCGGTGTGATTTTAACGACTCGTAAAAGATGGTGGGAAGAAATAACTACAGGTCGGTACGTTACAAAACAGACTCTAACTGTAATTGCTACATGGGAAAGCAGAGCTGCACAGAATCACCTCTACTGTCAATGGTCTTAAAAGAAAGTTCACAAGCAAGACGAGCTTGGTAGTAAACAATTCTTATATTAACTACTGGAACGATACACACGTTTTTTGTGGCCCTACGCTGGGCACTGCAGTAACTGTGGCTGTAGCAACAAAGCACCGGGAACCTGCTGCACAGTGTGTAACACCGACAGCTACGGACTCCAGGCGGCTGTTTCCAGAGCCTCCAAAGGCTTTTCCTTTTTACACGAGACAAAACAGAAAGTAATTTCACCTCATGTTCCAAGAAAAGTGCTTTTAACTGTCCCTTCGACCAGTAGTCCAAAGCATATGCCAGAAGCCTCATTGAAATGGTATTGATCCGAAGGAAATTGCCAATGAACACCACCCGATTGATGTTCTGCAAGTATTAAGGGAAAAAAAAAAAATAAAAAGGAACATTAAGGCTAAATTCCATTTTCTGCTTGCGACGATGAAAGCCCCACCTTAGAGTAAGAAGAAAGAAGTTACACTTATGGTGCCTTGTAAAAATGTCACGTGCAGCTTTTCAAATACATTTTCCGGTGAGACTTGATGAAAAACAACCAGCTGAAAGCGGAGGGAAGTCACCGCTCGACACTAAAGCAACGAGATCCAGAGAAACCGCATCACCCCAAATAGCTGTTCCTGGCAGCTAAGGAGCGTAACCGCCTCGGTGAGTGGGGATGGGAGCTGCGGAGAGAAGAGTTATCACGCATTTGCAGCTTTCTGAATTTAGAATCTTAAAACTGGACCCAGAAGAGCCGATCTGCAAGCAAGAGATGACACCAAGCCGGCTCGGGGTCTGGCAGCAGCAAGAGACGGTTCAGAAGAGCAAGGTGAGATCAGAAAGGGCGCGCTGAGATGGTCAGGAGCTGCACTGGGAGGGGCCGGAGACCACGCCGAAAGACAAAAAAAACTGTACTTGGCCCTGGTGAGGCCGCACCTCGAATACTGTGTTCAGTTTTGGGCCCCTCACTACAAGAAGGACGTCGAGGTGCTGGAGCGTGTCCAGAGAAGGGCAACGAGGCTGGTGAGGGGTCTGGAGAACAAGTCTGATGAGGAGCGGCTGAGGGAACTGGGGTTGTTTAGCCTGGAGAAAAGGAGGCTGAGGGGAGACCTCATCGCTCTCTACAACTCCCTGAAAGGAGGTTGTAGCGAGGTGGGGTCGGTCTCTTCTCCCAAGTAACAAGCGATAGGACGAGAGGAAACGGCTTCAAGTTGTGCCAGGGGAGGTTTAGATTGGACGTGAGGAAAAATTTCTTCACCGAAAGGGTTGTCAAGCACTGGAACAGGCTGCCCAGGGAAGTGGTGGAGTCCCCATCCCTGGAGGTATTTAAAAGACGTGTAGATGAGGTGCTTAGGGACATGGTTTAGTGGTGGACTTGGCAGTGTTCAGTTAGCGGTTGGACTCGATGATCTTAAAGGTCTTTTCCAACCTAAACGATTCCATGATTCTATGAATTAAGTGACTGCTGAAAGTGTCGGACAGGATCTGCAGAACATTATAAACATCCACAACTCTGTCAGAAAGCGGTACCAGTCAGGTCATTTTAAGACAGTTTTTTTCAGACTCTTCCACACTACCCGGAAATCCACCGGTGTAACTACAGCCTTTCTAGCTCAGGAATTTGAATAGAACGGTTGATTTTTTGCTATGAGATCCTTACACTGGCTAGGAACACTGATCATCAAGTGCCATCTCCTCTCTCTCCCCCCAACTCCAGCCTTTGACTCATCATTAAAGAAGCTGAAAGGCTCTCTACTGTTCATCTGGGGGGGGGAGAAAAAGAAGATTTAGAAACCCATAACCAACACAATTCTGAAAGAAAGGAAAAAGACCAACACCAAGTAGTGAGATTTGGATTTAAGTCAGACTTCCAGCCAAACTTTTCAATCCCAAAATAGTTCTCCTGAGCCAAGTGATGAACTCTGAAGCTTTCTTGCTCTCCAACAAGAAAATAATTTTCAGTTCCTCCTCTGACCGAGGAATCAGGATCAAGTCCTACGTGCTCCTTCACTCGCGTCCTTCTACGGATTTCCCTTCCGTCCCCACATTCATTAATGCTTTCCCCTAACTATTCAGCATCCTCTCTGCACTCAGCTGGGTACTCCGGTGAGGACTCAGCAGGTGCGTTGTGGGCAAGGCTGTTTATAATAAAATCTCGCCTCGTTTCAGGAGGAAATGAAGGTAAACCGTAAGCACCTGCCAACAGCGACAGGAGTCGGGTGGATGCTTCACCCCGTCAGCCCACCCCACGGGAACAGGCTCAGAATGGAGTGGAGAGCATGTCTCTGTTCTTTCATAGCCCTGTACAATGCTGCTTGACATGAATGCAACAAGGCAGCACTGTAAAGAAGCTGAAAGCACAGAGATACAGGAACGGCCGTGGAAGCGGTGGGGCCTGACCAAGAAATCGAGAGCAACTCGTAAAAACAACACAGGAAAGGTATCCAGCCTCTACGCCCCTCCGCCCCACCTTTCCTTCTCTCTCAGTGGTCCCAAGAGCCGTAGTTTATCGCACACCTACCGTTCCTCAAACCACTGCAGAGAAGCCGTTTAACTCCTGACGAAGCAGAGGACCGAGACCAACAGCCAAACCCTAATTCATTCACAGCTCTTCCGTTCACAGCACAACGATCTGCCTCAAACTACACAGACGAGCAAGGACAAAATTCACCGAAGAATCCAAAACGAGCGGATGACGACTTACTGAACATCCAAAAAGACGAGTACAAACAGGCATCTACAGAAGCACATGCAGGGACAGAGGTACTGCGTGACAGTAGCACGAGTGATGCTTTAGACAAGAAGCAATGAAACAGATGTCCCCTTAATACCTCATTGAGCGCACACATCCGTGCTATGGAGCCAATGTTATTAGTGATGGTTATTAAAGTAGCCTTCGCGAGGTCCTCTTTGCTGACAGATTCCCGCTTCTCCTTGCTCATCATGTTTCCAAAGCTGTAAAGAGAGTTTTCGGGTTAAAGGTCCGTTTGCATCAGCATTCCAGGAGAAAATGGGAACTGCTAATTTAACCAAAGTGACTCATCTTGAAGTATTTCTTTCTAACTTTAAAAAGCGTTGCTATCAGTAACTTAGACCTGGTAAAACAGAACAGCAGAAGGAACGGTAGCTCTCCTAAGAGACGTAAATCCAGTTTTTCAGCCTTGCAGAACCTCCCATGAAAATAAAAATCAGTCAAGTCATTACCTGGACGCTACAGCCCAGCCCGGCAATCCGAATCGCTCGTAGTCTCCTCCGTAAATGTCCCGCACTAGTTTGTCCACTTTGGTACTGTCTCCGTGGGACGCCATCTCTAGGGCCTCTTCAAAGGTGGAGCAACCGGTAAGAAGGCAGCAGAGACCAAAAAAGGTTCCCCCTCCGAGGCTGCAGCATAAAGCAAAATGAAAGTCACCCGCCTTGCTTCTAAAGAGACGGAGAGAAAGAAAATGGCTCGTTCCGCCGAAAGCTCGGATCACTCAGCTACGCTCGGTCAGCTCAGGTTGCCCCATTCCTTCAGCTCCTTCTCTTTTCAGCGAGAGCAATCTCGGAAGAGCAGCAGTTTTCTTTAAATCTGTTACTTAAAAATAACTTACAGCCTGTAAGGAATCCCACGCCCTCACAGCCTTCTGCAGAGGGCATGTTTCTAAATGAGAAATTCATTTTCTTATTTTACAATACCCACCTTCTTCCCAGCACTCAGAGAAGTCAATCTTAAAATAAATATTAGTCCTGAGGGATAACTGGAGTATTAGGGCACAGCTATTCAGAACTCAGGGGAAAAAAAAACTATGTCCTGTTCACTTTACTGTGCGCACATGCCAACAGTGACGTGTAGCAAGAGTAAGATCTGTACTGTGGGGTTTTTTTAATTATTATTGCTAACTTTCAGGAAATTCAGGAAAGCTTAAAGCCACAGAGCTCTTTGGCTTTGCCTGGCAACAAGAGCCACATCTTCAAGAAGGGTCGCTGCAGCAGTCCAGCAGCTCTCTGGGGAATTACTGCCGTGCCAGCATCCCTTCCACCAAAGTAAGGTGACTTTCGGCAGTCAGGATGCAAATCTCTACTGCTGGGATCAAAGCTAACAGTTGTTAACGTGATCATTATGAGTATATTTGGGATAATCCCAAACTATGGCATCTCTCTGGTGGCAAATAAAACCAAACAGTTCAGAAGCTGTTTTTTCAGTTGCCCTGCTGTAGGGATTAAAGAGACTGGTTGCAGTAAGGAAACCAAAACGTGAAATTCGGAATCTCTCTTCCAAGAGGGATCTTTGTCGGCAGAAATGAGGGACGGCAGTGAAAGCAGCAGCTCAGTCATTCAACTCCCCACCTTTAATGCAGCTTGTCCCTGAAAACGCCGTCGACAATGCAGAAATACATTCCAGATTCTAAAATAAAACTCAAAGTGAATTTACCCCCCCCCAGCACTCACCTGGTGCCCGTTACCCGTTTGTAGTTTTCTTTTGAATACACAGCCAAAATGCTGACCCCTGAGCCAATGTTCACCAAAAGGAGAGGATATGGATTCTCCAGGTTGAACGGGAGCTTCTGACATCTTTCAGCATCCGTCGGGTTTTCAAAATAGTAGCACTCCGAACGTCCATTGAATCCCACTGAATCAATGTACAAAACTCCTTTAATAAGGCAATCGAGTTCATCTAGCTTACAGAGCTGAAGGTCACCCATCTGGCGGGAAAAAATAAAAAAAAAAAAAGAAGAAGGAAGAATATTCAAGAAGTAGCTAGGGATCTGAAGTGTTTACGCTCAGGGCTAGAAAAACGCGTTCCCTGCCAGCTGAATTCAGCTATCTCCACTGCTCCCCGTGGTGGCTGAGAGAGAAGCACAGATCAGAGGAGGGCTCCGTCTTTCCCCGCGCACACGGACTGCTGACTACCCCGGCCCTACAGTGTGCAGACGTGGGAGCGCGGGGAAACGAACAGTTGGATCCGCAGACACCGGATCAACTTCCACGGGCCTGACTGAGGCCCTGACTCTGAGGCATTAGCATGAAAAACAAAGAAAAATGAGAAGGGACTTAACTGTTGGACCAAAAAAAAATCCCCCCCCCAAACCACAACCAAAAAACCACCCAGAAAACAGAGGAAGTTATGAAATTGTTTTCCCCTCGTGTCACTGCCTCGACTGCACAAAAAGCCTCTTTATTTGAGGCACTTTTTCAAGCCCTGGTTAAACGAAGTATTTATCACACGTGTTTTCACCTGTGAACGAGAATCAAACTTACAATGAAGCCACATGATGATGTCAAATCCCAACTACTAACCTCCTTTCAGTTAATTTACCACCAAATCTGACTGAACCTCAATCAGCTCGCTCGCATGTGTGTTAGAAATGAAACCACATGAGCAAAGGAACGATAAAACAAATACTAAGCGTGTGAAAGACCGGCATTGGGGGAAAAAAACCCACAAGACCGAGATCAGCATAATCAGAGATTAATGACACAGAGAAAGTCTTGTAAGAGCACACGCCATGGAAGTTAGTGCATAATTTTAGTTACAGGATTGTTACATGCACTTTCAGGAAAGAAAGTATCCAGATTTGGAGATGCGAACTTGAGTCCACATGCTGTTTCCCGAACCAAGTTTAATTTGAGTTAGGTACACTCTTCCAAAGCTAAGATTTAGAGATGTTTTAGAGTCTGCAGAGCGAGTGTTCTAGTTTTAAGCTTTAAAAAAAAATTTCACTACCAGAGCCTAATCGTATAGAAGCCAAAAATGCATACTGTGCGAAAGTCCTGCTCAAATTTGTACGCTCCACCTCCCGTGGCACATAAGGTAGTATGGAGGCTCGAGAAGTGTTTTTCGCTTCCCATTTGAATAAAAGCAGGCATGTCATGAGTAGGAAAGCGTATAAAGTGCAGATTGCCTTTACGTCCACACAGGGTAAGGTCCTTTAGTTCAAGGTGCACATCCCGAATGCCTGTAGATCCGTAGGCTACATTTGATGTCAGGTATTTGCGGATGCTTTTGAGATTTTCCACTTCCTCCTCCTCCTCTTCAGCGGTGATGTCCTTTGGTTCAAAATAAACAAGTTTGACCAAGGTCCCTCCAATATCCAAGCCAAACCAAGGAAAGACTAAAGAGAGAAGGGGGGGGGTGGAGAAAAAGAAACAGGGTTTGATACTGTCATACCACCAGCAAAACACTTAAAAACTGAATTAATTCATGCAATTCTCTAGGGACTCCAAAATGCAGGCCCGTTTGATCTATTCATTTCTAAAGCGGAAAACAAACGTTAGCAGTCTGGTCTGTCTTTGACAAACGTGGCCGAGACTCCTCTGTACACAGACTGAACTCCTGTTTTGAGACACCTCGTGTTCAGGAGCTCCCAACACCTGATACGCAATCCTCAAAATACTTCCACCACCACCACCGCGCAGCACTGAAGATACGGACAAGCACAGGTCTGACGGTATCCGTACACCCACTAGATACTGCTGCAATTTTAATCCCCAGCTATTTCTTTTATAAAGTTCTGATCCAGAGCCAGAGCCAAGGATAATACCAGTGCTTTTACATCAAAGGGGTGTACAAACGTTAACTAATTACAAGACATAACTGAGGTAGACAAGTAATCTAAGATGCCCCAGGGAGACAAAAACAAATGTCTAATTGGATTATTTTATTAGTCAAATTCCCCCGTGGTACAAAATATGCATTAGTGTCAGGCCCAGCAACATTTACAGCTGTATTAGATAATGAGCTGCTTGGAAATGATCAAGAGAAAACCCTGATCAGATGGAATCTGCGATTAGAGCTGAGAACTGGAACAGATTAATATTACTATTAACGAGCTAAAGGATAGACTAGAGCTAACAAGATGCATCGGCTCCAGAGCAAAGAGAAAAATGTAGCCAGATGTTATGGCTTACGGCAGCAGGATTAAACCCTTACGTTTTTTTCCAAAAAGAAAAAAGGAATGTTTAGAAAATAAACCTGAATGCAGCATAGATGTTACTAACGTTCCTCTGGAAAGAAGGATCTCGGGTTTTAGCAAAATTCTTACATGTCAGAGACAGGCATGATAACGTGCTACTGTCATTTTTGCAATATATGTTTGCTTATCTGCAGACAGATAAGCGTGCAACACGAAGAAGCCCTTGTTCCTACTGCCATTTGAAAGCGGGCACCCCTCCGGTTAAACTCGGGGAAGCAGCAGCCATCCCCAGAACGCAGAGTCGCCCAAGCGAGAGCATGTTCCTTTACATGTCAGAGACAGGCATGATAACGTGCTACTGTCATTTTTGCAATATATGTTTGCTTATCTGCAGACAGATAAGCGTGCAACACGAAGAAGCCCTTGTTCCTACCGCCATTTGAAAGCGGGCACCCCTCCGGTTAAACTCGGGGAAGCAGCAGCCATCCCCAGAACGCAGAGTCGCCCAAGTGAGAGCATGTTCCTTGTCCCCCCCCGTCCCAGCAGCGCAGGAGGTGCACGCCGAGGCCCCGCCGCGCGAGCTGCAGGAGCACTAAGCAGTCAGAGAGCAACACCCAAACACCCAGAGGCAACACTTAAGCAAGCTGGACAGCAAAGAAAGCAACTCAGGGGCAGGAGGGAAACTCACTCCCAGACCAAACGATCTTTGAAAAGCCAGAAACCCGACAGGCAAGCACATGTTTGAAGATGATGTATTCTCCCCTCGGCGGGTTAACTTGGTCGCTGCACAGAGCGGAGGTAAGACAGGCCCTTTCAGAGCATCACAGTTCCCCAGGAGCTGCTAGAGCCATCAGCTACCCACGTTCATGAATAACCACTGAGTTATTTTTATCTATTTCCATAGAGGCCACCCCCAACCATCACCAAAAGAAATCCTGAGAGAAGATGCAAACTCTGTTTTAGGAGGCACGCCCAAATCTCGATCATCCTCTATTTCTAATGCATTTACTTCAAACAAGAACAGACGTAAAAACAACCGTTCACGAATGAGAAAGAGAGAGAGAAATCTGCATCACAGCCCAATGGAGGGAGAAAGCGGGAGCAATTCAAGGACTTCGGACAATTTCTCACTGCGCACTCCTTAAATGAATTTCAGGACTGCAAACTCCATCAGCATTTCAGGATGGGAAGTCTACCAAGTGCTTTACTTGGAGGAAAGCTTAGCATACGCATCTTATTTCAAGACTCCCTCAAGCAAACCTTACTATAGCTAAATTAGACAGTTAAGTTACTTCTCGAGAGAGGAACGTTGGCTGCCCGGGCGTCATCATGCAACGTGAGGAGAACCATACCCCTGGGGACACCAGACCAGGAGGAGCACCCTCATAGGAAGGGGAGTCCAAGACCCCAGAGTATAAGCGAAGGGAAAGGCGGGACAAACTCCAGGATTTCTGTACCCCCAAAAGAAAGGGCCTTGTCATGGAGGAGTGCGGCAACAGCAGCTGAGCTGCTGCATCTTCCCCCGCTGGCAAACAGAAGTCAGAGACCACGACCACTCCAACAGGGAGATGGACGCTCTACTTCTGCGTGGCAGGCATCAGGACAGCAAACAAAACCCACCGAGCGTCCGCTTGCTTCACTCGCCTGCTCTTCTGACACCTTAAACCTAAAAACCTGCGCACAGGCCCACCTGATGCGGTATTACAGCCATCTCCAATGTGGCACATACATCCATACGTCAGCAGTCCCCGTATTAATGGCAGAATAGGAGCCCCTCGAAGTATTTTGTCTTTCTTTGAATCAAAGTCCTAGATTTATCAACTAACTACCGCAGAAAAATGCTTTGAACAAGGATCATGCCCTGCTATTGAGAGAAGAAGCAATAAAAATACCACCAACGTCACACAGGTAAAAATAGGCCACTGGCAGGCAAACCAGAGCCTTCTGCTGCTGCTCCGGTCCCTCCAGTGACTGCAACTGGTAAACACCCCTCTATTTTAATACCCAGTTCATGTATATGATCACTAAAACCAGCTTCCCCACGTTCACTGTGCTCTTCCATACTGCTTAAACCCTGCTGGAAAACTAACAAGCTCTACGCAAGGAAAGGAACAGGAAGAGGCTTCCCACGTTACTCAGCCAAGTCTTCTCCTGTCTGTCATGGTCACTGACATCCCGCACTCCCTTTTCACAGATTTCCCAATCTTAAAAGCACTTGGCTGCTTTGTTGTCTCTGCTCTGACGAAGGGATTGGTTCCAGAAACCTCCTGCCCTGGTGCTGGGAAACCTCCTTTTGATTTCTGGAATGTATTTATTCCTGTCAGGACACGCAATTTTTTTTCTGCATTATGAAGCCTGCATTTTTTTTTCTTTTTTTAAAGCACCCCCACTCTCGTATTTAGAGACAGCAATCCTCTCCCCAACCTCACTTTGCCAGGCTACGCAAGGGTGAAAACAGGGAGAGAGCAGAGGACGGGGTCTCGGAGATGCCCTCATTGAGGTGCAGCACAAAAGCATCCAAAAGTGGTTAAACATTGGAACAGGCTGCCCAGGGAAGTGGTGGAGTCCCTATCCCTGGAGGTATTTAAAAGACGTGTAGATGAGGCGCTTAGGGACATGGTTTAGTGGACATGGTGGTGTTGGGTCGACGGTTGGACTCGATGATCTTAGAGGTCTTTTCCAACCTTAACGATTCTATGAAAAACTAAGGCACGGCGCCCCACTGAAGCCAGGTAACTGAAAATGCCATACAGGCTGCTTCATCGCAAGCTAACAGGCTTCCACTTCAGAGTAGACACTCAGCTGGTAGTACATGCATTTGTTCAGTAGAATAACACTAATTCATTTTAAAGTTGGTTGTGAATTTCACACACCAAGCTCCTACATTCAGGGACACACACACACACACGTGCCCCCTCAGATTTTAGGGCATGAGAATCACCAACTCGGTCCATCAGTTTAGGAAGCTTTCCTAGTCACAAAAAAAAGGTAGCAGCTCCTTAGAAACTTCACCCCAGCTCATTCTCAGCACCCTCAGGACTTCGTTTTTTAGCACCCTCAGGACCTTTGTTTTTTTAATATATATAAATTTACTTTTTATTTAGGTGTTATAGTCGCCACTGAACTAGCAGAACATCAGGCGTGGGGTTAAACCACGCCAGTTATCCACCGTCTCACACGCCAGAAGACACGGCTAACGGGGAAACAGGAACGATGCCTGCAGAGCTTGGTGTAAACTGCAGTCAGGTTGGGCTCAGGGCTTACTAGTCTTCGCTCAGCACCGGCCCCGCTGAATCCCAGCTGGCCGCGGAAAGAACATCCGACCCCCCGTGCAGGGCCACGGCCTCAGACCGGAGCTGGCTCCACACACCCGTGCAGCACCAGCTGCAGAAAACCTCTGCACGGAGCAGCTGGTGTTCTCCATCTGCCAACAGCTCGGCTACACCTTCAGTGAGTCACCAGGGATAAATTCTAAAAGATAGCCTATTAAGGTAATTAACTTCAACCAAATGATTCTTAATTATGGATCTCTCGTTACATACATCCCAGCCACAGGTTACGAATCCAAGGAAGAAGTGTGCTAGCTCAAAATTAAGCACTTCTTTACCATATCGTAAAGGATTTTCTATGCAGTAAAACCTGCACAGAGCACTCAGATAATCTGGGGCAGGGACAAAACTTCCCCTACAGGCCCATTTCTGTAGGAAAGGGGTGTGGCACACAAACAAGAGGAAGAAATTATTTCAACGACGTGGAGAACCGTTTTTTTTTCCCTTACACTTCGAGGAAGTCAGCCAACACGAACATGCAGGGCAGCAACAGCTCTTCCGTATCTGAGAACTAGAAAAATCCCTGCCTTCAAAGGGAGGAAGGAGGAAGCTCTCTTGGACGAACGCCATCACCATCTGCTACCGACATTTCTCTTAAAACACTGGTTTTTCCCAGCATCTACAGTGCAAGTTGAAAGGCATCCAGAGATCTCTCCCTTGCAAGCCTCTGCAGCATTTTTTGCAAGAGAGCTGCTGCAGAAGACGGCAGTTCTAGAGCAGCGCGAGAACTGGTGGCATCCAGGAGCCTTTGGGCAGCCCGGAGGCTGATTTTTCTCAGTCAGAAGCTTCTGCTGAAATAACCAGCGCAAGAAGACGCCAGCTTTAACGGCCAAGGCAGAAAATGCAAACGCTGCCTCTCTTCACCGCCTCCCCGCTGCTACTTGGAGCCCTCCGTGCTGGGAAAGAGCCTCACACGTCCCTCCTTTCCGAGGGCTTACCAGCCTGAGAACGACGGGGAGGATGAGAAACCCGCAGGCAGAGCACGGGAAGGGCACGGCGGTGCGAACCTCTGGACCTTCCGGGAAGCGTTTAGTCTCTCCCTGGGTATTTGGGCACTTACAAGAAAGGCAGGAAATCCTCTTCTCAAAGCCAGAACTGTTCTCCATTCAAAACCTTCTACAGTCTTTTCCTTAACGAAACTCTCTGTATGACTTTGTTAGCACGATGACAGCCACTAACCCCGCTCTCAATCATCGCGTAAGACAAAATAACTCCAACGGTATTCAGCGTGAAAAGTAGCGAGGGTACGAAGAAGGTGACTTAAGGAGCTGGCAAGGTCGTGGCACCACTCAGCAGATCAGGCACACGACGACGAGCCTTGTTTTCATTTGCTTCCCTAACGCAACACACTGCAACAGCAGTTACAAAGCATCCTTAGAGCAAACTTTTCTCCAAGAAAAAAATTCTTCACCTTTTGGCCAGACAAAGTACTGTTCTCCCTTAGCAGAGACACTTTTAAAAAGCAGCTCGATACGTACATTTTCATACATGCGGTTTACATAGGGCTCTTCCTCTTAAAAATAAACTTTCTTCTAAAGGGCAGATCTATGGATACGCAACAACAAACAAAAGACCAGACTCCAAACAATGTTAAGGGCTTACAGCTAGCACTAAATAACCTCGCACACAGAAAAGCTCAGGGATACTAGGTGCTCCCACAGCAAGAGCTGCCACCCTCCCTTCATCTTCGAATCCCTTTTAGAGTTAGACTGCAAGCTCCTTGGGGCAAGAAAAATACAATGCCTTTATTTGTTATGTAAATTACTTTATAAAACTGGACACTATGTAAATAAAAAAGCCTCAACAGACTTATTTTGGAAGCTGCAGAAGCATCAAGATGAAAGAGGCGATATAATTAAAGATCTCCATGGTGGATTTTCTTCGTACGACAAGCAGCTCAAGTCGTATTTCAGACTGATCCTTAAGTTATGAGCCAATTATACCAGAAGCTAAAAAGATTAGCCTGCAGAGGAGCAACGAAGACTGACGATTTAGTTGAGCGTATGACAGCACCTCTGTGCTTACTCTAAAATAGTCAACATTATATTTTAATAGCGTTATACCACAATGGAAATTTTACAGCTGGAGGGAAAACGAATATTCATCAGCATTTAATATAAAGTGACACTAAGTCTACATATCCTCCCATCTCTAAAAATAGGCTCTGCTAGGAATTCATATTTCGTACACGATTCCAAAACATAAAAAGGTACATAAGAATCAAAGCTTGAATTTTGTACCGCAACGGAGCTGCCAAAACAGTATTTTATTTGTACCTCTACTTGCATACTGTGTATACTGAGAATTTAAAGCAATGTGCACGTTAACGTCTTTGCATGATTCTGACAGAAAATACTAAAACTTTAAAAAAAAAAAAGTATCAGTTGAAAGGACTACAGAACGGATGAGGACATGCTTTTTTTTTTTTAAAAAAAAACACACATGCATACATTTTTAGAAACTATTTGCAGGATGCTCTTCTGGACATTTTAGGTACAGGCTTTCTTTTGGAATTCATGGACACCCTACAATACAAATACACTTCATGCAACTTACTTCCCCTCCCCTTTTGCCAAACAGTGAAACATTATGGATGATGCCTGGCAAAAGCATCAAAACAAGCTATTTTTTATTTTTTTTTTCAGAGAACTAACAAACAGGCCGCAGGAAGGAGAGGCATCCTTTGTTAAATAACCTAAACTCATCTCTGTCAAGGAAGCCAGGTTTTCAGAAGAGCGCTGCAGCAGCACAGGAGAGCCAGGAGAGCGGGGGAAGCTGACAAACTGAATCGCTGACCTATTTCTCTTATCGTAAGGAAGATTGATTACAGCAAAATATTGCCCTGCTCGTTACGATCTGGTCATCATCAGTTTTATGCCTGGCACTTAAACCTACCCACAGCAAGCCATTTGGTATCCCACAGTTACGTTCAAGTAAATGCAAATGTGAATATCCTCTTTACTCATCCGGGGTATTTCCAATCCAGTTTTTAAGCGTAGACTTCAATAACGGCACCGATAATTCATTACCAGAAAGGAATTCTTCTGTATTGCCTCTGGAGGCGATAAAGCTTTTTCTGTATTACCATTTCTGCCTGTACGAATAATCCTGTCAAGCTCCCCTTCACACCCCACCAACATAATACTCCAAAGCAGCTAGGAACTTCAACAAATCTCTGCTTCACAACATTTTCACGGATGCTTCTCACTCCCTCCTGAGAGCAACAGCGTCCTTGACTTCTCCTCCTTTTACCTGTGGCATATGGAAAATCACGGTGTCCGCGATAAAGCTCTTTAGTTCCTATGAGGCACACCAAGAAACATTTAATAGCCCGAGATGCACGAAGGCAGGCAGCTCGGACGTCGGTTGTACTGTTGCAGGTCAGGTTATTTCAGATATATCCAATCTAATTCCCCTCGGTCTCAGACCTTCCCCGATCTCTGCAGTGAAACGGTCCTCGCTGCACATTACTGGTACAGACAGACGACTACGGAGGAAGAAAGATCACGAGCTTGAACCGCAGCCTGCTGAAATCCTTTCATTCCTGGGGAAGCAGGGCTCATCTGCCAGGGCATCTGCCAGCAAGACAAGCCTCAAGGTCACCGAGCTTGTTTGCCACATACCAGCAGCAGACAAGCGGGAGCTAAAGTAGGACATTTTTGATCAGACGCCCATTAAGCGGCTTGCTTTCATTTAGGCTTGCTTGAATCTTCCTTAAGGTGGGATCGAGCGTTTTAACTTCAAAATGTAATTTACTCTGACATCAGACGTTGTCCCTATTAAGGGACGTACTTGCTCCAGTATATTTCTCTTTCAATTATCACAAAAATCATTTAGGAAAGACAGGCTACACTGTAATCCCGAATCGCACTACGCTGACCTTCCAGGCTGGATCCAAACCCTGTCTTGGAAGCTGCCAGAACACCTGTGTTCCTAAGAGTCCCCCACGCCAGCCTCTGCATTTAACTTTACCGCAACAAACCAGAACCTCAACGGCCAACTTCAATCCGCATTTTCCACAGAAGACAGAGAAACTGCCCCCAGGCAAGGCATAAGAGTATAATCACCTAATGCGTAGCTCCATCTAAGTCCGCCCTAATTTTCATACCAGAGATCTCTTCATTTCCATTATCACAAAAATCATTTAGGAAAGACAGGCTACACTGTAATCCCGAATCGCACTACGCTGACCTTCCAGGCTGGATCCAAACCCTGTCTTGGAAGCTGCCAGAACACCTGTGTTCCTAAGAGTCCCCCACGCCAGCCTCTGCATTTAACTTTACCGCAACAAACCAGAACCTCAACGGCCAACTTCAATCCGCATTTTCCACAGAAGACAGAGAAACTGCCCCCAGGCAAGGCATAAGAGTATAATCACCTAATGCGTAGCTCCGTCTAAGTCCGCCCTAATTTTCATACCAGAGATCTCCTTCATTTCCCTACAGATGACTGCACCCTGTTAACTAGCCTGTCTCTAATTAACAACCCCACAGCTCCCATCGGTGGGTTTTGCTGTGATTTCCTTAGAACAACAGCCACAGAAGCAGACTTTCACATACAAAGTTGGCGTTGCTGCATCTAAAGCACAAGGATGCTCACCACCGCTAGTGCCATTACACCCCTCCACCAAATTTCTCTTTCACCCTATTAATTCTTCAGCAAGCAAAACCCCCGCAACTACCTCAGTTATTTAACATTAACTCTACAATCACTTCCAGGTGCGGGATCACTCCTGTAGCCTCGCACAATCTGGAAACGAAAGGAAGGGAGAGGCGAGGGAACACAGGTTTGCAGCTGACGCTACGTTAGCATTGCTGAGCAGCGCTCGCCTGAAATTAGTAACGCAAGCAGCATCCAGTTCAGCAAACGTCTTTGAGAGTCTTTTGAGATACAATTCCTATTTTTCACACTAAGACAGGGTAAAAGAGAAACTTCCTTTCTTCCCAGCAACCAAAAAGAGAAAGAACACTATTTAAAACTTTACATTAATACCATAACAATAGTATCTCAGCATTGCCAGCCAACAGACCGAGTCTTGCTACGAGATGCAGGAGAGTTTTGATCCCTGTTTTCAGCCTGGACTCATTTGTCGACATCCTTTTAATAGCTGCGGAGGTAACGGGGAACTACGTTGACGCTATCTCATTTTCAGGGTTTGGCAATTTCCTTCCTAGAGGAAGGACTCCAGCGCAAGTAAAGAAGTAATCGCTCCGTTCCACCGCAAACATGGCTGAAGTCAGTCACCAGCCACAGCCACCTGAACGGCAGCTCCTGCTGCTGCCAAAATGAAGGCTGCCATCCATTTTGCACCTAACTCGCTCCACGGACCGCTTCTGATACGGTGTTTAAAAACGTGGTTCAGGGGAGGGTTTTTTTCCTTCCAGAGCCTGGTTCGGTCTGCACCCAGTCCCTGCCAGACCTGCGGGGTTCTCCCCTCCCAGAATTTACACCGTCCTCTTTGCTCTCCATTGCTTTTCTTCCACCCGTTGCCAGTCCAGCCACGCAGCCTTCGCCCCCCCTGGCTCTAGCTGCACACCCCGGCCCCTCCGTCTGTCCTTCTGTCCCCCTTCTCCTCCCCCTCCGTGTCCTTACCGGTGACCTTCCCTCTCCCCCTCTGCTCCAAGGTCCCCGGCTCGGGCACCTCAGC
>NW_008794456.1:3236922-3246160 GCF_000699145.1 Aptenodytes forsteri | reverse complement strand
GTCGTGTCGTCTGCCTCCCCGGGCCAGCGGCACGAACGCCAAGCGCAGCAGAACCAGGCGTTTCTGAGCTCAACCAGAGCTCAGCCCGTGCCGGAGGGCAGCCGGCCGGCGGCGGCCCCGCACAGGAGAGCTTGCAAGAGGAAGAGACGGGCGGAGAGCGGCAAGGAGCCCCGCGCCCCTTCACGAGGCCTCAGCCATCAAGCGGGATCCAAACCTCCTCGCCCAGCGAGGGCAGGTGAAAACACTCGCGTTCTCCAGCCATCCTGCGAGCTCCGTAGAAAGGACGGGCACAAGGAAACGGGAACGAAGGCAGGAGGTTTAGGAGGAGGGACAGAAAACAAACAAAGGTCAAGGATTCCGGATACAGTCAGACCCAATCCTCAGCTCCCCTATGAATCACAACGTAGTTTAAGTGCTGGTGCATCCTGTTCTTTAAACTCTGACCCTACGCTGATCAATGCTGAGCTAACAACTACCGCAGCAGCCATCCAGGCACCAGAAAAATTGCGGCCACCATAAAGAGGGGTGCAAGCAACGATCACCAGGACGACATTCAAGAGGAGAACAGACCCCCAGGCTATATTATGCCGTAACAGCTCCCCTTGTAACATGACGGAGGTTCCCAGGTGGAATGTTGATCGATGCCTGACAAACCTAGAGCACGGCCAAGCGTGTAACTGCAACCCAGTGACCCACGGTGCTCTTCGCCTCCACCGCGTTAATCTCAGCTCAACGCGATCCTCAGGCATTAATTCGATACCAAAGGGATAAGCAACTGACGCTCAAAAAAGGTGTAATAATTTCAGTGAGAATTTGCTGAATTCTGGTTGCTGTGGTGAAAAAAGGGCAAAGAGACCGGTCAAATTCAGTTTGTATAATTTTAATATCCTGTTGGGCAAATGCGGGAAGCACGTAAATGAGGTTGGTGTCAGTACGAGATAAAGCACAACGTCTCTGAATAAAAAAAAAAACCACCCTTCTTTATAAAAGCAGTGCCTTCATTTTGTTAAAAAACTAACTCGCTGAGCTTCGCTGCCCGAAGCCCAGGGTATTGTCAGTACCGAGCCCTGGCTGTGTTTCATATACCTGGGCTGTAAGTCAAGAGCTCTAGCTGGGAAAGCAGAAAGCGAGGAGAGTTAGTGGGATGCCTCAGCTGTGAATACACAGCAGGGCCCTTGGGAGCCCCTCCTGTCAAAGGCGGCGTGGAGAGGGCACGTAATGCTACTGAAAGGAGCTGTTTCCATCACGCTGCTCGAAAGCTTCCTACTTGTCCCCAAAAGGCGTACGCCGCAGGCCAGCTCACCCCCAGGGCTCCCTCGCCAGCGAGCGGTGAGCCGGAGCCGGGCACTGCGGCGGTGCGTGAGGCGGAGCCGGGCACAGCGGCAGTCCTGGTGACGTTGGTATCTCTTTTCTGCAGGTCAGGCCAAGCCCAAAGCCGTTCAGCAGACGAGGGAGCAACCACCGCTGCTGCCTGTACACCAGAGCTGAAGCCAGGGTGGCAAAGGTGGCCCAGCTCCCTTTTCTGTGCAGGATCCCGGGATCTGATTCAACCAGGCAATCTGGACCACGGAGGAAGAAGCGTGAGCAGTGTGCTGGGCTCGGTGCGTACTGTCACGGTGTCCGCCCGGTTACATCCAGTCCCTTCCCTCCCAGCCTGCCACTGCTCAGCCACAGCTGCCTATGGCCCTGTTTCTCCCAAACACTCTTCTAGCTTGCAACAGTTTGCAACTCAGACCTCTCCTTTAAAAGCCTTTGGTGCATTTCTCCTCCCAGAACTTGTCCAGTTCCTCTTTGGCAAACGCAACGTCCTGAGGAGACGGCTTCCGCAGCTCAGCTGTACGCTGCATCGAGAACCACCCTGCCCGTGTTCATCCTGAACCTGCCCTCTGGGCTTCCTATGACCTGCTGTGGTGGGCATCCTCTAGACCAGGACCTGTGCTTGCTCCGAACGCTGCATCGAGAACCACCCTGCCCGTGTAGATCCTGAACCTGTCCTCTGGGCTTCCTATGACCTGCCGTGGTGGGCATCCTCTAGACCAGGATCTGTGCTTGCTCTGAACGAGGTCTGGAAACTGTCCCCTCCTCCTGATATGGACTGATGGCCTCAGTCTCGCTGTGGCACTGCCAGTAGTGCCCTTCAAAGCATTCCCTCTGGCAACGGTTTCATAAACCTCCCGCTCCTCAAGACCCCGGCACAGATCCAGACGTCGCTGTGAGCAGCAGAGAGGGGTTTACCTGCCCCCTTCACCAGAGGACCGCAGCTTCGGTGGTTCTTAGCACTGTCTGAACCTACCCCCAAACCCCGGGAGGTCACCTCTAGCCTCTGGGATGCTGGAACAGGAGGTGTCACCCCAACGTGCCCAACTCGCAACTCCTAAAATCAAAGGAAGGGTCTTACCAGAACTGGCTGCCCAGAGGCAGGCTGAGGAGGAGGAAGAGGCGAGGAAGCCGAATTCCCGGCAGACACTCCTCGACACGCAGGCAGGCGTTCTCCGAGAAATCCAAACGCAGCTCCACAGCAAGGGAAACGCTCCGACTCCCCCGGACGGAGTCGCTTGAAATTGCGTATGGCAGAAGTTGTGCAAAGAGCCTTCCCTAAAAGCACCTGTCTTCTCAAATGGGAAAACCAAGGTGCATGAACTGCAGCAACCCTCCCCGAAAAAAAGCAGAGGAGGGCTGTTGGGATCCTTCTTTGCAGCCTCCACTCCCTGAGCAGCTAAGTTAGGTGATTTAATTCTCCAGCCAACTTCTACGTGAAGACTTTCCTTGCTCCGCAGAGCCTTCAAAAGCTGAGATCCGTCCCCCTCATCTTACAAACACACACGGCAACCTCACAAGTTGAGTGTGAAGTGGGAAACGATTTTATTACACAGTTAGTAAAAGGCTTTTCTTTTTTTAAAAAGATGTGCAGGGACGCGGTTCCCTCCTGCAGGTTCACCTGCTGATTACGCTTTTAAAGTGCTACGTTACAGCTGTGAAAATACCGGCACCTCACAGCAGAAAACTGAAGGCGTGCTTTTATCGAGCCTGAACTGGTGATAAACCAGCTGTTTCACAAGAGCGATTTGACGTGAAAAGGCAAAGCATACAAGCCACTGGGAAAACACGCAGAGAATTTTGCAGGCAAGTAAAGCATCAGAGAAGAGGGCCTTGGTACGGATGCTGCTGGTTTGGGATCTCACAGACTTCCTCCGAATCACGCAGAAAGCGTGTGGAGAAGGCACGCGCCCCCTCTCTTTAATGGGTTGAATTTTGGGATGGATTCTGCAGCGCGGTTATGCAGACTCACGTACTCTGCTTTACAATACGTGTTCTGCTTTATGTCGGTGCAATATTCAGTAGTAAACACGAGCCTTTTAACAAGGCGAAAGGATTTGGGGAGATTTCCCTACCCACTGCAAATAAAGAGCAATTCTCAGGGCCGAAAGCTGCAGCTTTCATGGGGAGGCGACGGGTCTCTACAAAGCCCTCACTGACAAAATTACGAAAGCTGAGGAAAAAACCCAGTTTACTGGGGACTGCTGATGGGGAATCCCGGGTTCTTCTCCCTGCTTGCGGGGAGGTTTTGGACAAGTCACTGTGTTAACTTCAAATGGGGTGCACAGCGCCCACGTTCCCTCTCCCAGCAGAGGAGATCAAGTGTAACGAAAAGCGCTGTCCCTTCCCCTGACGGAGAAAGCGCCGGGCACTGAGCGAGCGATGAACATCTCCAGTTCACCCGGAGAGCAGCCCTGTCAGATCAAAATCAACACCTCACTATTGCTTATATTTATTGTCCTTATCGTTTAAAGGAGGCACTTCTCGCATTTTGGGGCAAAGGAAAAGTGTTAGGGGGCAGGAGCAGCCTTTCGCCCCGTCGCAGGGCTGATGGACCCTTCCCACCACAGGCCGAGCTCCGGGCACGCCAGCCGCTGGGGAGCTCATCTCCCTCCTGCTCCCCTGCCAGCAGGAAGGGAATTTCGGGAAGCTGTGCCGAACGGCAGGAATCCAGGAGGAGTAAGTTCCCGGACACAGTAAAGCAGGGAAGAAGCGACAGCCTGGATTAGGAGTGCAGCCCGGCCGTCAGCACCAGGCCGCTGCGATGGTTTAAAGCCCACGGCATCCTTGCGGACTCGCCGGATTCAAACCGTGCCAGCCCGTGGCACGAGCCTTCTGCTGTGCAAATCCACCACCTGATCACCAAACAAAACAGGCCCAGTCCTGCCTCCTGCCACAGCTCCCCTGTTGCTCGCCAGTAAATCATGGGAGGGTGGGAACACCCGAAAGTCTGCGCTGGCGTCTTTAGAGCTTAAAAAAAAGAAGAAATCCTCTAGCTACAATAACCCTCTAACGACAACAAAGTAGTTTCGTTACTCTTGTGCCCCTGTGCTTTTGGGAGGGAGTAGATGAGATGGCGAACAACCTGCAGCCGCAGCGACAGAAGAGGTGGGCAGCAGGGCTGGTGATCACTAAACTCTGCCTAGAGCTAGAAATGTGTGCCAACAGCGACTGAGCGGGGCTGCTTCTGCCCCCGAAAGCTGCCCTGGGCAGGGGGAAGCTGGGGGTATTTATATGGGTTTGAGGATTTTATCTTAAGAAATCTTGCAGCCCAATCCCCTCGCGTTCCAAGCTGATCCCTGGGGACAGCAGGGAAGTTAGGGACTGCAATTTTAAATGGGACCTTCAAGATAACCCAGAGCATCTCAACCACTGGGCATGGCCTCCCTGCAGCGCGCAGTCGATCCTATTTGTGTCCCAGCCTGGACACACATTTCCTATATTCCTATCTCATAGCACCAGGTATCGGGAAAGGCGAGAACTACATCCACCCTCCCAGCCAGGCTCTAAAAATACAGCCTAAAGATCAAAGACGCCCAACAATCCTGTGTGGGACCAAGTCCACTTAATGCTGGCACTGTCTGAAATGTTCCTCTTAAAGCATAATCCCCTTTTCCCTGGCTGGAGGGGGGTGAAATGAGGTTGATCCTCGAGAAAGCTGGTTAGATGTGGCTCTTTCCTGACCCTCAGCTTCATCCCCAGGGTGTCAGTGCTGCATGAAGCGATCCCAGAGCCCATCCCTAATCCTCAGGACCAGGGGAGGATGCTCCAAAGCAAAGCACCGAAGCAGGACGACAGCTCCCGGGAGAGGGGAAGGCTTGCACACGGTCTGGCCTGGCGCGTTCTCATCACAGGGGCCTCTCTCGTCACGAATGAGCAGAAGGCAGCCTGCCTCGGTGCACCCTCATCACAGGGGCCTCTCTCGTCACGAATAAGCAGAAGGCAGCCTGCCTCGGTGCACTGGGGTCCTGCCCGCGCACCCAGCACCGGGGGGAAAGGAGGAGCAGAGACGAGCCAAGGTCCCGGCAGCAGAGCCAGAGACACCCAGTAAGGCAAATTCAACATGAGGCACCTGGTGGAGGCTGCTGCACAGACCTTCGGGCACGTTTTCAAGCCAAGATGAGCAGAGCCAACAAAATCGGCTCCACTTTTACAGGATGTCTGCAAAACCTCTCCTCGCTGCACTGCCCGGAGGGACGCGGGGGCTCACCCTTTGGACCACCAGGACATGTTTCCCTGGGGCCTCCTGGGACCAAACAAGGGAGATGTGGATAATAGCCATGAGGACTTTCTTTTTTGACTCACTCCCTGAATGAGACCCTCTCTACGGGTGTAAAAGGAGAAGGCTACAGACAAGAAGATGGTTGGGAAATGGGGGAAAACAGACCCAAACCCAACAGCATCACGCAACCAAGGCCTCTTCCGGCAAAACCTTCCAGAAAGAGATTTAACAACACCCCTACCGTCCCCCCCGCTGCTCTTCAGGCTTCCAACGCGTTGGCCAAATTCCTGCTATGAAGAGGAATCGCCCAGGCCGAGTGACGGTCGTGGCATCCCATCCACTCCAGCGCTATTTCTGCAATCGAGCGTACACCAGGAACGCCACAGCTGAAATCAGAGCGATGCCCACAGCTGGAATGATGTACGGCAGGGACGGTCCGTTGCTGTCCCCTGGGGGGACTTTGGCCTGAGACGAGCTGGTCGCAGTGCCTTGGCCCCCGCTAGAGTTAAAAACGGGAGAGTTTCCAAAGGGACCGGCTCTGTCTTGGAGGTCGCTGCCTGCCCCGAGCTGGGTGCTGGGGACCTCGTGGGTGCCCAGGGAGGTGCTGTCCCAGCTCGGAGGCAGACGCGAGTCTCTGCTTGCTCCAGCAGCCTCCTTTCCCCCAGGGTCTTCACGAGCCGCTGGAGCTGGGCATCCCAAGGAGACTCCGGAGAGCGCTTCTCCTGAGCTCGAGCTATCCGTGCTCACCATGAGTGGGTCGCTGCTGAAGGTGAGGCTATCGGACGCCCCTGAATAGGGGCCGCTGGGCCCCCGAGAGCTCGGGCATCTGCTGGCCGCCTCTGGGCTCTCCTCAGCCATGGGGAAGAGGACGCCCGGCTTGCTGAGCTCCACATCCCTCTCCGTGTTGCTGCAAGGCATCCAGATGCTCGTGGCAGAGCTCACCCGGGAGGCCTTCCTCCCAGAAGTGCCTTCAAAGCTTCCTGCAACAAGCGGGGGAGGGTCCACCGAGGCCGGCAGCACCTTTGGGAGACAACGAGAGGGGCTGGGTGCCATGGGGAGGACCCATTTGGCCTGGCCTCGGGCACCCACGTCGCGCGACGAGCCCACTTCAGCGCTCAACCACCACATCTCCAGCCACTAACGGCGAGGCTGGGTCACAGGTAGCTCCCAGGGCCGAGAGCCTGAGCGGGGCAGGGAGGTGTTGGGGCTCCGGGCAGCCTTTGGGATTCGGGGGAGATACAGGAAGGAAGGAGGGGGAGACAAGCAGTGAAGAGAGGGGTGGAAACAGGCACCTGGAAGCCAGGAGACTGACTGGCAAGTCAAGGGGGGGAAATAAGGAGTCAAAGCCCAACAAACCTTGGCTCCCTTCTCCCATGCTCCAAAATACAGCGTCTGGATGGGGACATGAACGCAGTGGGGAAAAAAAGCCCCGACTAAACTCACCACCAGCTCAAAAGCTTACACTGCAGAAGAAAATCTCCCGACCAGGGGAGGTTTGCAAGGAGCTGAATGAAATGCAAGTGGCAACAGGAAAGGTCACCTACTTTTTCCTTCATCGGCATGGAGGGGGTGCTGCTGGCCGCCTCCCCCGCGGGCAGTTCTTTCTCTTGTACAGGAGGCTTCATGGAGGTGTCGCAGGATGGGGAAGCGTCTCTGGGCGCTTCTGGGACCAGGGTAGTTGTTTCCATCCAGGTGTCTGTCGGGGAGAAAACAAAACGAATTGTGTTAATCAGGAGACCTAAAAGGTGAGTTTTGCTCTTCCTCAAGGACGCTGCAACAGGATACTCCCAGAGCTGAGGGGGTCGCACAGGGAGCAGGACCCAGCGCTGCTGGGTGCTGCCCGTGTGGCCCTGGCTCTGCCGTGGCACCCGAGCTCTCCCGGTAGGTGCAGGTAAACCAGACTGCACCAGCCAAGCCAGCACCCCAAATCTGTTCCTCTCTTCGAGAGAGTTTTGCTCTTCCTCAAGGACGCTGCAACAGGATACTCCCAGAGCTGAGGGGGTCGCACAGGGAGCAGGACCCAGCGCTGCTGGGTGCTGCCCGTGTGGCCCTGGCTCTGCCGTGGCACCCGAGCTCTCCCGGTAGGTGCAGGTAAACCAGACTGCACCAGCCAAGCCAGCACCCCAAATCTGTTCCTCTCTTCGAGAGGGGTGGCCCTTCGAGAGCGGGGTGGCCCCCGGGTGCTAAAACGGGGGCGCAGACATTCAACCGGGGCGTTTTACATTGGAAATGAAGCAAGTGCCTCTGCCAAGTCCTGGTCGGGACGTTGTGCCAAAATACAGCAAGCAACAACTGCAACAACAACCGGAGGGAAAACAAGCAGCCAGGCTGGATTTCTGCACAACCCAACCTTGCTCCCTTCCTGGAGGAGGTCACTGCGGCCCAGGAGACGGGAGGGGAGATGCGCGACAACAGCACAGAGAGCTGTTCTCTACACCTCCATGAGCGCTCATGGGCCACGAAGGCAGACGCAACCTTGGGCTGTCCTGTAGAAACAGCCACAGCTACCACCGTTCTTTGGGAGGGTCCCCATGGCCTCCCGGCGGGGCCCTACCCCACACCTGCACCTTCTCTGTCACTCTCCATCCTCACCATCAAGCAGGACGGGCATCCGGCAGCACCTTCAACCCTGCTCCCCATCAGCATGGCGGCTACACGGAACTGCCGGGAAGGAAACCCACCTCCATCTCCTCCGTGCTCTCGCAGCATCCCGACCTGCTTCTGCTCCACATCGAACTGCTGCTGTATGAGGAGGGGGCTGCGCACATCCACAAAGCTGCCCGGGGGCTCGCTGCGCTCGGAGCCAGGCACAGCCTTTTGTTTTGGCTGCGAGTCTGGGGGCTGCGGCCCCCCGCTGCGAGCGGCCTCCAGCCTCAGGGGCGACTCAGTGGAGACGTAGAAGTCCTCTTCAGGCTCGTTCCTGGGCTGCTTGGGGCTGCGAGCAGAGCCCGCATCCCTCAGCAGAAGAGACCTGCCCAGACCCAAGCCCGGCGCGCCGCGGTGCAGGTGGTTGGCGTTCCCGAAACACCCGTTGTCCACACACACCGGGTGCTGCTGGCGGCTCAGCCAGTCCCGGCTGCTGTTTGCTGTTTCACGTGGGCACCAGTGACACAGCCAGGAGCAGTCTGAGGACTAGGACTACAGACGCTGGCTGCCCCGGGGGTCCCCGCTGCCACCGGTGCGGCCTCGATGGGGTGCAGAGGATGCCCCTCTCTGCTGTGCCCATCGCTTACTCCATCATGGACCCCGCTCCCAGGTGGAGGCAGCTGGGGACTCTCTTGCTCCAGGAGGTTTTTGGGGAGCTGGAAGGAAATGAGCCATGTTAAATCTACTGGGGGCTGACGGGGTCCATCTGTCAGAGGAGGGGAAGAGCATCTTCAGTCACAGGCTTGCCAAGCTGGTGAAGAGGGCTTTAAACTACAGATGCCGGGGGAGGGGAACCTCAATCCGTCCCACTCCCACCAGTTTGAAGCCAGGGCCAGCAATAGATGCCCAGAGCCTGGAGAAGGCTGGTGGAGCCTTACCAGCACTGGTAAGGCCGCACCTCGAATACTGTGTTCAGTTTGGCCCCTCACACTACAAGAAGGACGTCGAGGTGCTGGAGCGTGTCCAGAGAAGGGCAACGAGGCTGGTGAGGGGTCTGGAGAACAAGTCTTCTGAGGAGCGGCTGAGGGAACTGGGGTTGTTTAGCCTGGAGAA
>NW_008794456.1:3232055-3234053 GCF_000699145.1 Aptenodytes forsteri | reverse complement strand
ACACCTCTCCTATGAAGAAAGGCTGAGAGAGTTGGGGTTGTTCAGCCTGGAGAAGAGAAGGCTTTGGGGAGACCTTCTTGCAGCCTTCTAGTACTTAAAGGGGGCTTATAAAAAAGATGGCGGCAAACTTTTTAGCAGGGCCTGTTGTGACAGGACAAGGGGGAATGGCTTTAAACTAAAGGGGGGCAGATTTAGACTAGATAGAAGGAAGAAATTTTTTACGCTGAGGGTGGTGAAGCACTGGCACAGGTTGCCCAGAGAGGTGGTGGATGCCCCATCCCTGGAAACATTCCAGGTCAGGTTGGACGGGGCTCTGAGCAACCTGATCTAGTTGAAGATGTCCCTGCCCACGGCAGGGGGGTTGGACTAGATGACCTTTAGAGGTCCCTTCCAACCCAAACTGTTCTATGATTCTAAATCGCTGTGCCAGGGTGAGGGGGTCTGGGACCACCGGGATGCCCCAACCCTGTCCCAGTGACCCATGCAAGCCTGGTGATGAAGGGGGTCTCTCCTTGGCACCCACCACACATCTCGCAGGAGGTCTGCACGGGGTCAGGGGCTGTGGAGGGGAGCCTGGAGTAACAGAGCAGACCCTGCACTCCCATCCACGGAGGGGAAGCAGGAGAAGGGAGCGGTTATAGGCCCATATGTAGGCTATAAGTTACCAGATGCAACAAGCATGCAGCAGAGATCAGCAGTAAGAGGCTGCTTGGGGTGTCCCTAGACGAGCCTGGCCCTACCACAGGCTCCCCACAGCCCACCGCACCAACGCTCCGGTCCAAAAGGGACCTTCATGTCCCCGTCTGACGCGTGCCCCGCTCACCGATTCCTGCACCGGGGCCCTGGCGTCCAGGTCTGTGCTCACGGTGGTGGCAGCACTGGGCAGGAGAGGCGGACGGCCACTGACAGGCAGGTCTTGGCGCAGCTGCTCAGCCAGTGGAGCGCCCGGAGCAGGGTTCGGCCCTAGGGACGTCGTCTGGGCACCGATGGAGGAGACGGCGGGACAGGCATCGCTGGCTGCAGGAGGGAAGGAGGCAGCGGCGGGAGCCGGGGGACCTGAAGGAGCCAAGACGATTCGCAAGCCGGGACATGGGGGGAAAAGCCGAGGAGGCAGAGGATGAGTGTGGGGCCGAGGCAGCCCCTCGCGTGTCCCTGCTCTGTCCCCGCATTGGCCCAGCCCACAGCACCCCTTCATTCACCTTTCCATCTCCCCTCCAGGCGAGAAACCCAGCCCACCACCAACCCAAGCACCTTCGAACAAGGACCCCGCCATCCCCAGGCACGTCACCGGGGTGAGGGACATCCCTGGGGACGGTCACAGACACCCCCAGGCCCCTGGGAAGCCAGGGCAGGGAGAGAGGCCAGCTGCTCGGCGGACACCAGGAGACGTGGTTCGGGTCCCCATCTCCACCAGACCCCTGGGGCAGCACCCAGGGACGACGAGGCTACATACGGGCTTGCCAGGAGTCATACACGTGCTGCAGCTCGTCGGCCAGGTGCCCCGCGTTGTTCTGGCGCAGCGCGTTGATGAGATCCGGCACCCAGCCCTGCCGGCACTTCAGGTGCTGATAAAACCTATAGACGGTCGCCTGGCTCCCCCGCGTTTCCTCCCGGGTGTGAAGCTCATCCTAAATAAAACACGCAGGGCATCTAAGAGAGGGTCTGGCTTAGAGGCCCCGCGTTTCCTCCCGGGTGTGAAGCTCATCCTAAATAAAACACGCAGGGCATCTAAGAGAGGGTCTGGCTTAGAGGTAAGGCAGCTATACGTTGCCTGAGCTATACGTTGGGGAAGGAGCCCGGCAGGACGCGGGAAAGCAGGAAATTACTCTGTCGGCATCGGTCAGGCAGCTCAGGGAATCGGCCAGCGACGCCACACGGATGTTCTTGAAGTTCTTGAGGTTTTTCAAAATGTAGTCGTACACTTTGTCTTCGGCAAGACCCATCCCGGCTCAGCACCTGCCGAGAGAGAGAGAGAGAGACTTAACGTGAGCGGAGGGC
>NW_008794456.1:3229449-3230008 GCF_000699145.1 Aptenodytes forsteri | reverse complement strand
CCAGGTGCCAGGTGCCCCGCGTTGTTCGCGCGTTGATGAGATCCGGCACCCAGCCCTGCCGGCACTTCAGGTGCTGAGTAAGGCAGCTATACGTTGCCTGAGCTATATGTTGGGGAAGGAGCCCAGCAGGACGCGGGAAAGCAGGAAATTACTCTGTCGGCATCGGTCAGGCAGCTCAAGGAATCGGCCAGCGACGCCACACGGATGTTCTTGAAGTTCTTGAGGTTTTTCAAAATGTAGTCGTACACTTTGTCTTCGGCAAGACCCATCCCGGCTCAGCACCTGCCGAGAGAGAGAGAGACATTTTTTTGACATTCAAAGGGGGCGGGGGCCTGCCGGTAGCGCCCGGCTTTATCTATAGGAGCCTGGGCTCTTCTATAGGAGCCTGGCCCCCCGGCACAGACACTCAACCTCGCCGCGGCGGCGTTCGGCGCAGGGGGAAACCCTGGGCGGAAAACACACGAAGAAAAAACGCTCATGTTAAAGTTCAACTCTCGATTCTGCTTTCGGAGACCGAACTCCCTCCCGCGATTGCCCGGCCCGTATTCGGCCTCCTCCT
>NW_008794456.1:3204438-3226840 GCF_000699145.1 Aptenodytes forsteri | reverse complement strand
AGCGGACAGCGGACCACGGCCCCCTCCCCCCCGTGGGGGTGGCCAAGGGTGTCCGAGCTGGGGACCCCCCCTCCGACCCCCCCCCCCCCCCCCCCCCGCCCCGGCCCGCCCCCCCCCGCCGCAGGATGGCCGGGCTCCGTGGACACCGGCACGCGGGACACCGGGTGTCCGGCACCGGGCCTCGCGTCCCCTGTGGGCGAGCAACACACCGGCCGCGCTCCGCCTGACCCACGGCCTCCTCGGTGGCTCTTGGCCTGTGCCGGGGACGTGAGGCTTCTTTTCGGGAGGGGTACGCCAGCCTTGTAGGCTCATGGCCTGGCTCCCGCCCTGCGGCGTCCCTCAGGGAGATGCTCCAAGCCGGAGCGTTGGAGGGGACGCCCCTCATCGCGGTGAGGTCCGAGGGCCGTGTCCCCTCCTCGCCGGTGTCTCCGCGCATCCCGAATGGGAACGTACGGGCTGCCACGCTCCCGGCTCTCCCACGCTCGGGTCGATGCGTCCTCCCTCCTCGGCCAGCGCTTGCTTATTTCTGATCTTGGATGTCATCAAGGGTGGAAAATGTGACAGGAAGGAAGGGAGGCTTTTTTCCCTCCTGCTAAATATGGACTGACATTAAAATCCAAATACTCTCGTGAAAGGAATCCCAGCCCCTGTTTGTTGGAGGAGGGAAAAACGATGTTTTCTGGCTTTTCAGCCGCGAGGTTCCAGCTGGGAAGTTTCGCAAGGAGCGGCGGGGTCCTTGCCTCAGGAGCCTCAGGAATTTACTTTGCTTGTTCGCAGGACGCTCTCCGCAGCATATTATGCTAAAAAAATTAGTCATCCCTTCTCTGCCTGTCTGTGGCTGGGGGGGAGCTTGCTGGGAGCATGCAGGATGCTTTGAAGATATTTAGGGATTTTTCCTCTCCTGTACAAAGACTTCTAGAAATGAAAGAGGTGCAGGCAAATAAAACTGCAGCCCCAGCAGGAGTTTTTCAGCCTTCTTTACTTTAATTCTTGTTGCTGTGGCGGCCGATGGCAGGGAAGGAGGTGCATGGGGTGGCTGCGGCCAATGCAGGGGGCTGCCGGGTTTGCAAGGAGGATTTATGTCTCCCTCCGTCAAGAATCAGATGCAAACTCACGCCGTTATTCCCACGGTGAGGTTGGGAAACCAGCTCGATGCGGGGCTCTGGGACGAGGAACGGGACCCCGAGGATGGTCACGGTGCTGCCAGCTCCCTCAGTGACTTCTGCTGTGGCCAAGGTGAAGAGCCAGGACGTTTTGGCGGGGCACGGACCACAGCTTTGCTGGGACTTGGGGGTCTGTGCCGGGCAGAAAATGGGCACTGCCACGTTCCCCTGCCGTGTGTTCCTCTCCATCCCTGTTGGAGAGCTTTTTGGGGCGGGTATCTGTGGGAAGCTCCAGGGCATTTGCCCAATCTTCATAAAAACAGTTTAAAGCAGTGGGGGGATACTGGGAGGTGCTGAAAATAGATGTTTCCCGTTTCCAGGGACATTGCTGTCCTGGCGTTGGTGCGGCTGTATTGTTTTCAAGCTAATAGGATACATAGCTCTGCTTTTCTGAAATGTCACTCTCAAATAACTGATGCTTTGTGCGGATCCGTGATATTGGTCCAAGTCCAACATCAACATCCTTGTGGAAGAGTAGTTTGAATTCCCTCTCTCCCCGTCTCCTCCCGCCGACGACCTACATCTGCTCTCCTCCAGCCCCCTGTGTTTGCAGCAGGACGGCGGATCCCGATCCAGCGGGAAGGGCGCAGGTTGCGTGACCTCTGCTGTGCTCGGCCCGCGGGTCTGCCGTAACCGCTTTGGGTAAGGCAGTGCTGAGCCACGGTTGCGTGGTCGTGGTCTGCGTGACGCCTGGAAACATTGGGGAGCGTGGGGTGGGTTATTTCGGGTAGAACAGCACGCCCGTACGCTTCTATAGTGTCATGAGTAGTACAGCAGACACACAAGCTGCTGGCTGGTGCTTTATTCTTGGTGTTAGATGGGAAGGAGGTCAGCCTTCACGGCTGCTTTCTGGTCTCATTCACAAATCGCGTTTTCCTCTTGAAATGAAACAAATCCCCGGGCTTTCCTGTCACCGTGGAAATCATTTGAATGCGACCAGGTCCGTAAGCATCTCCGAAGCCTGCGGACAGGAAGAAACGCTAGAGCGAAGAGGTAGGAAATGTCCGCGTTTATAGCAGTGGGCTGATTCATCTCCCTGCTCTTAACTCTTTCCCTCCTGCTTTTGGTGAGATCCAGCTGTTTTGCTTCCAGGCTCGGAGGCCGGGGAGAATATCGCCAGCTCTCCTCTAGCTGGATCGCAAGGTACTGCTGGGTTTTGTATGTTGTGTTTACGCGGTTTGGGGTGGAAAAGGAATGGTGGGGGGGGGGGGGGGAGGGGGTGCGGTTATCCGATTCGGATAACCGGAACATCGGCAGTCACATTAGGAAGGATTAATATTTAATATAAGGGGTGTGGACCATTGTGCTTAATCACTATCTGAAGGGCTGAGGAAGAGATTTACCAATAAGCAAGCGATTCCCGAACTGTCCAGAACGATTTCTTGCACCTTCCTCGGGAGCAGCTGGTCCTGGGTTTCGCTAGAGGCTGGCCTGATCCTGTTCTTCCTGATGTCTCTAGCTTTTGCAAGCGGGTGGAGTGGCTTTCATCACAAGTGCTTTCTTCTCATTAAACTCACAAAAAAACCCGCTGGAAACCCTTTTTCTCTGATACCACTCATGTGGCTGTACTGTAAGCCATAGTACCTGGCAGTGCTCGAAACGTGTGTTTGTAGCCAAAGCTCGTGGGGAAGCGTGTCTTGGACTTGGCGGACGTTGTCACTGTCACATACATCTGCCCAGCCACGAGTCCGGAGCTGGCTCATTCGTGCTTTTCTCTGGCTAATGCCTTCAGGAGAACTTGAATTTCATCCGTGCCTCCAGCGTGGCTCTGAAAACCCTTGTGACGGCTGTGCCGCTTCCCACGTCTGCCCCACATTGACCCGTGTGGGTTTGGGGTTTTCATGTGGCTGTACTGTAAGCCATAGTACCTGGCAGTGCTCGAAACGTGTGTTTGTAGCCAAAGCTCGTGGGGAAGCGTGTCTTGGACTTGGCGGACGTTGTCACTGTCACATACATCTGCCCAGCCACGAGTCCGGAGCTGGCTCATTCGTGCTTTTCTCTGGCTAATGCCTTCAGGAGAACTTGAATTTCATCCGTGCCTCCAGCGTGGCTCTGAAAACCCTTGTGACGGCTGTGCTGCTTCCCACGTCTGCCCCACATTGACCCGTGTGGGGTTTGGTTTGGGGTTTTGGTTTGTTTTTTTTTTTTTTCTTCAGTGTTAAGGTGTTTTGTAATACAGCGAGGCGGGGGCTGCCCCTCGGGCTTGGGTGCTGCTGTGTTCGTGCAGGGAGGAGGTGATGGTGGGGGACACGGCAGGGTGCACAAATAATCCATCTCCACCGCCGCGTGTCCTGCGGGTCTAAATCTGACCGTGCGCTGTACAACTGCAGTCGGCGGGGCTGTGCGTGGCCTGCAGGTCGGTGTTGAGCCGGTTTGAGGTCGGGAAGCGGAGGTGGAGGTCTCGTGGTGACTCTGGTGGGACTGCCGGGGTTCGTCTAAATTTGAGGGTTGTGTCTTCGTCTTGGGAAACCCCGCTTTAGGCTGCAGGAGGGCGCGTGCCTGTGTCTCCCTTTCCTCTCTGCCCCGAGTCAAAACTCACGTAACTGAAAGCATCGGCTGTGGCCGTCAAGCCCGCTTTTGCTGCGGTTACACATACGGTACTGCTGTGTTTATGGTGGCTGCAGTTTCGATGGTGGAAGTCGAAACAACTGAGTGTGGGTTCAGTTTTGGCGTGTTGGTCATGTAGGAAGTCCCGGTGGCTACTTTAACAGGCGTGGAGGTTAGAAATTTTTTTTAAAATGGAGTGGGTACTGCTTTTTCCCCAAAACGTGTGTGGGAGAACGTCCCTTTTATTCCATGTGCAAACAGATTGCTTGCTTAGGCAGCGAGTCCTCTTTATTCCAGAATAATTTGTTGTCCTAATTCCTTCCTGTTGAAGCAACTCCATTTTGCATGGAATAATTAGTACTAATTTGGACCTGGGATGGAAAACAAGAGTTCTCTGACTTCAGAAGAGTAGACAAGAGCATAACCTCTTCATCTCCTGTGTGAGTCAGGTCTTGCCGTGTCATCCCTCCTCTAAAGCAAAATTAAAACCTGTACGTGAGACCAAACATCCCAGGTTGGTGAGAGGGAGCAGGAGATGTAGGTGTCACCAATTTTAAGCCTTCTGCTGTTGCAGGGAGCCAAGGACATCCGTGGTGAGGGGGAACGGGCCACCACCTCCTTCCTTCTTGGCTAACACCGAGGAAGAAATAAACAAAAACGTTCCCACCGCGCTGATGTGAAAAGCTGCTTCTGAGCCGGTCTGGCGTGTTGGTGTATTCCTGGCGCCCTGGCCAAGTACTTGAGACCTTTTTATTGCCCTAATGAGGACTTCCCCATCCTGCCCAACAGTCTAACTCGAGCCGCGGCTATTTTCTGGTCCTTCCGGGAAGACATCCCTGTTCTCCCTTCCTTTGCGTAGTGAAAGGAAGGCAGCCAAATTCCTTCCCTCCCCCAAATCCCTGCATGTTTGAAGAAGGGGAGGTGCAGGCATCCTTCCTGGCTTCCCCGGCGTTTACCTGGGAAGCATGAGATGAATTACGGCGCGAAGATCCTGCAGGCAGGATCGCCCCTGCCCGTCTCGCAGCCGCCTTCCTCGGCGCTGGTAGGTTCATCGTTTCTGCTGGTGGGGGTGGTGAGCACCGCGGCCGTGTCCTCGTTTTCCGGAGTGCTGCGTGAACGTCTCTTCAGGCTGAGCCCTGGAGGTGGTGGAAATGGGAGATGTCTAGCCTGGAAACCCCAGCTGGCAGGAGACATGCTGCGAGTGAGACGGGCTTCCCAGTATCTGGGTACCCGACCGCTAGAAACCTTGGCTGGTGGATGCTACCTGCCTGCGGGGTTAGACGGGGAGTTTTAAGACCTGTATTCATAACTTGGGGGCCCGAAACGCTGTTTGACACTCCAAGCTAGATCGATAAAAGCGTGTTAGAGGCTGATCGCAGAGGTGCTGCGGCAGCATACCAGTCTTAAAAACAGAGTTCGGCGTGTTCAAGCTTGTAGGTTTTGTGTATCCGAGTTAAGTAATAGGTGACAGGAAACCTTGATTCAGGTATGAGCAGTGAATCAATCAACGCTGGATTGCTCTGTGGTTGAACCGGCCCCCCCTTGGGATGACTGCCTTCCCATATCACGCCTGATGTTTCGAAATAACCTCTCCGAGTTATGGTTGTTCTGATGATCTAAAACCCGGGGGTTTAGCTCACTTTGGTCTCCACCCCGTCGGCGGTGACCTTGCTCCGGGGCTGCAGAGAGCAGCAGACATTTCTGGTTTAACTGCTGAAGGTAGGATGTCTCTCTGGGTCTGTGCTCAGATGCTCTCCTCCAAGGAGTTGGGGATCTTCTGACCAGAAGGCAACTTGTAGAGGGTTTCCCCAAAACTGATACCCAACCGTCCTCGCTTGTCTTCTGTGCATCCCGTGTGTCTTTTCCTGTGTCTGTTATTTTTAGTGTACCGTCTGGTGGGCTCACGCAGGCTCACCTTTAACTTTGGTTGCCCAGCTGGTAGGAAGAGCAGTGATCAGAGATGGTGTGACTGGGGTGGACTAGGCAGCTCTGGGGCTTTTCTGGAGTGTTGCTGCCCTTGGGAACGCTGATAACAGCTGCAAACTAAGCGTTTCAGCTGTAGTGGTGAACTTCGTGGTACTTGCAAACCGCGAAGCAGACCCTGTTCTAATCCCTGGGACTGTGTGGGGTCCGTCCCTTGCTTGTGACCCTGCCTTTTCAGAGTTGGTGTCTCAGTTCGTACTCTGGGGATTTCAAACACTTCATTCACAAACTGCAGCTGGCTAAGGGCTGATATCACTAATTTGTGTTAGTAAATGACGTCATGGTACGTGTCAGAGAGCCTTCTGTAGCCAGGAAATCTGTTCCTGGCCCCAACGTGCATTGCAACCAGCTTGAAGTCCTGCTTGCTCCCAGCTGGGCATCTCTTACTTCACCCTTAGAAATAGCCGTCTTGTCCTTGTGAGCTTTCAGGTGAGCACTGACGTGATAACTGATGGTGTGACCTCAAGAGAGGTCTTGACAAATCTGGGGAAGGTTCTCTGTTTACTCATCTTTATTTAAGGGGAGGGAAAAAAAAAAAAGGGAAGGGAGGACCTGCATTGACCTGGAGGTCAGTCCGCTTAACATGGGAAGATATCGGCCATAGCCGCACTTACTCTGTCCACGAAAGACTCTGCTACGCACTGTGCAGACCCAGCGCCTGACCAGGGACAGGAGGAGACACGGAGACGGAGGAAGAAGCGACCTGCCTAGGCAGTGAGATAGGTTAGTGGAAGAAAAGCCAGGAAGGCAACTCAGGGAAGCCAGGAAGAAACTCTCAAGTTAGTGAATCTTACTGAATAAGAGGAGAAATATGAAGAACAGGATTTGTTTTAATTTTAAACAAAATTAATTTAATTTTAATTAGTGGTTTAAAAGATTCCAGCAGCGCTCTGGGAAAGGGCAGCCTCTTGTTCCAGGCACCACGTGTACAGCACGGGGATATCCTGGCTCTCAACCTGAAGGTTTTGAGGTACCATAAATTTTTTCTCGTGATAGTGTGTGGCAGGACAGCATGCGAAACTTTCCTGCTGCTTTACAATTTGAATAATGTTTTTATCATGCCAGCAGATAATCATCTCACTTTTGTTCCAGAAGCGAAACTCTTATGGATATGTTTGAGAAGCCTGAAAATAAATATATTCACATGTGTTTTCCAGTGTTGCTTAACACATGGTATATCTCAGAGCCTCTGGATTTCACTCTCTTGCAAACTGGCCGCTCTTGAGTATGAAGGCTCCGAAGCATAACTTTAGGCCTGCTCTCAGCTGTGCATGTACATATTTAGTTAGTCTCTAGCTGGAAGTACAGACTTAGTCTTCCCTTGTTTCCCTGCATTGCTAGATCAGAAAGGGCAGTGCTTTAATCTGTCTGCGGCAGCCCAAATGCTGCAGCTTCACGTCTGTCTCCTAGAAGACACTAATGCCATCCATGCTAGGTCTGAATGATGAATTAGAGATGAACGGAGATGAGTTCGAAATTAATAATAAATTGGAAAGCATGGATAATCCTCAAGATTTTCTCCTGAGGAGACTTTAAACCTATTTGGCTACAGACAGAGAGATGTTTTTAATCCCAGTCGCCGTGTAGAATTTGCGTTCTCATTCCGGTGGCAGGGTGGGGATGCCAGGCGGGATCTTTGGCTGACTCAATGGCAGCAGCTTGTTTTTAGATACTCGGCTAGCTGGAAGACTGTCACTGGGATTAGAGAGGTTAAATTATTTTCTAAGGTTATCTAGGAGTATATGGAAAAGAAACGGGAAGACTGTTTTCATGGCTAGCATGGTTTTACTTTGCCGTTTTGTGAATAAAGTTTTACTACTTTTTGGTTCCGCTTCACTCGGTCCTTCAAAATCTTTCTGCTGGGCAGTGGCCTCCAACAGCTTAATTTGTGGATCCCTGATTTTTTTTCTGTCATTTCAACCCTTTGAGAAATTTCATGTATGCATATTGCTGCGTAATGGGTGGATCTGCATTTCAGTCCTCCGCTGGGCTCTGAAAGTCTGCACGGGTTGGCGAGCTCATCTAGAGCAGGCTACAGCCGTTTCCCGTGGGGCTACGGGATAATCTCTTACGTAGCACTGCCTTCTAGAAAAAAATATTCAGCCAACTCATCTATCATCTTTTCTACACCTGGCTTGATCTGCAGTGGTTGTATACAAGTGGTTTTTTTCGTTTGTTTTTTTTTTTTTTTTACTCCAGTAGGTACCTGGAGGTGGAATCTGTGACCCAGCCATTAGTCTGCATTGCAGCAGTGCCTGGTCTGGGGCTGTACTTCAGCTCTTGCTGTGCTAAGCAGGCAGGCCTGGCCTCCCAGAGTCCAACGTCCAAACGAATAAAATGCACAAAGGAGGTATTGTTACAAAGGGAAACTGAGGCACGGGCTAGCTGACATACAAAGGCAGCTTTGGAAGGCTTAAGGTGAATCTCTGCTCTCCTGGGAGGTGGGTGACTTAAATGCACGATCATCCTTTCTCATATCTTAAAACATGATTGAAGGAGGCGTGGGATGTGCAGCTTGCAGCCTTGTCTGTCCGTGCAACCCGGTCTCTAAGCGCATCTCCTCTTGCTTGTCTCCTCTAGCGTGTAGAGGAAGAGCGGCTCTCCTGTCCCTTCCTCGGCTGAGGCTCCAGAGAGGCTGACAAACCCGGTGGCTGTGTGAGCGTCTTCCACCCTGGGTCCATCAGGGTGTTAAGATGGGTCACCAAAGCGTCGCCGTCCCTCTCGGTTGCTATTGAGAGGGTCCCTGCGGGAGGTCGTGTCCCTCGGTCAGGGCTGCAGGGGAACTCTTAGCGATACAGGTGTAAAAACGGTGCCGCAGGTGCATGTTCACAAAGGTGGCGGATCTCTTGGTTTGCCCAGGAGAGGTTGTGTAGACATCTGAGTATCTGATACTGCTTCTTGCATCCATGTCTTATCCCCTACGTGACAGAGGATTTACTCTTTGCCTTCCCTGAAATTTGTTAAACTGAGTTCAGTGCCTGTGCAGAGGCAGTTGTCTTTTTTCCAGGATACAGTGTATGCTGGGGGGGGGGGGGTTGAGTTTACGTAACTTCCCATATGTTGCCCTCTTCGTGTATAAACATGGAGATAAATTGTGAAATGCAGGGAGCTGCTTTAAAAGCATATACCCTTAGCTGGATCTCGGCCTGTTTGTGGCAAGAAAAGAGGAACCCAGGGAGCCCTCTGTCCTTATTTTCTCTCTCGTACAGCTGAGTGAGCAGCGTGGGATGGAGCACCTGATGCTGCCCCGTTGCCTAACGCTGCGATGCCCCTCCGGGAAGAGGGCATGGTGAGCTGTCAGCAGGCTCGAGAGCAGGCACGTGCTGTTAGGAAGGGCAGTGGTTTCTCCGTGGAGGCACTGCAGCCCCGGCATCGTTCCCTGCAAGCCCTCTCCCCCTTTCCAAAGCTGCTGCGTTCCCTACAGTGCATCTCTGCCCAGCAGAGAGGTTGGCGTTTTTGGTGGAAGCCTTAAGTCAGCATTAGTTGAACCAGTTGGCTGGACCTGACCTTGCCAGGTGCTGCTTGGTCTCCGTTCCCATGTAGAGCGAGGGGGTCTGAGGACGCTCGGCATCTTGCAGAAGAGGGTTCTTTGGCTCCTGTGGGACACCAGTCCGGCAGCTGGTAGGAGCTTGATGGATCTCGTTCACTGCAAACTTGAAAGAAGCTGTTCACCCATCCGCCCGGCTCGTTTCTGCTCGTCGTTTTTGAAAATGGTTCAGTCGCAAGTGTAAGAGCAATTGTAGGCGTGATGCTGCCAGAGTCTGCAGCCTGCCTCTACTGAATAATTACGCAGCACATAATGAAGGTATCTGAAAACATCCGTTTCCATTCTCTCTCCAGCCTCCCTGGAGCAAAGCCAAGAAGCTCAGCCCCCCAAACAACCTCCCCTTTTGAACTTCAAAGGTTGAGAAACTGAATTTTTACTCTGAAAACTGTGCTTATTTGACTGGTGGACAGAGAATGAGGAAGTCTGTGCACAACGTGCATGGGAGAGGTGGAAAGTCCTGGGGGGAAAAAAGTGCTTCAGAGATGAGCCACGCAGGTCTGATGATAGCTAGGTGGAAACTTCAGCCAGGGCTCCTGGGCAGCGAAGCAACCTCAGCGGCGGCAGGAAAGCTGAGCTCCTCAGCATCCAAGCCCAGGAATTGACCTATTCAGTGTTTGGGTTTTTTGAAGTTACTGCAAGATCGTGACTGTTTTTAGGAAGCCGAGGACTTTGCAGTTGCTCAATACTTGCTCAGCTGCTTTTGTATGGATTATTTGTAATGATTTTATTTTTGTAGAGTGGATTTCAAGTTGCCGACATGGGATCTTTGGAGATTAGTGTGTTTAGCCACCGTGGAAAGATGTGGCGTGGCGAGCAGCCGTGCAAGCCTCTCCTAGCTGCCGTGAGGAGTGGAGGGCTGGCCGTTCTCGCTGGCCGCTGCCGTCCCAGCGAGGTGGTGCCGTCCAGTGAGCTGGTTTGGTGATCGTGGCATCGTTAAAGGTGACCAATCCCTGGACGTGCTAGCAGCCTTTGGACTAAAAGACCAAAACTGTAGTTTAATTTGTTTAAGCTGGCATTGCTTCCCGAAACGAATTCCTGCCTGTTGCTGCCCGTGATCCGGGGCGCCCGGGTGTGGAGGGGGGAGATCTCACCTGCTGACAGTTTGGCTCAGTTTGGGAGAGAATCTTTAAAATCGTGTTTTGCAGCGTTTAAGGATTCCTCCTCTAATGGGACTCACAGTACAGCTTCTTGCACAGCCATTAGCACAGGGAGGGGATTGTGGTGTGTGTATAAGGGATTTCATTTTGGGCCGTTCAGTGCCCCATGGCTTGAGAAATGTGACATGGATTTAAGAGAATTTAGGTTTGTGGAGCCCTGTCTGCCAAAATGCCATCCACTTGCGTTGGAGAAGGTATTGCTGGCCAGCTGAGATTGCCTCTTTATATTTGGTGTTGAATTTTTCTTCCCCTGCTGCTTCATTAAGGCAATGTAGTTACAGAAATGCAAGTAATTAACTAATGAAGGACAGGGGTGGTAGCGCAGTAGCCAGCTTGCATGGGTGCATGGATGTTTTTTTCCCGTTTGCAGTCCAACGCGGAAAGGTCGTCTCGGGATACCTCTGCCACGCTCGTCGCGGCTGTGACTGGCCCCATCCTACAGCTGACACTTCCCGTGTCACTTCAGCTGTTTCCAGCCCCCCCAGATGGTCGTGGCAGCGTACGCGGTGTCCCCGCTGCGATGCCAGAGAGCAGGCAGGCTCCCAGCCCTGCCAGAAACCCTGCCTGCAGCAGATCCCGAGCCTGGGGGAAGGAAGGCGGCTTCTGCTTCTACCTTTTTTTTCCATTTTGCCTGTTACAGTAATCGTTACAGATCTCTTAAAGCATCGCTTGAGCTTTGTCTTTACTAACAGGACTGGCCCGTTGGTGCAGGGCAGTTGCAGGAGGATTGTTTTGCTGTTTAGGTGACAAATTGCAGCTCAGCTCCTTTGGGATGCTTTGACTTGACACTTGAAGAGGTTAGCCTCCCGAGGGAGCACCTGGCATCCAGAGCTCAGTCCTTTGTGTCCCTCCTGCGGTTTGAGACCGGGATAGGGCAGCATGAAAGGTTTAAAAAAAAAAAAAAAGCCTCTTTTTATTTCTGATCTCCCTGCAGCCTGAGATGTTCCTGCCTGTCTATCTCCCTGCGCCAGCATCTCTGATGGCGAGAATCTGCAGCGTGGCAAAGCCTCCCGTACAGGAGAGATGGGCTTCAGGCTGCAGCAGTGTAAGAGGGTTTTTTTCCTGTCCTTTGATCCAAAGGACTGGCAGCAGTTTGCCCCTGGCATCTAGGTGCCAGTTTCCAGCATGAGAAGCAGGTTGCAGGACTGTTTCATGCGGGCAGGGGATGTGTTTCCCCCGAGATCTTGTTAGAGCGGTGCTGTCGGCAGCCCCTTCCCAACGGCCAAGGGCCAGGCTTGCCCTGCTCCCCATCCTGGCCCTTGGGAAGAGGGATGCCAGAGGGTTGGGGACCGGAGCAGGTGCTGAGCTGCGCTCATGGGTTTGCTTTCGCCCTTGGGAAGAGGGATGCCAGAGGGTTGAGGACCGGAGCAGATGCTGAGCTGCGCTCGTGGGTTTGCTTTCACCTGTGATTCTTCATCGTGCGTTTCTGTGCAGCGTGACAAGGAATTGGTGAATTTTGGGTGTGGGGATTCTTCATCGTGCGTTTCTGTGCAGCGTGGCAAGGAATTGGTGAATTTTGGGTGTGGGTTTTTTTTTTTTTTTGTTAAGATGAAAGTGCCAAACTTGGCTGTAGGGTTGAAGCCTTGTTTCAGGGGCTGAGCAGATGCACCATGAGCAGCAGGGACACAGACTTCCCTTCCACTGCTCTCCAAAGGTGCTATAGCCTCTGGTCTGGCGGAAATCAAAGTTTAACCACTGGGTTCATTCAGTTTTGGTGGGTTTTTTGGAGGCTTTTGGAGAGCTAACGTTGCACCAAGCTTTGGGAGGCAGCATGGCCTCTGACACCTGCTGTGGCACGAACCCATTGTTTGGACTTGGGCTGCCAACCTCCATCTTTGATAAGCCAGCTCTCAGATCACACTGGCTTTTGTCAAAGATATGGAGGTATTTTATGTCCCTCTTCAATGAAGTTCTTCCAGTGACCCTGTTGTAGCTCTTCAATGTTCTTCAGCCAGTTCTCAAGCATCTCTGAGTACCCCAATTTATCTGTGGTCACTTAATGTGCAGTTACAAATGACCCCATCAGACCGTAGCATTGTATGTTATGTCAGAATCAATTTTTCTTGTTGCTGATGGTTTTACTTCATATATTTTTGGAAGCTGGGACCTAATTTTACTCTGAAGCAGTCAAAACATTGAATAAAAGGCTCCAAAGCTTTCAAAGCATTTGAACTACGTTCTCCCTTCAGACATTCCCAAAGTCGCTTCCATCCTGGGTCTGACCCCGAATACAGGCGCTGGGCTGTGCCCGGGTTGCAGAGGCATTTGGATCTACCTCTGGGGAGAATTGAGAGGTCTGGGGAACATTGGGAAGTGATGGTATGGGGGAAAGAACTGAATATGTATGTGGTGCTTAAATCTCTTCTTGCTAGTAAGAGCCACTTGAATTTATTCCTGAGCGCAAGTTTGGTCCACCCTATTTTGGAGCTAAATTCATGGCTTGCTTTTTGGGTTGTCTCCTCTTCCCTCTCGGCCCCCAGCTGCCAAACCCTCCCTTCTCCACCGTGCCCTGGCATACAGCATCGCAGTACCTTGAACTCCAGGACTGCAGATGTGCCAGCTGGAGACACTAAGCTTGTACAGGTATAAATTTCGGAAGCAACAAAAAAAATGATGAATTCAGAAACTTTCTACTTCAAAAACCTGCTTGTTTCTGTTGAATTTTCGCTTTGCTCAGAGCCCAGCGGTGCTGAACAGGCGCCTCGGAAGCTTGGCTTATTTCAGTCTTTGTGCAGCATTTGGCTTTGTGCAGGATAGCTCCCAGGCTTTGCTGCGGTTCTTCTCACAGATGTCCTTGCACGCTCGCTCCTGATCGGCCCAGGCTGGAGCAGTCCAACGTGCGTGTGGTTGCAGTGCCGTGGAAGCAGACCCCAGCGCAGGTGGTCCACCTCACCCTCTGCCCTGCCCGCAGCAAGCAGGCAAGGGCTGCCGAGACCAGCGGTGCTGGGTCACGCCGAAATCTCGCTGTAGAACCGTCCTGCAGTACAGGAGTGAGACACCGAGAAGCCGTTTTCATCCATTTTCGTCTCCCTGCTGTGAGCTGTTCTTGGATCCTGCCCCTCCGTCTCCACGGCCAAGAGCCGAAAGATGATCCTGGAACAAGGTGCTTGCAGGCAGAAAGTCTGGCAGTACCTGCACTGCCCTTTTTTTTTTTTTCTTCTTCCCCCATCCTCCTTTGCTTTTACAAACCTGTTCCATAAATTGCCTCCGTTGACAAAATCACACTTATGTCAAGCACTTGCCCACTTAATTCTTCCACTTGTAGTTTTTCTTTCCTCTGTGCAGGGTTATTTCTTAGCTTCAAGCACGAAGTTGCCTATTTGTTAAGTCTTTCCTGGCTTCAGATGGAGGAGTTGAAACTCTTTAATATTCCTGTCTTCTGGGAGATCTCTTCCATGAACTTTCCTTCACTCGCCGTCCTACTCCCATGTATTGTTGCCTGCCTTGCTCACAGGTTTTTGTGCCCAGGGGGGGACTGGGGTATTCCTGTTGTGTCATACCAGGCTGCCTGCTGTCCCCAGGGAAAAGGGGAGAGCTGTGAAATAAAAGGAGGAGTTGGTGCTTCCATGCTTGTTGAGAAGTGCCGGCTTTTGAAATACTCTAAGCCTGAAGTCTCTTGCTTGGAAAATAGATATGATGTGTCTAACGATGCTGACTGCTTCCCACTTGAGTTGCCCACTGCCTGATCCAAAAGGGATTTATTACCTCTGAAGTGGGGCTCGTTCAGCTCACTTTAGGTAATGGGCAGCTGAAAAAGCAGCACTTCTGCTTTTGCAGAAAACATCCTGCAGAGGATTCGTTATTAATAATAAGCTGCTAAACCTTGTCATCTTCGATAGCCAGGCATGTGCTATTAGCCGAACTCAGTGGTTTAGTCCTGTCCTATAGCCTCCCTTTAACCTTGGTGCCAGCTGTGCCTGTTTTGCCATTAATATTTGCACTTAATATTCCCACTTACTGCTTGCTATCTGGGGGTCAAGTCCTGTCTCATCAAAATTAGGTGTTCTCTGTGGCTCAGGCACAGCAGCGTTGGCTCGTTAGTACTTGGTTGAGCAGGGAGGGCTATCGCCCCAGTGTCGAAAGGGAATTAAGGTGTGAAGAGTTAATTAGTTATTGTGTGGCAGAGGTGAGCTGATGTAAGATGTAGGAGAGTTTATTTTTCTGTTCCCTCCTTTCTGCACGTGTTGGACCACGTCTGAGGATCGGGTAAGGCAGCACAGCTTGCTTACCTTGGCGTAAAACTCTTCTCTCCGGCACGGCACCCTGTCCCGGCTGACGTTTTGGCGGGTTAGCAAGGCGAGTTGGCCTGCTGTGGCTGACGCAGAGCCTGGCATGGGCAGCTGTGGGAATGCCTGGGGTGGGGAGGTGAAGGAGAAGGGAGCTCTCGCCTGGTGGCAGTGGCCTGTGTGATTATCTGGCTCGGAGGACCCCGAGTAACCCACCTCAGAACTTCTCCCATCCCCAGCCGGTGCCCTGACCGCCTGACTCTCGCCTGTCGGTAGGCTGAAATGAAAATGTGGAAAACAGATGTGACCCGACCATGCTGTCTTGTTTAACTATCTATATCCAGATGTTTCCAGCTTGTAGTGCTGATTTCCACTTACAGTTATCCAAGAGCTAAATCCAAGATGCTCACTGCCTTTGTGTCTGGGAAGAGGAGTCAAACTAACCTTAACGTTAGCCGTGTGATCCATTACTTTGCTCGATCCTACATCTCTTGCATCCAGGTATGGCAAGACTGTCCATACCCAAACTGTCACATGCATCTAAAAACCTCCTTGTAGTGAAGATTTTTCTTCATTAACTGGATGAAAGGATTGAAAAGCAAGAGGAATAAGACTATTTTGAGAGTAGTCCGTATTTCAGGGTAAGTACTTTGCAAGGGATTTTCATCATGTCCTTTTTTGAAGACAGCATGAATAGCTTTCTCTAAGGGATGCTCTTCCCCTGAGACCGCACATGCCTTTCTTAAATTTCATTGGCACGTGACCACTGAGCACTGAAGGACTCGTATGAATTTTTCTAACTCTATTTGAAAGGCAAGCTGTTCTTTCAGCCTCTTGCAGAATCTGTATGACAGGAGATGCTGTAATCAGGCTGCAGCGGTAATTGCATTTGTAATGTGAAAGACAGAACAGAGTCTAAAATTCCCATCCTTGACTGGCTCTGTGGGGACTCAAGGTAGTTTAGAAAAAAAACAAAACCAACAAACCCAACCATTGCTTTTGACATTTGAAATTGGTCTGGGCAAAACATTAGGAAACAACATACTCTAGGGGACAAGATGATCTAATACATCTGACTTTAAAGAAACATGCTCCCATGGAAACTTGTTTCTGTGCCTATTCCAAGGCACTGGCTGCTGCCCCCGATCTCCCCTGCCCCCGCCCCCCGTACTGTCTCAGCATAGTCAGCAAGTTCTGGTTAAACTTCTCTTCTGCCTTTTATTTTGCGCATGTACCTGAGTTAGCTCCATTCGTAAGTAACCGGTTCCTTGTCAGAAGAAGGACTTCCAGGATGCTACTGACAACTTATTGTCCCTTTCTGGAGGAAAACGGCTTGCTTTGAAGTAATTTGCCCAAGATCTTGACTGTTCCTGTGCAGCTGAGGCTTCCTGCGGTGGTTGACCTTCTTGGGACGAAGTTCCAGCCACCCACATGCACCGTCTGCATTTAGCTGTAAGAGAGAAGTCTGGAGAACCAATCTGTGCCGTAGGATTTCGCCATCGCTGCTTTGTGGTTCCTTTGACATTGCAGTTGTGATGTATGACAACCCTCGGTGTAGCAACCGTGACTTACAAACAGAAGCTCTCCGCTGTTTAATGCCGTTGGATTTTGAGGGGTGTGGAGACGGGAGCCGAGCCAGAGCGAGCCGCAGGGGTCAGATGTCCCCAGAGCTGTGGGAAGTCACGGCTGGAGCTCAGTGGCTTGGGCTAGGGATGCTTCTGCGACGGCAGATCCTCCCCGGTCCTTCCTCTAGCCAGCCCCGTCTGCAGTTCAGACCTTTATAGCTCTTTAGTACAAAGGCAGTGAAGGGGACTTGGCATCCCAGGTGGACATGAGCTTGTTTACATCCGAGTTACTCGAGGTTTTTCCTTTAATAAAGGTTTGGCATTCCCTGTTTGGCTGGCTTGAACGCTAGGCTGATTTCTTTCTTGTATGTAATCGTAGGTGTGGCGTCGAATTTCCCAATAGGACGTTGCTTATTCAATCCCATTCCTCTTCCCTCGTGCTGCATAAAGAATATAGTAGACTATCTTTTCAGGGTCTGAGTCTTGCTGGTTTGTTCAGGAGCAGGTGCCAACAGCCACTCTGGGCATGAATGAAGTGATACGGGAGAAGCTTGTCTGGAATTGACTGTAGCCTCCTCTCTGCCTCTGAAGGATTTAACCTCCTTCAAAGGTTTCCATTTTCATGAAATCCACCTGTAACAATGCAGTCCGGAAAAAAAAAAAAAAAAAGAACTACCCTCTCTAGCAGACTGACTCGTGTTGGTGTTTGGGTTTTTAACTGGGGTGAATGAGTCAGCCTGTCCTCAATCGAGCGTTAGTGCAGTGAAAGCACCAGGACTATCGGCACTGCTTGACCACGGGTTTCCTGTTGTTCTGGAGGCCTGTGCATGTCTGTAGGAACAGCTCTTGCCTCCGTCCTGTTACAAAGCGGGTATTTCCATGTGCTAAACTATGGAGAAAGAGGAAAAAGCACCCTGTGAGGTTGCCTCGGTTTGAGAGGGGCAAGTTTTCTGCTCCTTATGCTCTCTGCTGGCTGTCCTCGGCTGCTAAGTCTCAAAACTTCTCACAGATTTAATCCCTTAGGAGAAATCCTCTTAAAAACCAGAAATGGGATACAACCATCTTCCCCCTCCTCTTCTTTCCCTGGGGAGCAGGAATGGTACTTTGTGTATGTAAAGACCTGCCACTTTTCTGAACTCACATGCATTTTTCATGGCACACTGGCTGAAATCCCTACGTTATGCTGGCTGCACCTCCTGCTGACCTCTTCTCCGTTTCACTTTAAGTCGCAGAGGTTGCTTTGTCGGGGTGCCACAGGCACTTGATGTGCTTCTCTCCCACGTCCTGTCGTTGGCTCTGCCACTGACCTCCTGCGGAGCGATGGAGATGCTCCTGTGGATTTTGTTACTCGCCTTTTCCTTTTGTTGAAGCTTTTAGGGCCAGGGTGCACGTTTGCGAGAGTGCCTGGATGTTTCCCATTGTTGGGACTCTATGGTATGTGTCTTCTCTGCTTATTGTTTCCAAAAGGAGGACCAGAAACATGCAGAGATAGAGACCTTGTCTGAACCTGAACTTCTAGTATCATAACTCTAACTGATGACCTTAGGGAGCTATACCTAGTCACTCCACAAATAAATCTTTATAAATCAGCATTTACACTATAGAACTTCACGCAAGTTGATTGCAAAGTCACTTAAAGTGCAACAGAGTAAAAAATGTTAGCTGTTATGAGGTCAAGGCTTTAAAGGTAGATAAGTGCTTATCTAGAGGCCGTGGAGGACTGGTGACTACGAAGTTACGGCAAACTCATACCAAACTCTTGTGTTTAGTCCTTGGGATACAACCTTGGTGTTTCAGGACCATCCTTTGCATACTGAGCACTCACATTTTTTGTTGTTCATCCCTTCTGCCTAAGAGAAGAACGCAAGGACGTGCCATAACGCCATAGAAGAGCGTATGTGCCCGGGTGCTGAAGGCACGTCTTTGGCTTGTCAGCACGCGGGAGTATCTGTATGGAAACGGGCACTTGTGGAGAGGGGAACCATCCTGACTGAAGTCAAAGCAGATGGGACGCGCAGCCTGAACCAGCCCGTCTAGTTTATGCTTCGTTAATTAGACGTGTTATCAGAGTCATCTGTATTTTCTTTCCTTTTCTCTTTCCAAACCAGTTCTTCTGCTTCTTTGCCCACAGAGGTGCTAATGAGGAGCGGAGCTGGAATCTTTAAGACTTGCATGGCAATGCTTCTTTGTCGTGGTCTATATTAACGCTGTAAAAACTTTGGGGTGAGAACTCAGTGGAGCTTTGTGAGCTGTGGGTATCATAATTTTTGGAGCTGATGGTAGTCTCCTGGTAGCATTGTGATTTTTGGAGTTGATGGTACTCTCCTGGTAGCACATCCTCCCCAGCATGCTGTCGGTGTTTGTAAACACTTCCACCCCATGTGTTAAGCTATGCTGCTACTTGCTGTAGGATGCTTAAAAACTTACATGGATCGAAAAGGTGACTGGATAAACTTCATGGAAGGAAAGTGAAAAGATCCCGGGGCAGAAACAGTCCGTGCTGGAGACTGGGGAGAAAATGGTACGTGCTGGTGCGGGTCTGACCTTGCTCCCTAGACCTGCTGCTGGTTGCTGTGGAGGTACTGAATTAAACGGATCTTAGATGTGGTCTGTCGTGCTCATTCGAACACTCTCAGGCTGTAACTATGCACACTAATTTTTAAGATTTTACTGAAGGAGGGAAAAACCTTTTGGAGGTTAAAGTGCTCAGGTGGGAGCCGGGAATAGAGGTTTCCCCAGATTTCCCTTTGGACCCCTGTCCCCCAGCAGGTTAATATCTGCATCCTCAATGGCAGCGCCCTTATCTGTATGCGAGGGTGGACTGTAAAACCCTTCACGTGTGGTGTGCTACGTCTGATGTGGGAGACGGTGAGATCCCGTAAAGCCAACCTGTGCCTGAGTATCCACCTTCCAGACGCGTGGGTCTGTTTTACCGCTGCCGTTCGGTGAGGTAAAGGGGATTTGCTTTATGTCTAACGCTCTTCCAGGGAAAATACTCATTCACTGAATGAGCCGAAGGATCGGGGGAAATGGCTGTTAACAATCGGTTTGTCAGCTGACTTGGATATTGCACAGATCCCTTCCCTTACAGCGGGACAGATGATGACCGTGTCCAGGCTCTTCCCTTGCACATACATGCAGCATATGTTATCCTTGAAGTCCTTTTCCCAGGCGTGGCATGCCTTTGTGCATGCACAGCGTCTACCATGTTAATAAGATGCTGGTGTCTTATATCAGCAAGTTAATTGGGTCCCTGGGTGCAGGGATACATCCTGCTGCTGCGTCCTCTTTCTAAAGCTATGCATCTACCTCGAGTACTTCGCTGCTGCTGAAGATATGTGATGCTGAGCTACCTGCCGTGCCTGAAACCAGCGGAGGTTAAATCGCAGCTAAACCTTTGGGATTGCTTTCAGGCTTGGGCGGGATGCACATGCTGAGAGCGCTACTAGAGTCATTTTAATTGTGGCATATTTATGGTGCTTACTGTAAACACAGCAGGAGATTGCTGCTTCTCCAGAGCCTGAAAGCCGTGCATCACCCTGCGAGGGCGTATCGATCCTAGAAAGCTATGGGGCACAGGTATGCGCTGGTAGAGGTCTCAGCCGGTTTGTTTCCAGCTGAGGATGAAATCTCTCTGGGTCCTGTGCTTCCTCCTCAACTTGTTTCAAACTTTAATGATTTTGTAACACAATTTTGTAGGCTGATTCCTCCTCCTCCTGAAAGCAAGCAGCCCTGTTGCTAGGGGTGGGGGAAAAAAAACCCTCAGGAATACTAATCTTCAGCGGTCCAAAACTGTAGATAACATTGAGTCACTGCTGAAAGCCTCAAAGCAAACCAGATGTTCAATTTCTAGTGACTAAGTATTAAAGGTACCAGATGAGCAAAGTTTTAACTAAAGTATTTAATTTGTGGTTGGTAACTGAGACAAAGCATGAGCAAACAAGGTGCAATGCAAAAATGGGCTTCTTTTCTGTCTTAGAATTGCCTGCATGCTTTTTTTCCCTTTTTTTCCTTTTTTTTTTTTTTTAAAAAATAGGTCTTTCCGGCTTGACTCATTCTGACTGTAATTGTAACCTTTAGTTCTGGGTGAGAAGGCAATTACTTTGCAAGGCATGAGAGCAGTGGTGGGGTGAGTGGGCTTTTGTTGCTGCCTCTGTCATCTCACTGTTTGACAAGTCACTTCTCTAGGAGTGTCTTGTGTCTGTGAAGTTGGGGATAATTATACTTGTTCTCAAAAATAAGGAAACTGGACTTAATGGTGCATCTGCTTAGCCTTAGTTTTGAGTTCATGAATGAGTAGAAAACTTTGAACCTGAATGTGACTGTCGTACAGCTGTTAGCCTTTGAGTAAGAGACAGTTTTTAAAGAAATATGTTCTTAACAAAAAAAAAAAAAAAAAATTAAAATAAGATCGGAACTGTGATCCCAGGATCCTGGGCTCTTTGGGCAGCCAACACTGGAAGCTTCTTGAGATGCTTCTGGTCTAGGTGTTAGGTTCCCGTTCCTTTGATCGTTGGCGAAAAACCTGCAGCACTCTGGCTGTTTGAGGCACAAGTGCTGCATCCCTCCTTGCCGCTCAAAGCTGAGCGCCCGTGCGGAGGAGTGCACGATTTAATGCTCGAACATAAAAGGGAAGGAACCGTGTCCTGGTCCCTCTTCCCAGCAGCGCGTGCAGTGTGAGCGCTTGTGGGTTTCTCAAGTCCAATGAATATCTAATGCAAAATACATAAAAAGTCCTGAGAAAGAGGACCGTGGCCAGAACTCCCCTCCTAGGTAAGTCCATTAATCACTTCACTATGTACTTTCCGGTGTAGTGACTTGCATATTTGGCTGCTTAGCATCGTCGCGTCATCAGGGAAGGACAGAAAAGGCCATGGGCTGACTAGGCTGCTCTCCCTGGCACATGGGAACTGGATTTGAACTGCTGAGCCCAAGTGGGAGCTGAAGCCAGGGCTCCATCTCGCTGGTCTTGCAGGATTTAGCTTTTCTTATTGGCAAGTTCTAGATGGTTTTACTAAGAAAAAGGCTTTTTGGGTCTCTTCTGAGGGTGCCTCCCTTTCTAGGCTTTCTCAGAAGTCTGAATGCTGAGAACTTAATCTTCCATCGCCTTTAAGTCAAGAGGGGCAGACACCAAACCTTGTTGGCGCCTTATTTCACTTAATTCTTGCATTTAATTGTTCTTGATTGGGCTTTTAAGAGAATCTCTGCCAAAATCAATAAGCTAAAAATTAAAATAATTATTGCGGTGATGGAAGCAATCAAAAAGGCCATCGGGTTCCCGGTCTGTGTCCGGTGGAGGAAAGGAGAAGGCTGGGTTTGATCTGATCTCCTGGGACACGCTGGGCTCCAAGAGTTAATTTTGCCCCTGGCTTCTCTGTCCATGAGTAATCCATTTGTGCTGGAAATAAATGGCAATTTCTTGCAGTGAGGATAAGCTTCACTACCGGAGAAAATGATGTATATTTATCTTCCATATAGCTGATGCTCTCTGTGCCTTTTTTACTGGTTCATCTAAACTCAGCTCTTTGGTGATGAACTTGCCTGTATGAGATCAGATTTCGTAGTGACCTACAAGTATTTTTCTTTCTTGCATGTGCTGTTTCCCTGCAATTTCTATCGCTGCAATAATCAAGCAGTATCCCCCAAGAAGACTGAGTAGATAATGTGAGATTCTCCAGCTTTTTTGAGCCAAAACTATAAATACAGGTAGGAGATGGAGCAACTCATCCTGGCATTTCCAGGCACTCGATGGAGTGGTCAGCATGGGTTCACCAAGGGGAAGTCCTGCTTGACCAACTTGAGAAAATTCTATGATGAAGTGACTGGCCTGGTAGATGAGGGGGACATCAGCGGATACTGTCAACCTGGACTTCAGTAAGTCCTTAGACCTTGTCTCCCATAAGATCCTCATAGAGAAGCTGTTGACGTATGGACTGGATGAGCAGACAGTGAGGTGGGTTGAAAACTGGCTGAATGATTGGGCCCATGGGGGGGTGACCAGTGGCACGAAGTCTACTGGAGGTCAGTAACTAGCAGTGTACCCCAGGAGTCAATGCTGATACTCCAGGATCGTGCTCTGCCATCCAGAGGGACCTTGACAAGCTGGAGAAATGGGCCAACAGGGACCTCATGAAGTTCAACGAGGAGAAGTGCAAAGTCCTGCCCCTGGGGAGGAACAACCCCAGGCAGCAGTATGGGCTGGGGGCCACCCAGC
>NW_008794456.1:3162613-3203847 GCF_000699145.1 Aptenodytes forsteri | reverse complement strand
GACCAGATGACCTCCAGAGGTCCCTTCCCGCCTCAACTGCTCTGTGATTCTGAGACGGGGAGGTTGAGGTCCTCAGGAGACACAGGGATGGGCTGAGCCCTCTGTAGGGGTGTGGCTGTGTATATAAATGCAGCTAGATTTTTGAATCGTATAGCACTACGTGATCACATCTTGTTTGTTGTATGCAGCGCTGTATAAATGTAAAATGTCTTAATAATTCTTCTCTTGCTGTTTTGGATTAATCTGTATCTTTATGCCGTATGTTTTCTTTTGCTTGCTTCCTCCTTTCACCTTCCCAAATGTCTCCTTGGAGCAAACTTCCGTGATTCTTATTGTTCTGCTTGTTTTCATTCTCCTTCTTGGGTAAATGTATTTTTTTTTTCCTAAGTGTGGTTTCCTAGAGCTCTGCGAAATGCTCTTTCCCTGCTGCATTTTGAAGTATTAGTTGCAAAAGAAAGGGGAGGGAGTCCTAATTCAGGTGCATTTCTTCCTTCATCTATTTTTCTTTTTAAAAGTGACTAAAGCCACAAATAAATAATGCTAATTTTTGCTACCATCTGTGAATGCAGGACCAAGCTGTTTCAGAGTGGCATGTTTAGTGCTTTCTTTATCTGTTAAGGGGGGGAAAAAAAAAAGCTCTTTGCATTAGCAGCAATAACCTGTCTCCCACAAATTGTAGTCTGTGCTCCCATCTACCACTAAAACCCAAAGCAAACAAAGATTCGTGCAAAGACAGGAAGCGTTTTGGGTGTAATTGCCGGTAGATCTTTGCTTTCACGATTTTTGGTTTCACCCAAAAAGGCAGCCAAGCAGCGCTGCGGTTCACTTGGGTGGATTTATTATGAGCTCTCACTGTGCTCTAATTTGACGTTTTTGGCAGCTCTGTGAGTTTTAAAACATCCTCTGCAAGAGTCTCCTGGCCACGCTAAATGAAAATGTCCCATGGAGGGGGGAGGGAAGGGGCCGGTGCGCGGCAGCACGGGTGAGCTACGCCCTGGCGACAGCCCTGCCTCCAGGCTCCTTTATTTTGGCCTCGAGCCGCCGTTTTTGTAATCCTGCCCTGATCCCTCGCCTTCTGCATGGATCGGAGTTGGAGGACCCTCCAGTTCGACCAGATCGAACTGGGAAGCAGGTCTCTCCCATCATCTGAGCCAAGAGGTGGTGGTGGCAGAGTCAGTTGGCCTTGGCTATATCAGAAGACCTCACCAGTACCAGGACCTGATTTTGGGGCTACTTTGGGGGCTGGAAAAAAAAAAAAATCAAACCTTGAATATGGTCCAGAAAACTATGGAACAGGTCTGGCTTCTGGGGCCCCTGCGTTGAATAGCTGGATGGTGCCACGGTGCAACCCCACGTCGGGGGTGAGGTCTCCCTGTGAAGTCCTTGTGGCTTTTTCTGGTGTGTTTATCTCTTGTTCGTGTGAGTTTACCAAACCGTAATTGGACTGTGATTTAGCATCAGGTCTTTAGGGAAGCTTGTCACAGCGATGTGTAATAGCGTAATAAAAACGTAACTGCTTAGCTTTAATGTGTCAAAACGACTCATTTAAAAAATCATATTGGAGATATGAGGGTCTAGAAGATAAGTAAGACTTGCACGGGGAAAGAATATTGAGTAATGGACCCACAGCTATAATTATGGGGGAAAACATATCTTCCATTTCAGATCTGAGGAGGTGGCTTATCTGCCTGAAAAATTGTTTTTCTCCCTCACGCGCTGAATCGGTTGGTCTGGCAGAAGTCAGCACCTGCCTGGGTAGATGCATGTGAAGAATTCAGCTGCTTGGCAATCCCATGCATCGTGCAAGTTGTGCGATATATAAACTGCTTAAGTATTGATCCTGTTTCCATTTTTTTTTTTTTTTTTTTAAATAAAGCTTCTTTCCAAAAAGCTTCAGCATTTCTGGTCTCATAGTCTCCTACAGCACTTCATGAAGAGTGCAGGTATTTTTCCCCTGCACCCCAGTCTATAAGTAAACGATACTTCTCTCAACTTTCTCCACATATTCTCTGCTTCCTATGTGTAATATTCCTGTTGTTTATAACTGCTTTTTTGAATCCTAGAGGCAGGTGCCACCTGCATTTCTGTATTATATGGAAGTTGAGGTCCGACAGGTTGGCGCATAGTCCTGCCCTTCTGGGAGCGAGAAATTGAGATGGAAGCAGGGGAAACGTCCGTGTCCCTATGGCTAACCCCCCTTTGCCTAGGGCTACCCCCTCTTTCCCTGTAGCTAACCTCCCTTTCTTGTCTGAATGTAGAGCAGCCGTGTACATCTCCTTCCATCCCGCAGGAGGCCAGGGAAGTGGCAGACAGCCGTGCAAAGGATTATTATATTTGATCAGGCTTTGAAATGGGCTATAGATAAAGCCCTTGGTGTTTACTGGGCCATTAAACATTTATTAGCCTCTATCCCAGTGTGTTGGTAGCACTGTAAATAACAGCTGTGATGAAGGTGAAGAATGGGGTCAGCCGTTGCCCTTTGCACCGATGTTTGTAAACGGAGAAGCAGGTCGTGTAATTTTTAAGAGCTTGGTTGGGGGAAGCATCTGCCCAGATGCCTTGAGGAGAAGGGGCAGATGAGCTGGCAGACTGGAGCTCCTCTTTATCACGAGGAAATGCTGAAACCTTAGGAAGTGGGAGAATTTAAACAACAATGAAAAAAGATTAGGGCCCGAGTTAGGAGTTAATTTATCCCTGCCCTTCCTAACAAAAATACTTAATGCCCTCGGATCAGAATGGCTTTTGGGTCTGGATTTAATTAGGCTGAAGGAGGGTTCATGCCTCTCCCCCTGCACTGCCCCAAATAACCCCCCGGCTGCCCCCGGGCTCAGCCACGCACGCCGGGCTCGCCGAGGCCGTGGTTTTCGCTTGTCGGCATTTCCATCATCCGACTTTTATTTCCCTTTCACCCCCTCCCCAAGCTTTAACAGGGAGAGGAGAAGCGTCGCCGCAGGGCTGAGGCTTGGCTCGTGGGGTCTTAGCTGCAGCACCTGGTCGGATGATAGGGTTTTTGAAAGGAGGAGTGTGAAGGGATTACTCTGTGTTGCTGGGAGGCCACAGCCCGGTGATTCATACTGCGGGCAATCCCTCTGAAGTCAATGAGATTGTAAAGCGTGTAAATCAGTATGGAATTTGGCATTTTCCTAGAAAAGTGGGGGATATTTGTTTTACTTGCATATAAATTACTTCTAATAAGACACTGTAGACATGACCGATCCTTCTAATCACACCGTTGCTCCTTGCAGTCCCAAAGTTACTCTTGCTATCCTCTCATTTTAAATAATTTTTTAAAAAACCCACTTGCGTGGGAAATATCTGTGGTTGCTGCCGGGCTGTGAAGCGTTGCTGGGAATGACTCAGGCGGGAGCCTGTCCTCGTGCGCTTGGGACCTGCGGTGTGAATGGAGAAAGGAGACGGTCTTGTTTTCACACTCTCTCATTTTGAGTCTCTGCCGTATTCCTGTTCCACCATTTAGATGTCGTCAGGCTGAGGGATAATTAGAGGGAGCCTGTTTTGCTACAAAGCCGGATGGAGAATCCACGTTGCCATGAGCAAGCCTGGGTTATTTGTTGGGGAATGCAAAGTGGTGGAGTGGGCGTCCGGACGGCATTGCTGCACCACGAGGGAGAAGATGCTCTGCTGCTTCTTCCCTGTGTCTGCAGAATGTCTCTCCTTTCTACAACAACTTAAAAATAAATAAAAATTGATCGTCCTGTTTATCAAATGCAAATATAAAAGCTGTCGTTGCAATACTTTGATTTGGAGCGGGGATATTGGTTCTTTCAGTGGTGCTCTGCAGCCTGGCAGTCTCCTTCAGCTACAGCGAGCTGCTCAGGGACAAACCCGGGAGTTGCTCTCGGAGCTCCCAGGCATCGGTTCAGCTGCCGGCTTTGCTGCCTGGGCGCTGGTGGGTGGTTTGGGTGCTGTGCACAGCAGCTTACTCTCAATGTGAGAGGGCTTTAATGCTCTAATAAAGCAGTGTAATAAAGAACATCAGCTTTTCACTTGCTACAGTTGAGGGGATCGTTAACTTTGGCCGAGATGTTCTAACAGCATAGGTGCTTTTAGCTGTTTAAGACTTGCCTTACCTTATAAAAATGCATCTTGCCTGTTCCATGTGTTTGTGCGGCATGTGGAAAGTGTGGCGAGCTTTGGTTGAAAATGAAATCTAAAACTGGAAGGAGTCCTACAGAAAGTAACTGAGAAACTGAATAATTGAGAAAATAACCAGGTCCCATTGAGCTGGTTGCCAAGGGAATAATTCACTCGTCTCTTCCCCCAACTTGATGAAATAGTTACTGTTTTCCTCTCCTCCTTACCTAACATACCCACAACTCCAGAAGAGCCACCTGTTCGCTCCTGCAGATGGTCTAACTGATACATGCCTAATTCCACCTTGGAGCCATTTTCGTGAGCAGAGCATAGCTTTGAAGGCACCTTCCCCTGTGTCAGGCCTCCAGGAGGGTTTGTACGGTTGAAAGGTTTGTCCCCTTTTTCCACTGCTGCTGGCTGGCCTAAGAAGGGTCCTGCTTCTGTCCACAAACCTTGCCTTCTCTAGAAAAGGGAAAATAAGGTTGTTTTTAAGGCAGCGGTCTAGATTTGGATGTAAAATCTGGCACAGCTGGAGCTCTTTCCAGCTTCAGGCCAAGTGCTGTACGTTCCTCGTTGTCTTCTCTGCAAAACAGAATGGTTTAAGACTAATTTTTTTTTTGTTGTTCATTAGGTTCCTGGTGTATTAGCAGACTGCGTAGCCTTGGGCTGCTCCCCAAATGGCCTGAGCTATGGTCTTCAGGCTTCTTCTCCGCCCTCTCCATGCCTCCTGCAGGCTGGTGTACCTGCAGCTGTGCTTGTAACACTGTGATAAACTTATCTTATATGGAGACTCCGTTAGTGGCTGGGACAATCTCAGTTATATGGGACAGTCCCAGTCATCCACGACAAAATTCAAGCAGTTGGGGCAATAAAAAGGCTGTTTGCTTAATATGGCTGATCAGTGTGAAATGACTCGCTCATCTTGGCACAAGCCATTAACTGGGTGTTTCTCTCTCACAGGGCGCATCGAGAATAATCATCAGCCTTAATAAGGATTGATTGCATACTACCCATCGTCGTCCCGGTTTGATATTAATCGGAAAAGCTTTGACCGTCGCGTTGGGGAGGTGAAAAGTTGAATGAGCGTCCCTTTTAAGGTATGGTAGAAACATAAATGAGATGTTTTGGGTATGAAGCTAGTACCGCTGTAGCCTGTGCAGGAGAACAGCAGCCTTCGGAGGTGCTCAATTGTACAGCTTTCTCATGGATTCACATCTCTCAGTCTTACAACATCTACATGGTGAAACCTGCGCTCCATTGTTCCCCTGCTTGATCTTAATGAGCGCGGTCTTCTCAGGCTGAGGGTTTGCCTTTGTTTTGATGCAAACTTTCATGAATCCACTATTTTCTCTTTGTTTACTTGAAAGAATCTTTCATTTTTGAAACTTCTGGTTGGTGTTGCAAGGCATGAAGAGTTTGGGTATCAATATTTGCACTGTTTTGAAGAGTGCTTTTCTTAAGGCTTTTTTTTCTTGGTTATACAGACCAGTATTAGACTGAAATATACTGACCTCTGCTATTACCTTGGAACAGATGGGCACATAATACTGGCATGAGTGATTTATTACAGGGGGGGGAAGCCAGAGTCTTTTTGAGGAAAGGAAGGTTATGGAGTAAGAAAGAAGGTCATGGAGTAAGAAGGAACGTTACTCAGGACGTTAGTGAATTAAAACCCAACACCCAGCAGGGAGTTTGTGGGCAGTTTTCTGGTCAAAGTTCTTCCCATGGTCTGACTTGAGGAAAAGATTGAGGAATTCTTTTAAAAAAAATAAAAATAAAAATCTTACTGTAAGATTTCTTGTTCGGTATTTCAAAGGACTCTTTCCAACTAAAAAGGATTTGATGCTAGGATGGTGTTGCTAGAGTAGCAAATTGAGATGTGCATGTGAAACCTGGTGATTTTTATAAACGAGGTCTTTTTTTTAAAGCATTTCTTGTTGCTGTGGCTTTCACAGGTTCACCGTGTCTGGAGATGAAATTTGTATATGTGGTTTGATATTTCCTTAAGGCTCGCACACAGGGTCCTGCTGACACTGCGTGCTTCACAAACTTGGCCAAGTTAGGGTTTCATATAAAAATTCTTTGAACTCTTTGCAAACCTGGTGTGATACCTCTGTGCTAAACTGAAGTCAATCGTAACTTTTATGGACGACTAAATGCTTCCTTTTGAGTTTGTGTGATACTTAGCAAGGAGTTTCAGATCTGTTAGTGTGTGTGTGTATATGTACTTAACTGTGTTTTGCTACGTGTATTTTTTAGTCTGCTTGGCTCACTTTTTGATTTGGGGAGAACTCCTGTTGAGGTCAACAGCTGAATTAAGCCCACCAATTTACTGAGAAGTGTCCAACTGTCCTAGAAGAAGGGCTTTGTCTTTAGTGCATGCTTTCTCTGTAGCTGATCCCAGAAAAGGATTAACTTCAATGAGGCTAAAGTCAGAGATATAGAAGAAATTTGCCTATGATGCACACCATAAACGTTAATAGCCTAAACTCCGTGTAATATTCAGTTTTTGCTTGTATAAGAAAAGCCTTTTTAGAGAAGCAAGAGACTGAATATGTTCAAATATCTACCAAAATAACACAGGTCCTATCGTAATCCAGCGAATATAGAATCGTAGAATCACAGCATGGTTTGGGTTGGAAGGGACCTCTAAAGGCCATCTCGTCCAACCCCCCTGCCCTGGGCAGGGACATCTTCAACTAGATCAGGTTGCTCACAGCCCCGTCCAGCCTGACCTGGAATGTTTCCAGGGATGGGGCATCCACCACCTCTCTGGGCAACCCGTGCCAGTGCTTCACCACCCTCAGCGTCAAAAATTTCTTCCTTCTATCCAGTCTACAGCTACCGCCTTTAGTTTAAAGCCATTCCCCCTTGTCCTGTCGCAACAGACCATATGTAGGACAAAGATGCTACCTGCACTCAGGGAGTAGCTTTCTCAAAAAACCTGTGGTCTGGATGTGCCCATCAAGGCTTCTTAGCTGTTTGGGGTTGCAAGCCAGCAATTCAGTGGCCAGCTGGGATCCTAAAGCTGCTTGGATGGGCAGGATGTGCCTGAACTCGCGTGAAGAGGAACGGCTGTGGGCTGATGCTTCGCCGTGGCCAGTGCTGTCTGATTTGACTGGCCAGTGTAAACGGTCTCAACAAAATTGCTCGCGTGAGAGTGGTTTGTCTTGCATGATGAAGCCAGATGTGGACGTGACTCTGTCGGCTGGAGTGAAATAGTCCAACAGCGCTTTTCTTCCACGGCAAAATCCCTTCGGAATAAGACAGCAAGGTCCACAGCTAAGGTCATGGGACTTGTTCTGCTGTTTCAGGTAGTATGGGCTGCTAGGCAAGATGCAGAGCTGGACGCTGGGGTGCCGGAGGTGTCCGTCATACTGTGAGCCTCATATCTCTTGTGGGCTACTGGAAAGGCGTTTTGGGCTGAGTGTTTTTTCTCTCTAAAACTGGGGTTATGAAATATCCGATGTCAGCTGGAAGGGCTTGAGCACCCTTTTATGCTTTTATGGGTTGCTTTTTAAAGTGTTTCATTATACATCACTTATTGATTCATGTCACAGGTCCAAAGCATTCAGATTTGGATTATGTGGGAGAAAACTAACACATGAAGTCTATACAAAGCTATCCACTCAGCTGTATCACTAGATTTCTGGGCTTTGTTTTCACTGGTCGCATTCACTTGTCACAAGTTAATGTCCTCTTTTTGTCAGCCATTTCAGCAATGTCGCACATTTATTCTAGCTCAGACTTAACATGGGCTATAATGCTGGCATACCAGGGAGCTTGCATTTGCAGAACGCGTGTAAGAAGACTTCAAAGTTTAGATCTGAAACCTCGATTACATCCTAAAAGGTTCTGCATCTGTAATTGGAAACCTTGGGATCCCAGACATTGTAGTGCTCCCAGGTCTAGTGGCACCTCCGAGTAGAGGTCGCAGTGGTCTCAAGTCAAAACTGGCCGAACTGAAAACACTACATTACTGGAGGAGGGGAAGGGGTGTGGGAGGTAGAAACAAAGCCACTAGTAAACCCTCGCCACCTCTCCCAAAGAGCACAAGTGGGAATCATAGAATCATAGAATAGTTTGGGTTGGAAGGGGCCTTTAAAGGTCATCTCGTCCAACCCCCCTGCCGTGGGCAGGGACATCTTCAACTAGATCAGGTTGCTCAGAGCCCCGTCCAGCCTGACCTTAGAATCCTGCCTTTCCTAGCCAGGGATGATGGCACTGGCTCATGACTACCTGATCTTCCAGGGCTTCAGTGTCTGTCCCAGCTTACCCTGCTGGATAGGACATGGTTGGCTTAGCCCAGGTTTTTCCACCATAATTATTTTCATGATCCCAAGAGGTTTACAGAAAGGGTAGGGTGGAAGTGTCCCCGATGATGTGCAAAACTTGCAATGAGAACAAGGGTGGGCTCATCTTCTCCCCGAGCCTTAGGCCACCAGGCCTGCCTCAGGCAAGCCTTAGGCTTGCGTAAACAGTTGTGTTTAGAGAAATCGAGGGCATTGTTTGAAAACACTGCGCTGTTTCAGTGCTATGTTAGCAGTGAAGGATGTGGCATGGGGGCAGCTTCGTAGGAAATTCAGCTTTCAAAATCTGCAGAGAAGCCGCCGCCACGCGCAGCGGCTCCGCTCCCAGCAGCGGGTCGGAAGCTGCGTTTTTGGGATTACTGCCAAGAGACGTTTCTTGGAAACTCTTCCGCGTGCAGTGCGAGCAGCAGGACAGGAGGTCTTGATTTGAACTCTAGATGATAAAACCACTGAGGCTTTGGCAGGGCTGCATGTTTTGATGCCTTGTTCTTGGCCTTTCTCGTTTGGGTGTATAGGTGAACCCCTGCCTGGGCTGGCTCAGAGACTTCCATCTGATTTCGTAGCAAGCTGAATTTTCCACTGAATAGGAAAGTTTTTTGGGAGTGAAACAACTCTCTATTTTTTTAGATGGACTTCTCCAACCCTCTGGCTACACCCATTCTATTTTTCTGAATCAAACTAGTGCTGAAGCTACCCTGCAGGGTCATTAATTTTCCTTAAAGCTGACTTTCTTCTTCCATGTTTGCCCTCCCTGACGTGTAGTCTTGCTGCTCGCGTTACCTCTTGGCCCGTAAGAGGGAATGATAGTGTAGGTCACCTGCCTGCCTGTGACTCACCGAGACCCTCAATTGACTAAAACCTATTTTTTTTCTGGTAAATCTCATTTTGGGCAGAAGGAGAGAGGAGGGAATGAATATGTAATCTCTGACTAGATCCAGCACCAGTTTCTTCAGTAGGAATCCATAAGCGCTGCTGCAGTGGAAGTAACACTGATCATTATTATTTGCCTTTAAATTCCCCCCAGATAAAATCATAGAATCATAGAATCATTAAGATTGGAAAAGGCCTCTAAGATCATCGAGTCCAACCATCGACCAAACACCACCATGCCCACTAAACCATGTCCCTAAGCGCCTCATCTACATGTCTTTTAAACACTTCCAGGGATGGGGACTCCACCACTTCCCTGGGCAGCCTCTTCCAATGTTTAACCACTCTCTCAGTAAAGAAATTTTTCCTCACGTCCAATCTAAACCTCCCCTGGCACAACTTGAGGCCATTTCCTCTCGTCCTATCGCTTGTTACTTGGGAGAAGAGACCGACCCCACCTCGCTACAACCTCCTTTCAGGGAGTTGTAGAGAGCGATGAGGTCTCCCCTCAGCCTCCTTTTCTGCAGGCTAAACAACCCCAGTTCCCTCAGCCGCTCCTCATCAGACTTGTTCTCCAGACCCCTCACCAGCCTCGTTGCCCTTCTCTGGACACGCTCCAGCACCTCGACGTCCTTCTTGGAGTGAGGGGCCCAAAACTGAACACAGTATTCGAGGTGCGGCCTCACCAGTGCCGAGTACAGGGGCACGATCACTTCCCTGCTCCTGCTGGCCACACTATTTCTGATACAGGCCAGGATGCCCTTGGCCTTCTTGGCCGCCTGGGCACACTGCCGGCTCATGGTCAGCCGGCTGTTGACCAGCACCCCCAGGTCCTTTTCCGACAGGCAGCTTTCCAGCCACTCTTCCCCAAGCCTGTAGCGCTGCATGGGGTTGTTGTGGCCGAAGTGCAGGACCCGGCACTTGGCCTTGTTGAACCTCATCCAGTTGGCCTGGGCCCATGGATCCAGCCTGTCCAGGTCCCTCTGCAGAGCCTTCCTACCCTCGAGCAGATCAACAGTCCCGCCCAACTTGGTGTCGTCTGCAAACTGACTGCGGGTGCACTCGATCCCCTCATCCAGATCATCGATAAAGATATTGAACAGAACTGGCCCCAAAACTTAGCCCTGGGGAACACCGCTCGTGACCGGCCGCCAACTGGATGTAACTCCATTCACCACAACTCTCTGGGCCCGGCCGTCCAGCCAGTTTTCTACCCAGCAGAGAGTACACCTGTCTAAGCCGTGAGCCGCCAGCTTCTCTAGGAGAATGCTGTGGGAGACCGCACAGTCTGAGATACTGAGATACTCTCAGTTCCCTGTCACGTAGAGATTTAGAGGCTCACGATGTACGACAAGACACGGAGGAAGGAGGGGGAACTCGCTTGTTGCAGTTCCTGGAAGGCGAGTTATGTGCTCACGTCTTGGGGTGTATGATCACGCAGACAGAAGCAATGTTTGGAGATTTGGTTTCTGCTGCCCCAGCTGCTGCGGGTGAACTACAGAAGTATAAATGGAAAATGGACGGAGCTGTGGATGTAGCCTGGAGTGTCAGTTAGTCTTTAGCCTCAGTCTTTTTTCTCCATCGCTTTCTCTGAATCCTGTCCTTCTGTTTTTCAGGAAACTTTAAAATGTATGTGGAGAAGGGAGGAAAATCTCTTCCTTACTGCAAGGGCCAGGTCAGCATCTTTTTTTGAAGTCCCTGTGAAAGCAGTTTGTCAGAAAACACTGGGGGAAGTGGAGAGCTGAGCCTAGCAGAGTCAAGCTGAGCTTGAATGCTCCCTTGGTTTGAGCTCATCTGTATCGGCAAGGTGCAGTGGGAGCAGAAATCTTTATCGGCAACTGTACAGGATAAGAAGGAAAATTGCCCAAAGGTTAGGCTTCCTCCCTAAGTTTTGTTCTCCGAGGAGGCCCTGAGAAAAGCAGATACACTGGGAAGTCAGTAACTCCAGACAAGTACGTGCACGCACCGGTGTGCATACCCACATGTGCATACACGGAGTGCTTTCCCAAATAGCCTAGAACCTGAGAAAATGGAGATAAAATCAAAAGACAATTGAAGTTAATTATGCTTTCAAGACAACTGGAGATTGGTTGAAGTCTTGTGGGATTTCTGAGGCCTCCCAGTGCAATTTCAGGCTGAGTGTGGGGAGGAAGGTTTGGTTGCTGTGGTCATTATTGTCTCAGTTGTGACTGTCACCTATTGCTGGTGTCAGGTGATGACAGCTTGTGGGTTACGGATGACACAGATGTCACCACTGAAACACAGCTATCTTCTCATTGCAAGTTCTTCTTTGTGTCACTTGGCTGCGTGCTGTATGTATCCTTTCATGGTGAAGGAAGCCCGCCCTTAGGCTCTTTAAACTGCACAGCACAAATTTGGATGCAATATAAGTTTTGGGTTTAGACTAAAAAACAACAAAAAAAGCATTTTGACATGTGACTGAACTTTGTTGTTCTTCTTCCACCCACGTACTTTCCCCTTTCTTTTCGTCCTCACCAAAATCTGGCCTGCATTTTGTGTTTTGGGCAATGGTGAGGTTGCTAGCCTGACTTTGAACTTAATGAACTATTCCAAAGAGCCTTCAGAAAAAGCCACATTCCAAGAAGTCTTGGATATCTCTTTGGTTTACAGGGGAATCGGGGTATGACCGACCTCTTACAAATGCCCGGTGTTGGACACTCAGGGGTTTACAGGTGAGCTGGTGTGGAGTAACAGAATTAGAAAACCATCATGATGGTTAAATGTCTTGCTTCCTATGATGTGAGCTGGAGAAACAAAAGGAAGGGGGCCTTGCTTTACCTCCAGAAGAACCAAAGTCTTCAGAGATCTAGCAATGGGAGATCACAAAGTACACAAAACTGTATGGGATAGTATTTCTTGTTGTGCCCTTCTGTGCCTGTGTGAATTTAGGCCAAGAAGTGCTCCACTAACTTCAGAATTTTGCCTGACCTAACCTTTGGGTCTACAAACATGCTGTAACGAAGTACCATCAAATGCGTTCTTACATGAAATTGCACTGCACATTTTCTGGTATGTTCATGTGAGTATTTTGTTCAGAATTGTACTTCACCAGTAGAAGCACGTGATATTATTCAAAAGATAACACATACTTGTTTCTCTTCCCTTAAGATGGAAGATCTTTCTTCAAAGAATCATGAATAAAACAAGACAGTGCCTCATAGTGGGAATTAAGGAAAAAAAATAGTAATTAAGAAAAGTCTTTGGAATGGTCTTTTCCCCTGGCATCTTCACTCAGGCTCTGCAATCAGTAATTCAAAGGAGGTTTTGTGGAAAGGAGAGGCGAGATGCAGGAGTTGATATGACTTCCCCAAGGGTGAGAACTTCTATAGCTGGGACCCGAACATTAATCTCTTTAATTCCAGCTCAGCACTTCACTATGAGATCATTTTTCTGTTTGGTTAATCTGCGCAATGCCTCTAAAGCCTCTAAAGCCATAATGCTACATATGCATTGAAGAATCCTACTGCAAGTCCTCGTTTGAGTATCTAGGAGCCATTTGCTATCCCCGACCCCTTTTTGCTTGAACTTTGAATACAAGGAAGTGTTCCCTAGCCTTGGCTGGTCTTACTCTGATCTGATCGTCAGGGCTGATGTATTGCTAGTGTTCACCGGGGAACGTTGTTTTCAATAGGGACAAAGCGTTCTTAGTGCAAAAAATAGCTAAAATGCTAATATTTGATAGGTATGGGTACAACTGTAGTGATGACAATGTCATTCATAGTTTTCACGTAAGGGTGAGTAGCGTTGTGTTTTTAAGCTTAGTTTCCTAAACATCGGAGAGCGGGAAGAGGACACAGTCTGCATTTACCAGCCCCTCTGTCCCAAGTAACCTTTTGAACCCTTGAGCAATTTCAGCCACCTTTGAGAAACTTCAAAGTCTTCAAATCTTGCAAGTTCTGTGAAAATTGATTAGCAGGGAGGCTGAGTGGAGAGATCATAAGACTTTCCCAGGCTTGATGGAGAGTCTGCAGTGTAAATTTGCTTCTTGCTTGCCACTAGGTAATCCATATTTGATTTGTAGGATGATGCCAGCTCCTCAGTTGAGGTCATGGTATTACCAAAGCCTCACGTGGGATATTGAGCAGTCGTTTCGCCCCTCTGCCACATTAACCCCTATTGTACGTATGGATGACTTCATCTCTTCACTCAGAGGCACGCGCTGCCTCTTTTACAGGCATTAGCAGATTTACTGGCAGCACCTCACACATCTAAAACGCTGTGTAAATGCCGTCGGCGCCCCATGCCTGGAGACCCGCGAGCATCTAATGCATCACGTTGCAAACTGTGAAATTGAAGATCCAGCCCCACTTTAATGCTTTAGCGCTGTAAGCGGCAGAACTAATGTAGCTCAGCATACTAATGAGGGAGGTATTTATCGTTAAGTGCCAAGCCGTTAGAGAATGGCCAGCGTTCAGCTTCACCCTTGAAACCTTTCTGGGAGGCTGGTCTTCCTCTTGGGCTGAGCCTTGCGGGGTCCTCGGCAAACAACCGGCATCGCAGCTGGAGCACAACTGCCAGCGGCAGGAGAAAAAGCCCAACTTGATGACTTTCAGGGAAATGGCCCAGAAAATGAAATCCTCTATATAACTTATAAAAGACCTTAAGAAGGGAAGGAGAAGGGATTGATGTGGGAATGAATGAGGCCGCACCTCGAATACTGTGTTCAGTTTTGGGCCCCTCACTCCAAGAAGGACGTCGAGGTGCTGGAGCGTGTCCAGAGAAGGGCAACGAGGCTGGTGAAGGGTCTGGAGAACAAGTCTGATGAGGAGCGGCTGAGGGAACGGGGGTTGTTTAGCCTGGAGAAAAGGAGGCTGAGGGGAGACCTCATCGCTCTCTACAACTACCTGAAAGGAGGTTGTAGCGAGGTGGGGTCGGTCTCTTCTCCCAAGTAACAAGCGGTAGGACGAGAGGAAAGGGCCTCAAGTTGCGCCAGGGGAGGTTTAGATTGGACGTGAGGAAAAATGTCTTTACTGAAAGAGTGGTGAAGCATTGGAACAGGCTGCCCAGGGGAGTGGGGGAGTCACCATCCCTGGAAGTATTTAAAAGACGAGTAGATGAGGCGCTGAGGGACATGGTTTAGTGGGCATGGTGGTGTTGGGTCGATGGTTGGACTCGATGATCTTAAAGGTCTTTTCCAACCTCAATGATTCTATGATTCTATGATTGTTCTTCCTGGGGAGAAAGTGAAGGTGAAACCTAAAAAGAGACGTAACCCAGCAGGTTACCATGGGGGTAAAAGTGAGATGCTAACAGCTTACGGTATCACTTGGGGGCATCCAAAATGTTGGTATTTTCATTTCAGAGAATCTCTTCTCCAGCTCTGCCTGTTTGGGTCATTGTCATCTGTTAATTCTAATTGGAAAATATCAATGCAAGTGCAAGTGTCGCTTTTAACCTTCTCTACGCTTGTTTGAAAAGCATTTAGAGCTAAAAGCTGGTATTGGTGTTACCTGGAAACACTGGATGGAGAAGGCTTCATTGACATGAAAGACCACTTTATAAAGATAGGGCTTCAAAAACCAGCGGGTTTGTCAGGTACTACATCACTGGGGGCTCACGGGAAGGGAGGTGTCACTTACACTCCTCAAATTTGTAATCTGGGCAGTTTAAATTCTCTGTCTAGAAAAGGGTGGGGGAATACTTGGGAGAATTTTGCTTGCAAAGATGGCTTCCACCAGGAGAGAAAATGCCGTGGACAGCACGCCCCATCCAAGAGGGTGTGGTGGTTTCTGTGAATTTGAGTAATTTCACACCAGCCCCAGGAGGCTGTCCAGGTTCGAAATGGCAAACCTCTGAATTATGTGCGATGTAATAGCGGACTGACTTAAAACCAAAATGGTCTCCTGAATATCTGTCCTCTTGACTTGGATGGAGGGCCTCCAAGAGCGAAGATGGTTTTGGTTTAGATGCCCTTAGCTGTGAAATGTGCATCAAAAATCCCAAACGCAAATTCTGCTCTGATTGCTTGACATCTCCACATCTAGCTTGTATATCCCCGGGATGATCTTGATTTGTTTCCACGGAGAACGTGAAATTCCTGCTGAACCGCACGGTGCAGAACTCGGAACAGCGCGTCGACACGGTGTTGATTTGGAAGCCGAAGAGTTTTAAGAGCCTGATGGGAAATTATAGCAAACAAGGGCTGTTGGCAACTAACTTCCAAATCTAAATCCTCCATGAGCACAATACGCTACAATTATAGCAGCTTTCCCGGGTCAGGAAACAAATGCTGTGACTGCTGTATTCCTGTGTGTGATATTTATGACACACAATGTTATCTTTGTAATTGTTACGTATGCTTTTATGTAGTGCAATTAGGGTGGGGCTGAGGTTAATGGTAATGTTAATCGTTTTCGTGTGCTTAATTTAGACTCTGAATGCTGTCGTTCAGTAGGGAGTGAGTAACAAAAATTATTCATGCTATTGTACTGCTGTCACATCTGTGGTGTAGGGAGATGGCTACAGCACAGCCTAAATCAGCTGAGATGGCCAAGTCTTGCATTTACCCGCTGAAAAGCTTGTTCACTTAAGCTTCGGCGTTTTCTCCTGCTTATACCACGTTGGAAAGTCCTGAGGGTCTTAACGGATGGACTTGCTCTGAAACCAAACCCTGCGCTCGGAGGGGTGTCTCTCTGTATGGACTTCCACCCAGCCGAACTTCAGCTGAGGCACAGGAACTATTTACGATGTGCTTCTTCAGAGAAACTCACCTCTGACATAATTACTTTATTTCACCCTGAATTTCTCTTTTCTGAAATGTATTCTGGAAATGCAGTCGAAACTAGTGCAGAGTCTATGGGTATGTGGTTATAGGGCTTTTTTCTTCCCCACTAACTTCCATGAGTCAGGATGTGTCTGGCTACAGGTTTTGTACAAAATACCAAACTCAAACTATCAAAAAATAACAGAAAATTAAAAAAAACCCCACCACAACACCCAAACCCCATCAACTTGTTTTGTTTAGTGACCACTCCTAAAATACTTTTGCTCACCAAAGTTAGGGGAATAGGCACCCCATGCATTCTGAGTATTGGCTGAGGGGTACAGCTCAATGAAAACTGAAAAAAAATAGGAGATTGACTTTTTTTTTTTTAAATTCTGCAGTGTCTGGTGAGAGTAGCAGAAGGTGAGGAGAATTACTGCTATGTCCAGGATCAGGACTGGGCTCCTGCTGGTGGATCTCATGGGACCGTTCTGCTGTAGCCTTTATTGGAGGGAAAGTTAGGTTGCTGGGGTCCTCAGCTTCTTAACGGGTTGAAATGCATCTTTTTGCACCACTTTAAGGTTAAAAAGGTATTAAGTGCCAGTTTCTTTCTCTGTAAACTGAAATGTCGCAGCCATGTTCTTCGGGCAGTTGCAGAAGAAACACATGCAACCATTTTGCCAAGGATCAAACTTCTTTTTTTTTTTTTTTTTTTAATGATGTGCTCAGTTCACAAATAAAAAGCTTATTTGCTAAAGACCATTTATCAAACTTTTTTTTTTTTTTTTATTTTAATGATGTGCTCAGTTCACAAATAAAAAGCTTATTTGCTAAAGACCATTTGCTTTTCCTGCAGCCAGACCGAAGAGGCTGTGCTCAGGAAGCACCAGAGGGCTGGCTTAATTTTATAAGAAAAAAAACTTCTGAGAGTGCTCTTCGTGTTGTACTTCCTCAGTTCAGGACTCCAAGTCTTTCACAAAACTGAGAAGCATCCCATGGGGCCGCAGCCGTCCTGGGGTGGTGGATTGAATGACTTAAGTATCTTTTTTTGGTCTGATTTGTGACTGTAGCTTTAATTTATTGCCTCCTCTGTAAACCACAGATATGTTTGTTATTCTCAATTACATGGTAAAAAAAAAAAAGGAGCTTTATTTGGATTTTTAAGTCATTCTTTCTCTTTGCCTTGGCATTTGTTGTGATGAAATCCTTTTATGAGGCTTGTGGAGAGAGCTGGGTTGAAATAGCTTCTCAGCAGGACACGTGATGTGCAGCGGCAGAGCAAGCCCAAGGAAAGATAAGAACGAAGGTTTTATGGCTTCATTTAGACTGGTGAATGCAACCTTCACCCAACTCAATTTTGTACGTTGACTATTTTAAAATTGTAGCTTTTTCTTTTTACCCTAGAAACCCTCCTGTCTTAAATTTAAACTACCTACAGGAGTTGAACTTCAGTTTCTCTTTCAAAAAAATATCCCCATGATGGGCACATCATGGTCTGATGATGATGGTCACCACATGCGCATACCTCGATTCAGCAGTAAGCCTGCTTGTTTGTCATTTAACACAACTTTAAAATGTTTACACTGAAATTTTCCTGCATGTATTATAATGTCTCTGTTTTCTGGTAGGCTGATTTTTCATTTTCAGAGTGGGGAGAAACTTGCAGTCCAAACCCAGTGATTAGTGATAGTTTCAACAGGTGGTCTTCTGTGTTGGCTTCTAATCCGTCAATCTCTTATAAAAGCAGCAAGCTGCGTATTACCTGGATGGTTTCCCTAAGAGAATGAAGCTTGTATGAAAGGTTATTCGATCTCCGAAGAAGATGCAGTTTTTGTTTACCCAAAAAGCTTTGTTCTTGTAGAATTCTGTTCTGAAGATGGTAGTTATTGACCTCGGCTTTCAAGCGGTGCTGATTTCAGGAAGGTCTGATGTCTGGGTTTCAGACTGTGGTGGAGAAGGTATCTCAGCCACTGTGTGGTGGAGTCGTAGGCTCAGTGTATGTAGCAGCTGGACATGAAAAAAGTGAAAAAATTAGATTTTTCATGAATATGTTACTAAATTTAAAAGATGTAGCCCCATGATTGCTTTCCGATAATTACTTTCTGCCTGCGTGAAAATAGCATAAGCCAACATGAACCCCAGTGGCAATGGGGAAGGATTGAGTGGGAGAAAAGGAAGTTATCTCTTGATCAGTATTACATTAGCTTGATAGTAATATTTTTATGAGGAAAAGTATCGCACCATGCCCCCAAAGAGGCACAGGCTTCCTTGTGTTTTCTGTGTCATCTAGAGCTGTTTGGGGAAGGCTGAATACCACATGGCTTAAAAATACAAACCCATTACGATTTCACGAGGAATGGCTCATCTTTTAAAAACACTGTCATCTGCTTTAAATCCTTTTTATGTCTCCAGCCTGAGTGCCTGGAAGGAAGCTGGGAGCTCTTCACTATTAAGTGATACTGCTGCCTCTGGCTTGCTCTGGCCACCTTTCAGTCAGGAGAGGACAACTTGTGAGCAGGGTCAAATGTGTCAAAAGGCGCTTGAGTTAAAGGGTTATCAACACTGGAGGTCAGGGTGGTCTTGGGGCTGCGGCCATGGCTGCTGCTGCTGTTTCTGTTTGTCCTGGGCATGGAGGTGATGTGGCTCCAGTCAGAATCATGGCATGGTTTGGGTTGGAAGGGACCTTCAAAGATCATCTAGTCCAACCCCCCTGCTGTGGGCAGGGACACCTTCCACTAGACAGGTCGCTCAGAGCCCTGTCCAACCTCCTGACCTGGAATGCTTCCAGGGATGGGGCATCCACCACCTCTCTGGGCAACCTGGGCCAGTGTCTCATTGTAAAACATTGGTTCCTTATGTCTAATCTAACCTACCCTCTTGCAGTCTAAAACCGTCGCCCCTTCTCCTGTCGCAACAGGCCCTGCTAAAAAGTCTGCCCCCATCTTTTTTATAAGCCCCCTTTAAGTACTGACAGGCTGCAAGAAGGTCTCCCCGAAGCCTTCTCTTCTCCAGGCTGAACAACCCCAACTCTCTCAGCCTTTCTCCATAGCAGAGCTGTTCCATCCCCCTGATCATTTTCGTGACCCTCTTCTGGACCCGCTCCAACAGGTCCGTGTCTTTCTTATGCTGAGGGCTCCAGAGCTGGACGCAGTGCTGCAGGTGGGGTCTCACCAGAGCAGAGCAGAGGGGCAGAATCCCCTCCCTCGACCTGCTGGCCACGCTTCTCGTTAGGCATCCCAGCCATCTCTGCGTGCCCTCAGCCCCATCTTCACTCCCGTTGGGAGCACCTATCCAGCTCTGCTCAGAGCTACACATGGGGAAAAGCAGAAGAAAGCAGTTTTTCCTCCCTGGGACATGGGTTGGATGGAAGCACTCGGGGGTGGCCTGTCCAGGGCTCTGCAGACCATCCCAACGAGGACGGACCCCCTGCCCCAGTGCTTCGACACGTGCCTTCAGGGTTGCCTCTCACCCGTGCTCTGGTGTCGGTTTGAGTGTAGCAGCACCCAAGCTTTCAGACAGCATGGGGCCCCATGGAAATAATTTTATTTTTTGGGTGGGTAGACTAATCACTTCTCCCAAAATGCCGCTGTTTCAACATCAAGGCACAACCCTACGATTCTTGGCTTCGGGGTGTGACCTGAATTAATGGATTCAGCCCAGGCTGCCTTCCACCACGCCGCTGTGAATGAGGAATAAATGGACTACGTGAAAGGAGATGCGCAGTGTGCAGTAGGCGAGAGCTGCGGGATGCAGGGTGGAAGTCCCTCTCCCTGCTGCTGCTGTTTAAAATTGAGAATAAAAGGCAGTAACTTAAAAAAAGCAAGTTCTGACAGTGATGCTTGCATGTAGCTCTCTTTGTTCTCAGTGGTGATATTGCGTATCTCAAAGCTGTCTGTACTCCTGATGCCCTTAGACATTCGCATCCTCTGAAGTCTGAAGGCTTTTGTGCAGCGTTTAGCAGAGAACTGCTTCAGGACTGCAACGCACGGGTCTTTTGGCAGCGTGGGGTTTCCAGTCGTTACACAGTTAATCGTTAGGCTACAGCTAAAGGAAAAGAGAAACCCTTTGCTCATGAAATGAGTGGAAAAGGAATCAAGTTTTGCATAAATCAAGAGATTTATGCAGCGGCATGGTGGTGTCACTGGAAAAATTTACGGGGACCTCAAAGATAACGGGAACAGCGGCACCGAGCAGCGTAGGGTTGTATTTTTAAAAAAAAAAAGCTTACCTTTGCTTTTTTTTGGATGCTAGAGAAAATTGTGTGGGCAGAAGTAGTGGTAGAGTCTATGCACCCATGTCAAGAAAGCTTCTAATGGGTTTCACCTAATATTTTCACAGTGAATTGAGATCGTGAGGGAGATAAAATGCTACAGCTCACAAAATGCCCGGAGGTTCCCTTGCAAAGGGTGATAAACTGGATTTCTGGGCTTTGAGGGAACAGCCGTGGGGGAGTTATCAGGAAGCCAAAGCGATAAATCCAGGATTACTGCTCGGATGTTTGCTGATGGTAAACAGATCCGTGAGATGCGCAACAGCGGCTGGAAAAGCTGTGAGCGTCGATGCTGGGTACGGTGCAAACACCCACGAATTGGTTAAAAAAAACCCCAGACCCTCAGCGCTTAAACTAGTTCTGCAGGCAGAAGAGGTGGAGATGCCAAAATTGGGAGGAGCTTTGATACCCGGCGATGAAAAGCTGTTTCCTGAGTCGGAGGCTGGAAGGATGGATCCTGTAGTTGAGAGTAACACGGGGACGCTGGCTTTCCTATTGCTAACTGCGTTCCCTTTTCGCTGGGCGATATTTATTATTTCACTTGGGTTATAACTTCCTCGTCAGCGTACGGGGGTGTGGGAGGGGGAAGGAAATGACACTTGCTTTCTTTGCAGGACGTTTCGAAGATCTGCAGATTAAAGGCTGGCTGTAAGAGCTAGGTGTTACCGGAGACAGTAGAAATAATGCGCTTCAGAGAAAATTTTTGCAGGTACGTCGGGTGAAGTAACCTGAAACCTGGCATTCGGGGTGCGGCAGAGGAAGATTGCAACCCGTCCAGTTTTGCTTTGTAACGTAACACACCGTGGAAAAGGGCCTGTTGGCACGTGTTACAGTCTTAGCAGATTCTGTTCCAAGCTGAAACATCTGGATCTGACATCTTGCGTAGCCATCACAAACAGCTCTCTGAAAGGCTTAAGGTAAGAAGATTCAGTGTTTTGTGCTAAAGAAAAGTGTTTAAAGAGCTGTTCAACATTTAATAAAGTTAAAAAAATCAGTGCTGAACCTTAATACTGTGTATCAGCACTGACTGTATCCTGTATCTAGCACTTCTTGGGTGTAGACTATGACGTTTGTGTGTGGTCTTTTCTTGTGACTTTTCTGTGAAGGCCTGGCACAGTCCACTGGCTATTATTAATTTCTAACAGTGTGTTTAATTTGCGTTTCCCATTGTTATGACTATTTGAAGGCTGGATTTAACTTTTTTTTTTTTTTTTTTAAACTTGTAGCGGCTCGGTGGTTTGGGGGCGCTCCCAAGCTCTTGCTCCTGCCTGGTGGGAGTTGAAGGTAGCTGCGCTTTGTTTGCACGGTTGCCTCCAGAGCCCTGTTTCCCTTCACACAGTCGCAATCAGGCAGGAAACGGGTTTCTTGTCCGCTGAGCCAGCCCCGTTTTCTCGACAGCGAAAGCTCCCTCCTTGCTTTCTCCCTGGGCCCTGCTGGGAAGGTCTCCAGCTCTGCTCGCCCCCACGCTTGTCCGTGCAATTCCTCTGGAGCAATATTGAGCCAAAGTTTTCGGGCGCTTAGCCTCACCTGGCTCTGCACGATGCTCCCTGTAGTTTTTCTACCTTACACCCCCCAAAAAATCAAGCACCCTTGCCTGCTTCTTTTCATATCATTGTACAAAGCGTGGCTGTCACACCCACCGGCTTCCTTTTAGGTTTTGCCCGGCGCTGGACTCCGGGCGCCTTGAATAAAGCGTTTTATGCTGGGACGTGGCAGCGGCAGGCTTTCCTACTGGCATGACCAGACTCTCAATGTGACATTCAGAGCTGTAAAATACTCTCTGACAATAGCTGGTGTTGTTCAAAGAGCGGCATAAATAATCGAGGGGATTTTTTTCTTTTTTTTTTTTTCTTTTTTTGCAAGAAGAATAACATCTCCCCGGGCTGGCCGGGGAGGCAGCAGGCTGTTTGCATGCACAGCGCTGGGGGGGAAGTGCTGTAGCGTGGAGGGGGATCTCAGGAAAGGGGTGACATCGAAAGGGGGGACTTCAGGTTGTTATCTAGAAGGTTTTCAACATCGTGGCGCTGGGATGTCTCTTAAACGAGGTGTTGGGACCTCTGTTGTATACCCATTTTTATACAGAATAAAATAATTCCGTCATCCAGATTTTTGTTGTGTTTGTAGCACGACAGGGTGGCTTTGCGGCACAAGCTTTAATTGCCGATGGGGAGACAGGTTCATAGAGTGGTTCAGGTGGTTAGGTGAGGCCTCAGGAGGCCTCCAGTCCAACCTCCTGCTCCAAGCAGGGTCAGCTGTGAGCCTGGACCAGGCTGCTCAGGGCTTTATCCAGTTGGGTCTTGAAAACCCCCAGGGGTGGAGATTGCACAACCTCTCTGGGCAACCTGCTTGACTGACCTCACGGTGGAAAAGCTTCTCCCTGCAGTTTGAACGTCTCTCGTTTCGTCTTCGGCCCGTTGTCTCGTGTCCTCCTACCGTGTGGTCCTGTGAAGAGCCTGGCTCTCTCTTCTGCCTGACCTCCTTGGAGATGGTGGAAAGCTGCTAAGCCCCCTTTCTCGCCTGGTGCTGGTAGCTGAGTGTGCCCAGGGAGAAAAAGGGACAAATAAATGTGTATTTGTGCAGCTACCACATACCTCAAGTTTTTCCTTGTCTTTCCATGTGCACCTGGGTCCATCCCACCTCCATTGTATTCATAGATCAAAAGCAGGGAGGAAAAGCTTTTCCGTCTTCATTTGATCTTTGGCTTGCTCAACTTAGAATCAGCTAAATTAGAATTAAAATTAAAAATAAAAATTTGTTGAAGAAGCTACCAAAAACCTGGGTTAGCAATTCACTGAAATGTCATCCCAGGTCATTAGCCCACGTGTCTGGTGACTCGCCTCTTCTGAAACTTCAGTAGAAAATATCTATTTCTAAGATTTTTTGCTTCCAGTCTTGACATTCATTGATTTCAACGCACCTAATGGGTGATGGGGTACCAGCATCGTTTTGGCAATTAGCTTTTCGGTGCTGATACGGGGCAGAGCGACTGCTGCTTTCATCCTTTTCTCTTCGACGCGATTTTTCTATTCTTTCAAAAAATCAAGAATGTCAGCATTAGAGCAGCTTCATTCTCTAATGCTATGGAAATAAAGCATTGGAATAAATGTATTTTGTACAGTGAATATGCAGAGGAAAAAGCTTTTGTGCATCCTTTAGACTGAAGCTGACCCCAACCTCATCTATTAAAATTGCATCTTTGTAAAAACTGATTTAAATATGCTTATTTAAAAAAAAACAAACCACCTGTTCTAAAACTAAGCTTAAACTGAAAAAAAAAGTTAAAAAAATGCAGTAGTGGTGGCCCTGCAGAGACTCTGCTCAGCACGTGACGTGGGTATGAATGAGCCCCGGCAGTTTTGTCTCCGGGCTGGATTAGGCACAGTTGCTACTGGTTACTGCACAGCCCGGCTCGGCGAGGCTCCGCTGGCGGGGCTGCTTGCCTTTCCTCTCCGAGAGCACCGCCGAGGCTTGGGAACCCAACAGGGTGGTGAGGACGTGCCCCGAGGAGATGGTATCGGGGTATGGCTGAGATCTTCCCAGCCCACACCCGTACAGCATCCCTTAACGTCCCTTAACGTCACCTACTGAGTTTTTAGATGCTTAATAGTCCTTTGACCTCCAATGGCATCCAGAGGAGCCTGTTGCTTCTGGCATTTGCTTTGGGTTGAAATGTTCTTACCTTTATTTTCTTTTAAAAAGCCTCTTTGCAGGATTGAAACCCCACGAAGTCTGGTTTTTAGCAAAGATGCAGTTTGGTTTTTAGCCCTGCCGCTTGCGCAGGCAGTTGTTAGTCCTGGAGCCAGCAATGGTGGATAGCAATGGTGGATTTTTTTTTTTTTTTTTTTTTTTTTTTTTTTTTTTTTTTTTTTTTTTTTTTTTTTTTTTTTTTTTTTTTTTTTTTTTTTTTTTTTTTTTTGAGATGTAAAACAAAAGCAGCTCATGGTTGGTGTTTGCTGCTTTCTGCTGTCGGGAGTTGAAGCAGCAGCCTTGTTCTCAGCCCGTTCCTGCCCTTGCCTTCCTGTGAGTCCATTGAACTGGCCCCTGTCAATCAACAATGCTTTTAAAACGAACGCGTGGGATAAAGCTGCAAGATCGCTCCTGCGTCAGCTCTGGAGTGGTGACTGCACCGCTTGGTCTGTTGATGTACAGACGTGCACCACGTGCAATCATTTTTACACAATCATTTCTGCTTGTCTGAGGTGTGGCAGTAGGCGTAGCAAAATAAAAATGCCAGCATCAGAGGGGATAGTTTAGGCAGAGGTAGCGAAGGGCAGGGTGGCTTCAAGCGCCCCATGTCTCAGTGCTCTGATCTGCGGCAGAGCTCAGATTATTTTCCTAATGAAAATAACCCAGATCTGGGAGCTCCTGGATCCCATACGCGCTGGTCTGATAAAGCCAGCTTTAAACTGCAGCCTTGCTTAGTGGAGAAGGGACGCGGCAGCGTGTAGTCCCCTCCAGGAGTATTAACTGGGAGCTCCTGCGTACGGTGTATTTAGATGTTAATCCTGTTGCACCGGTGAAGCACGTGGTGACTTCTGCACAGAGGATGCCTTTCGCTGCGGGGGCATCTCCCCTCCCAGTGCTGACCTGCCTGTCGCAGGGTAAGCAAAACGCATTCAGGTTTTATTTCACCCTGGCAGCGTATTTTAAAGTAAGGCTGGCAAAAGCAGTGGACTTGAGAAAAGAAAAGGCGTCGAAGCAGTGGCGATTATTGCAAGTGTTAGAGCAGCGTGGGGGAAATGCAAGGATACAGAAATAATAAGAGGTGGCTTTTGGGCAGCAATATATTTCAGAGAAGGCTCAGTGAACTGAGAACACCTTTATGAAAATTAGACATTTGGAAGAAGCCCTCGAAGGTGAGCTGACCTCCTTGTAAACAGGCTGCGTGGAGACAAAATGCGTGGACAACTTCCCGTCTCCGAGCTGACTCCTGAAATCAGGCTGACCTCGCAGCCCGAAAGTACTGGCTGGAAGAGGAGAACAAAGTACCCAATAAATGAATCCTGGGTTTGGTTGTATCGACCACAAAAGCTGCGTGCTTTTAGTGTTTTTCTCAGATATTTGCTCGTATATCTTTGTCATCGAGTGCCGTGCTTGAGCGAAACCACCCGTGACCTTGCATCGGTAGGTAGCTACCGCTGTGGGTAGCTCTCAAGGCAGCATTGCCACCAGGGACCAGGCTCGTCTTCCTTCTCTGGTGCCGGTGAAATTCTCAGCCCATCCAGAGCGATGACCTCCGGTTTATATCTATATACCTGGAATTATTCCTCAAGCCGTGTTGTGCAATAGGGAGCATGATTCCACATGTGTTTTATAAAAGCAGAAGAGGATTTTGGGTGTTGTGTTTGGAAAATCAAAGCCCTATTTGGGGGAACTTGCAGTCTGACTATCCAGTTGGACAAGCTCAGCTTTCCCTGTAATTTAAATATACTCTACCAGAATTTTAATCGTGCCAGTCTCCATAACTACATTTTAACTCTTTAGGAGCGTGCAGGGTTTCCGAGCCACCGTCGCTCTCCTATTTAAATGATGCAGCCTTAGAAGACAAGAACAGCTTTGAATGTGTGTGTGTGCATTGCCTTCTTACTCCTCTGGAAAGCTTTTACAGCTGCCATGTGTCATTTGGGATAATCCAGAGTATTTCTGCGCAGCTCCAGGAGGTCCTTTCCTCCCCACCTGCCTTCTTGGAGCTTCCCCGTCCTGAGTGGAAGTGGGGATCTCCCTCTGAGCACAGTTCTTACCCTTATTCAGCCCAGGAGTTCCTCTGCGTCTTTGAGGTCGGCTATACAATATCTGTAACATCTTGGCACTTGAATTCTGTTTTCTTGTTCTCAGTTTTTGCTGGCACTTACATGCTACAAAGTACGGCAGTTTCCTGACTAAATTCAACCAGAATAAACAGCATATGTAGAGAGAGCTTCCAGTTTATTGCGTATATCAACAACATTGGAGAAACAGCTGTTCAAATCAGGGAGAAAGTCCCTGAAAATCATTATCTCATTTATTAGAAGCAAAATAAAAAAAAAAAATCTGCTAATGCTTCAAGTATCGGAGGTAGAGAAGGGAAATGCTGGAAGCTTTGCTGTTGATTTACATGTATGCAGAGTCAAACCCCATGTGTACGCTTGCTTCGTAGATTATTATTTTGCCACCGGTGAAAGCTTCTGCAGCAAAACCTTCATTTGAATAGACAAGGTTTAGGATGGAAAGAAAAACCGGGATAGATTAGGGTAAAACAATTTGGTTTTGTTAATGCTGCTGGAGCACGTACCTTCCCTAGGAGGTGGTAGATGGATTTCTTTGTTTTTCCTTAGGCTTGTGGGAAGTCTGGGATTTGGGAAATAGCAGCTATGTACCTCGAGAGTTAGATTTGGATGTCTCATTGTAGCCTGTCTTATTAATGCCTGTTGCAGCTGATGCTCCTGGTAGGCTGGACCCATCAACACGCAGGGTCTCCTGACGTTGTCCTGGACCCTGCGGCAGCCAGGATAAGTTTCACTGCTCAAGGGTCTCCATCAGACGTGGTGGTGAGGCTGTGCCTTGGCCACACTTGGGCTTAGAGGCAAAGCCAAGCTCCTGCTCTTGCCCCAGTGCCTCCTGCTGCCAAGCCTGGAAGATCGTCTCAGGCGCCGAGTGCCTGGCCATCGTATGATCTGCAGAAACAGGTTTCACTTCCTTGGTGCCTAATGCAGCAAGGAGCATGATCTATGGGGGAAAAAAACCACATTTAGCCCTGCCAGAGAAACCTCTTCCATGCAAATCAGCTATTTAATGCCACCCTCGTGCTCTCCGCACGCCCTCCCTCCACGGGTTTGTCTGGAGGATGGGGCAGGAGCCTTCGAGTTGGCTTTCTACAGGTAGGATTTCCTTCTGGTGATGACCGCAGGGCGTCCCAGCCCGGTGGGTGCGGTGCTGGGAGCCGCGCTGGCTGCCTAAAGCCATATCTGATCCAGCGCTAGAAGATGTAGCTGCTGCCAGTCATCGTATTTACAACTTAGAGACTTTCAAATTTGTCTGCACCGGGGTTTCAGAGTTTGCAATACTGATGCCGAGGGCGTTGGGGGGGGGCTGACTACTTGGCACCTTCACTGCTAATTTTTTCTTTTAAAGCTTAGGTGATGAATTGTATCAAACAAATCGTGGTAGCTAAGGTAGGAACGCGGTATCTGTGTGGGGAGGCAGTCCTGGTTGGAGGCTTGCTTTCGCTTGGGTGAAGGACCTGAGCAAATTTGAACTGAAAATGTGTGGTTTTAAATAAAAAACCAAACCCAACCATTTAAAGCAGCATTTTGTATTTTTAAACAAAACGTATGGTGGTACGGAGAGGACTTCCAGAGAACCAAACGGCTTATTTTACTGCTGGAGCAGGGTCTCCCCTAATGAAACAAAACAGAAACCCCTGAAGAAAGCCAAGCCCTCTTGCGTTCAGTCGTCTGAAGACTGCAGGAGATCACCGTGATGGATTAAAGCAAAGCCCCACAGCTGCACGCAACATCTGGCACGGCAGCTCGGTCAAAGATTTTCCATCCATGAGGAGGTCTCATCCATGACTTCTGGCTCCAGTTTCCATCTCCAATACGTCCAAAGGTTACAAAATTCCCATGGTAGGACTCCTCGTGCAGCGTTGCAGGGATCCTGCTACCGGCGTGATGAGTCCCGCAGGTTTTGTCCTGCCGTCCACTGTATCCCCCCAGCGGGAACATCAACAGCTCTAGCAAAACTCTTGCAGAAAAAGGTTTGGGTCTGGGGTCTTTGACTGTTTGGGGGAATTTGGGTGGTACAGACCAGGAGGTGGATCCTCCAGGGCTGCCTGGAGTTTCTGGCTGTCTCCAGAAACTTGCCCTGTAGCCCCTTTGTAATGTAATAGCACCCTTAACGAGATGATTAATGCTTTTAAACGTGATGTGGGTAAAGATTTTGTGCTGTAAGTCTCCCGATCCTTAGGTCCGCTGAGTCACCGTGGGCTTCAGTGGTGTTTGAGGGCGGTGTGTGTCAAAACTCTGAATTTTATCCAGCCTAAAAACTACAACGGAGCCAACGTTATTCTTCGGTGCAAAGCGCTGAGCGATCCACAAGAAATAAAAGGCTGTGTTTGCAGCGTGCAAAGGGTTGGCCCCTTGCCTTTTTGGAGTTACTGCTAGGGCAACCCCTATTATATGTGGGCATGTGTTGTTTCAAGCCATTTATAAATAAATGTAAGCAAAAAAAAAAAAATGTTGATAGTTCCTTGTTCCATATAAAATTGAGTGGATTTATTCGCAAACTTTATTTTGACAGCGAATCTAAAATCAGAGCCCGATAGTCAAGCCTGGAGGTGAAAGTCTTCCATGAACGCACTGAAGTGGTGCAGTGCCAGTGCCAGAAGTGAAAACCCTTTTTCCTTTACTCTCTGCTGCTGTGGCTTAATTTTTTTCCTCCCTGTTCAGCTTTCGCTTGCGTTAAAAGCCTTATTCTGCACTGTCAGGTCTGCTGAGGGTTTGTTTGACGTTCAACCGGAGCGGGACCGGGTCGGGGTGCTGCAGAAGTGTGTAACGGGGTGTCCTGGTAACTGATAACAGATCTCACGATGCAGACCACCGGCTCTCAAAGAGGGGCCAGGGCTGTTGCATTGACCCTGAGCCCAACAAAAAAGGTGCTGGGGAATACAAGTGTTAATGATGGTCATAAAGGAGCTGTTGCTTTTTGAGCAGCGTGACTTGCTGTTGCTCTGAACTTGCGACCTGGGGGAGAAAAGCACAATATCCCAGCTACAACGATGTTGTATTTATATCCAAAGCTCAGAAATCCATCTGTGCGCAGGAATGAAGAACATCCTATCGCTGTCTGATGCTATAACCATTTTTAGAAATCTGGCTGGAGCTTCTTTCTTGGGTTGCTTCCTGAAGGGTCGCTCGGTGTCCCTGCCCCAGCTCCGCCGCCTGCGTGCACGGAAATCGCAGCCAAAACCACCGCTTGACTCCCATCACGCAAGCTGCATCGCGTGGATCTGCCTTAAAAATAGCTCCTGGTTGCCTTCGAGCAGCTAAAGCTCTGCCCGGTGACTTGGCAGTCTTTGGGCTGGGGTTTGGTGAAATGATGGGGAGGAAAACCCAATGCGTGGGTCACGAAACTGAAACCTCTCCTGGCAGGAACGAGGTTTCCATTGTGGTGATTTGCATTGGTGAGCAGAATGCGTGGGTCACGAAACTGAAACCTCTCCTGGCAGGAACGAGGAGGTTTCCATCGTGGTGATTTGCATCGGTGAGCAGAGCAGGTGGGGGCAACAAGGCGCGTGGCTGCATTTGCCATATGGGGCTGGCCTGTGGGTAAGGAGTAGCCCACGTATCCCCTTCATTAGACACAGAAATTCCTGAATTCAAGAGCTGGCAAGAAACAGCCTGCTGGGGATGTGGGATTTTTTTTTCCAAAACATTTGGGAAATCTAGGGATGAGAAGCGCAAATGCCAGTTTGCTGTGTTCATTCGCTCCCAAAACGTATAGGATACGGCCAAGCCTCCTGCAAACAAGTTGTGTATCCCAACAGCCCTGTTCAACGAGTGGCTCGGATTAGCACACCTTCCCGAAAACGGAGCCAGCCCCGAGCCACCGGCAGAAATTGCCCTCGTAGTAGCGTGCGTGGTTCTGCCACGCCATCTGCCCCGTGGCAGCTCGTCTCCCCGTTGCGCTGCTAAAAATCTCATGTCTCGTTGCCCCTTCCAAGCTGCTCCTAGCAAACCCGGGCTGCGCAGGGGATGACTGAGTCGTGCGAATGCGGGGGGGGGGGTCCCTCCTTCGTAAGTATGTTTATTCATTAAGGAAGTCAAAAGAGGAAGAGGAATAAAAAGGTTACAAATGTTTTGCTGGGTTAGAAATGAGACCTCGGCGACTGGGCTGCGCGTTGCCCTGTGCACGATGCATTCAGCAGCTCTAGCGTCCCTGGCACGGAGCTCGGGAAGACTGATGTGCCCTCCTAAGATTTGTTCAGGTAGGGTCACAACTTGTTTACGTATCTACTTATATCCTTGTTGGCCCATATGCCACTATTTGACTATCAAATCATCGCTGATGAACGCCTCTCGCATATAGTTGTGCATCTGGCCGGGACGTGGCTCTTGGGGTCGGTGGTCACCTCTGCATGCCTGGGTTTCTTTTTTTCCCCGACTATATCACTTCAGTTTGTAAAGGATGCCTCTTTTCAAACAGGTTTGCCCTGTATCTTTGCGTCTTCCAGTAATCTTAAGAAACAGTGAGACCTAAATTTTGCAAGCACCAGGAGAAGATTGCCGGGTGCACCTGGACGTGCTGCTGCGCCGGGACTGGGGCATCAGCCCTGCAGCCCATCCACGGGAGCGGAGCCAGAAGGTAGCTCGGAAAATGCGAGGGAACGATTTCTACGTGCGCACGCAGATACGGCGAGGAAGGGAGAGCAGAAAGATTTGCCAAGGGAAATGGTCTTGTTACGCACGGCGTGTCTTCTTTATGTATTTGTTTCCCCCCCTCCCGCCTCGTTCAGGATGCGGAATTGGGTTTTGAAGATTTGAACCCGTCTGGTTTATCTCTGGGTGTGTCGTTGCTGCAGGCTCTTATCAGGTGTGTCGCGGTGAGCGAAACCGTTCAAACAAAACGCTTGCACGTAAGTTTGTGCGCAGTACGCTGGGTTCATGTGTTTAGTCAGGGTTTGGTGTCTGCACTGGGGTGGAATAGGTCCACAATTAATGCCGCTACAGGAAAACTGATTTTTTTTTTGGTCTTTAATAAATTACTTTGGGGGATGGAAATCCTAGGGCGGTTTAGTACAGATGAATGGAGGTTAGAAACATTAGTGAGGATGTATGGAAGCACCGGCACCGAAATTAAGGTGACTGCATATTAGAATCATAGGATCATTTAGGTTGGAAAGGACCTTTAACATCATCGAGTCCAACCGTACAATTCATTGCCTTGGTTAGAAGCGTCGGAAAGCTTTACCTTCTGAAACCTGCTGGCTTGTTCAGTTGTCAGGGAAGCAGTCGGATGCTTTCTTTGCTCTTGATTGCTCGTTTAGCTTTGACATGCTTTTTGCTGGGATGAAAGGAGAAACATCAAGAGGCAAAACTGCAAGAACTGCCGGCATTTGTTGCTGTCATGCCTGCGTGGTGGTACTGCCGGTATGGTAAATAGGCAGGTAGAGTAAATAGGCTGGATTTTTTTAATTCTTTTTTACAAGGAGATAACGATTGGATGCTGTCCCATTTTCAGACTAGGAATTGTTTGCCAGACTTGAATTACAGGAATTGCCGTAGCGAGGCAGATCAGCGCCTTGTGCCGTTGACTCAGAGCTGGCAGGGGCCAGGGCAGCTTCGCACGCCGGGTCCCCACGTTGTGCTCCCATCAGAAACAATTAAAGAAGCTGTTTGTGATGGAAACAAAACCAAATTGGTCTTATGCTTTAAGGGGAAATAAAGCAGTGAAGAATAACTTTATTGAACTTGTCCTTTAAATCTTGCTGCATTCCCTTCTCAGCAGCAGAAACTGTTCAAGCTGAGGGTGCGGCCAGCTCGTATTTTGTATTTTCCTTTTTTGAACTGGTTTGGCATGGAGAGTCTTTGGACAAAACCTTTTCCTATAGCTTTGGCTTAGTTGCAATCCAAAACTGATCTGCCGGTGACAGACTTAAACTAATTATCACCGAAGGGTGGAGAGAAGAGTTTTTAAAGCTGCTGTTGTGACAAGGTATTCGGTGTTCAGAGGGGCTTGGGAATTACTGGGCGCTAAGGTACTGATGCTGGCCCGTGCCAGCATCCATGTTGCTTCTTAGGGAGGGAGAGGTGAGTTTGTTTTCACTGCAAACTACTTAGGGGGGGTTCTGCTTAAAGATGGGGGGGGGGAAAGCCACCACCCAGCCACTTGTGCTCGAGGGGAGCTGCAGAAGAGCAGAAGGAAGCTGGCTGCGGGCTTTTCTGCTTCGTGCCTTGCTAATTCCTTTGGCCCCGCAGCTGGGGCAGCTCAATTTTGCTCCCTGCTCTCACTGCTTATGGAGCATCCCCTGATTCCTGTGTGCCCCTGCCCTTTTACTATTTTCATCCTCTCGCCTTCGTTTTCCCTTTCCTCGTTTTTATCCCTGCTTCCTTTGGCTTGGGTTGAGTTTAGGGTGCTCACTGTGCCTGCTTGTAAACAGGGTTTGTGGTTTTGATCGTCGATCCGCCAGGTGCCTCCGCAGGGTTTTGTAATATTTTCAGCCCGGGAGGTCTGCGGGGCATGGCTTGTCCCCATGCTGCAGCCAGGCGGCTTCTGGGTGCTGCTGTAAAAACCATCTCTTGATATTTATAAGGTCGAAGCAGCAAAGAAATGCAAAAGTGCAGGAACGCTGAGGTCGAAGGCATTAAAAACCTTTCACCTGGGCATCTGTTCCTGGGCTGGTTTGGTATTTAAGCACCGTTATTCTCTGCAAATTGATTATTTTTTCTTCATGCTGTACAGAGCATATTGTATTTGCTCTCACCTGTGGCGCAGTGAGTGTTACCATATGGTTTGCCCAAAGTTGATATTTTTAATGCTTTCAGCGGTAGGTTAGCGCTTGGTGCTCTTCTGGTGTATGTTTTTTAGCCAGGCAAAGTGCCAGCACGTCTGTGGGAGGGAAAACTCCTGGCTGGATCCTGGAGAATATACCGAGCTTGAATTCCCTCTGAAGGGAGAGAGCTCAGGTCCCGCAGGTAGGATTTTTCATCGTAATGATCCCATTTGGCAGCTAAATTAGTGACCAGTTTTGGTAGGAAAATTGAATGACTTCAGGAGCATCCCCGGGTACCCATAAGGAGGAGGGAGGTGCAGTGCAACACCAGACCCACCCCCAGCCCACAGAGCTGGAGCTGAGCATCACCAGCAGCTCCGCAACGCCGTCCTCTGCACAGGGACACCGACCGCGGCCCTGCAGGCGTTCGGGGCTCAGGCTGCAGGATACCTGTAGGATATCTAAAAAAAAAATCCGTGTTTCGATAAGAGACCCCGAAGGCCTACCTTGATAATTACCGACACTAGGTGTGTGTACGGCTATTTAACTGAACCTCGAAAAGGAGAAGCTGTTGCTTTGCAGTTTATTTGTTCCTCCATTATCCTTGTTCATTCAGTTGGTAAGATTTAGGGTTGTTTTTTTTTCTTTTAGGGCAGGGATCATCAGGGATACTCTATGATACATCCCCGATCCCGGCGAGCATCCCGACCTCTGTTGCAATTCAGGTGGGGATTGGAAGGGGTAAAGTGCAGCGGCGCTGGTTTTTGTGAGGACGACTTGTTTCTTCGCGTTAGGTTTGATAAAGCAAAGTGCAGGGGATTTGATTCTCCTGCTCTTTATTTGTCTTACGTGCACCTTGGTGTTTGCACCGTGGTGGTTTATTTTTCTAGCAGCCTCTCTCTGCCCCCATCTATAAATCGACCTGTTTCAGGCATCATGGGTGAGGTTAGGATGCGATGTTTAGGGAGTAGAGTTATTTTTTGAGGGTGGCATTATAGCTTAGAAGAGAAACCAGCATTTCAGACAAAGCAAATCCCAGCGGGTCTCCTTGCCCCTTCTCCTCCGTTATTTAGGCTTGCTTTGGGTCGATGCGCGGCCGTACCTGCCGCAGCGGGATGCCAGCGGAGCACCGGCCTTTTCAGATGGCAGCAGCTCACTCGCAGCGCTGTCCCAGAGGATTGTGGCAGATTGCAAACACGCTCGGCACAATCATACCATCCCAATTAGCATAATGACGCTGCCTAATTTATGCGCAAATTGCCCTAATTTATGTGTGTCGATACAGATCATTAAACCAAGCGCGGGTGGAACGGGGTTTGGTCTCAACCCAACTGGGGAAGCGTAAAGCTGCGTCCACCCCAAAATGTGTGAAAGGTCTAAAATTTCTTCTCCGTGTTACTGAAACATGGAGCTTTGTGTTGTTTTGCTCCCGCAGCTCTGGCAGCACGAAGGGGTGCGGGGCAGGACTAAACTCGTGGCAGGAGGTAAGAGAATAAAAGATTCCTGTGCTGAGATTTGCATGGATTAAAGGCAGCTTTAATTTGCCTTGATACATTTGGCTTTCGGGTGGATTACGCAGGCGGCGGGATTTGGGGCTGTCTAGCCAACTAATACCTGCCTTACTTTTATTTTAATTATTTTAATAAGAGATGGAGGCGTCCTATAACTGTGGGCCACCTTTGCCAACCCCAGATCTTGAACATTTTTGTGTGTAACGTTTTATACCATCAGCGTTCTCGATTAACAAACCTGCTGTCGTTGCCTGAAGTCCCACCTAGTGCGGCCGTTCCCAAAGCACGTTCTCAGCGGGGTTCTTCCAAAAGAGACCTCTTAGTTTGTGAGCCTGTGTTCCTCGTTTTTATAGAAGAAATGGTGTTGCGCCATAAAATTGTTCCATAGCGAGTGGGATGATCCAGCGCAGAAACGTGCAGCTTGAGTGAAGTTCTCGTTCTGGATGCCTGCTGGTCCACCATGTCCACCAAAGTATTCGTTCCCATGACTTTAAGTATGCCTGTTTGCTGCGGAGGGTGGCACAACCTGGCTGCAGAGGTTTAGCAGCTTTAACGTAGTGGGTAGAACAGGGTACCAGGCTGTGAATTGGGTTTGGGCTCTCCTACCAACGTGGTCACTGACCTTCTGCTTGAGCTATTCTGGGAGAGAAGAAACACCAAGGAATGGCACCTTTCTCATGGTCCCGTCCATCTTTTTGTAGGTGCTGTTTGCAGGTGTAATTGCTCTTTCAGGGAGAGAACATCCTGCAGTTCTTTATAGCTCATGGTAGGGCCCTGAGCTCAGCTGAGGTGTCGGGACACCGCTGAATTACTAGGAGCTGCTCACTCCCAAGCACGTAACTCGCCATCCGCAGCATTTTCCTGTTTGATGATGGGAAGTCACTAGTCGAGCTGCAGTTTTGGGGCTCCCAGGCTCTGTGAGATAAGCTGCCTCTGTTACTTGTTGAGGTATAAGCGTGGCTGAACTCTCTCCTGGCATTAACTTGCGCTCTGCCGGTCGATGGACCATCCCTTGGACCAGTCCATCTGCAGGGGATGGAGCCTGCAGGTGAGCTTGCAAACACGCAGCTCTTAATCTTCCATTTCTTGGTATAAATAAAAACACAAACACAACCAATTCACCTGACTTCTTACCAATAAAACTGCTTTGTCTTGTGACTCTAAAATATGAGAGGTAGACCTTCTCCTTCACCTTGCTTGCAAGGTTTGCAAAGGAGTCTTTAATCTTTTGGCACAGCACCGTACTGGAAGACACTTGGCTGTGAGTCCCAGGGTCTCTTTCATAACTGAAGCTCCTTCTGAAGCAGCTTTATGTTACGGCATTATCCAGGAACACCTGGATCAGGCCAGTGTTGGGTTTCCCAGTGCTGCCGGACTTGGAAAACTGAATTTTGGCTGTAGAAAATGGAAGCTCCTCCCTATAGCCAGCGTGCCTTCCTTACTGTTGATCTGCTATAACAGCGTATACATCTACCCGGTTAAATGGCTTTCATCCAAACATATACAACTAACATATACAAATAATAATTACAAATAGTAATCATACTGTTCCCGAGGCCGGTGGGTTGCAGCCATGGCTTACCGCAGTCAGCTGACTGCACCGGACCCTCAGGACACCGCGGTTTTGGAGGATTATCTGGCAAGCGGATTACATTGCTGGCACGTTGGGGCACAGTGGGGTCAGGGCACGGCAGAGGAGTGGAAAGGCTTGTGTGTGGCCGGGGCTGAATAAGCCGAATGTGGGACATGCCACCTCCTTTCAGTTCTGTCGTACGTTGGTTCTTTGGCAATCGTGTTTCCTCTACGCACAGGCCGTAATTTCTTAATTTCTAAGAACAGGTGTGGATGTAAGATATTCTTGTAAGTATTTATAAAATAAGGTGTTTCTACTCTTGCATACTCGAGCGACTTGAGTGCGTGCCTGCACCGTGCTCCTTACCTGTCAAAAGGAGCGAGGTTTATGAGTCACTGCAAGTCATGCATCATGAATTACTCTCTCCTTCTGGTACTGATCTGTTTTTACAGCCATCTGAAGACTCAGCCTGCTCTAAAACCCATTCAAACATGTTGCGTTGACTTTTATAAGCTTTTATAAGCTCTTCTGTTTTCATTCTGCCTTTGCATTTGCTTTGTTTCATTACCTTCCAGTGTACGTTTTTCCTTCAGCAAGATGTTGGCCTCATCCTGGAAGGAGCCGTCAGCGTGCACTGCATGTGTCTTGCTCCAAGCTTTGTAAAGAATCAGCTTCATTGCTGATTCCCTTTTAACTCTCAGATGATGCTAATAACGGCAGGGAAGGGGAGTCCTTCGTTCCAGCAAGGCTTTCTAAAGCTGGAGGTGAATGCAAAGTCTTCCAACTTTTCTTGCACTTCTCAGCGCTGTCCGAGGCTGCGTTTTGAATCTGGCAGCTTTGTGAATGAAGGAATAAATTGACCATGAAAATATTGACAGCACGGTTGCTTACGCCAGCTTCCTGATTTGGTCCCGTAAAATTTACCCCTTTGTTTTAAATGCGTATTAGCTAACTGAAGGACGAAGGGACCTCATTCCCGTTGCGCGGGGAGGAGAGGGCAGGCTGAGGGCTGGACTGCATTCCTGCAGCCCCCAGACACCCCTGCCCCGGGACAGCAGCGTTGCTGGGAGGTGTCGGGAAACGCTGGATCGTAAGGAAGGAAATGCAGGTGGTGCGGGGGGACCAGCGAGTTCGGCACCTCCGTGGGTTGCTCACTTTGAGCCAGAGACAAGAGAAAGCAGACGCCTCAGCCGTTCTCCGGTTGCCTTAAAAAAGAAATATCGGGAAAGTAACCCAGCTCTTCTCCTCCCTGCCAGATCTAATGTCTTTTTAATCTGCTCTCTCTCAGCTTCTTTTAAAATGGAAGTTGCTGGTTGCTGGTGGTCTGCTCGGGTTAAGCAGCGATTCTGGCAGACTTCAGAGCAGACGTGATCTCCAGGTCTCGTTGCTTTGAAGCTCCTGGTTCTATCACACTCGACTAAATCAGATTTTTTCTTCTCTGTGGAGGTGAAAATCAGCCTTGTGCGCCCATCTGATTGAAGTGCTGAGACTTGTCTAATTGAACAAGTGCTCGAGTCAACACTTGAGTAGGATGAAAAGCAGCGAGGAGATCACCCAGGGATTATGTCTGAGCTCCGCAGCTACTTGGCACCGACAGAGCAGATGGCTGGGTCGCACCCTGCCCAAGGCTGGGGAGAAAAGATGTCAATAGGAAAAAAATATTAATTTGATTAAATATATTCAACTCTAAATCTAAAACTGCCTCGGGTCTCTAATTTTGTACTTTATAGCACCAGCCCAGAAGATGGGATTAGTGAAAGGAGGGGTTGGTTCTGCAAACTCCTGCAAGGAGCCCGCTGCTGCCTCAAAGCTGATTGAGGTAAAAAATATTTTGGGGTGGAGAACAGAGACGGAGAGAGTGGGAGCGAGTTGGCTTGCCATGTAAAAGAGGGGATCAGCCGGGAACAGTCTCGACTTCGCGAGTGAACCGTGAGCCCCTGCAGTGCGGGTTTGCTGATGGAGTGAGGAACCCACGTCCGAGAGCTGGTGGGGAGGAAGGCTGGTTTGTGCCGAGGTGTGAGAACATCACAAACGTCACTGCAGGTCACCTGAACACCACAGGGACAAGCTTCGGCCTGTTCCCCGTAGGATTGCACTTGACCCTACAGCCAAAGTCTGTACCCAGAGAGGTTTGGGCTTGGGGAAGTCCGCTGGTGGCTGTCTCACTGGCACGTGGCCATCAGAAGTCCTGGTGACCGCCGTGTGGCTTTCTGGCCTCTTTCGTTGAGATGGGAATAAATGAACATACACGGAACCGCGTTTTTCAAGTGCCCCAACCGCTTGTGTCTGGGTAAATACTCACTCGTAGGAGCCCAAGGCGAACATGATGCCTTCGCTACGATAAAAATTATCTACTTCTTCTAGCTGTGGACCCTCCTAAACTTTACTTTACTTTACCCCAAACAGCAGTGCACGTATCAAGCGAAGCTGGGAACGTCAGAGTCTCCTCCTCATTTGTAACTGCTGCTGCTGACCTGTAATCACCTGCTGCTGCCCCTGCCCAAAAGCACTTTTAACCCGGGAAACTCCCACGATTTTGCCTTCTGTATTTAAAATTTATTTTCATCTTTTCAAGTGTGTCTCTAGCTTGAGCAATAATGAAAAACTGCATGTTGGATATTGGTAAAATGAACTGGAATCACCTTGCTGGCGGCAGTAAAAAGACCGTTTTCCAAAGATGTTGGTGAATTTTAACTCTTTGGTTTTAAAAGCTTGTTTTTTGGTTTGTTTGCAGGGGGCACCACTGGAAGAACCTTTATGGGCTCCTAATGACATGCAGGTGGATGATTTACTTATGATAATTAAGGTAGGAAGAAGTGTTGTTAATTTTGGCATCTTGGCATTTGTCCTCTCCTTAAAATAAAATCGCGCTCGCCGGTGGCTGGCCGCTCATCGCTCTATTTTAGGGTTCAGTACACAACGATGGCAGTATGGAGCAGCACACGGCCAAGGCATTAACTTGTTGTGTTAAAGTATCCCTTTAAACACAGGGGGAAGGGAAATCTTATTTAAGAACTACCTGGGAACGCAACTAAGTGGAAAAAATCCGACTTCCTCCCCCAAAGGATAATAAGGTCTCTGTTGGTGCAGAGTTGGAAGGGGCATGACTCTTATTTGAGAGCACTCAGCACAGGCGTTTTTTTGTTCTGCTGAAATGTAGCGGTTGAGTTGGAATTCAGGTTCTAACTTGCCTTCTCAAAAAAAAAGACCCTAAAAATATATTTTATTAGGTTATTTTCATCATCTTGAGCTTCCTTGGAAAGCTGGTCTATCACCAGATGTGGCAAGAGAGTAGTCAATTACTGATTAATGAAATGGAGGAAAATCCCTGATTTTAAAAGCACTGAACTATTGGACAAACTTGGAAAAGAAAATACAAATGTATGTGGAGTTAAATGTATTCTTTATAAGTAGTTTTCATGATACTTTACTATCTGGATTCTTGTCTTGCTGGGTCATTTCTGCCGTGGCTCAGAGCACAACATTCTGCCTGTTGTGCTCAGAGGCATCATCAGGGTGGTGCAATGATCACTGCTGGTCTCTGCCTCCTCTTGCAGTAGGAAAGAGGGTCTTCACCGTAGTCACCGTGTAGACTCCTAAATGTGAGTCGACCTTTCCCCTTGCAGACAAACAAACTCAAAAAGCCGTCTTGACTTTACTCAGGCAAGAGGACCCTACGCGTTTCCAGGCTTTGCTCTACACCCTCAAAACATTTCAATTTACGAGCTTGAAAAGGCGGTAGAGCCCTCTCTGAGTTCCCACCAAGGTATCGAACCTCTGCAATCTGCAAATACCCAAAACGTAGCAAAGTTGGATGCTCTGTTTTGGAGCCCGGTGAGACGTTTGGTGAGACCAACATCACGGGCAGGATTTTGTTCTTGCATTTATTCGGACTGTAAATGTGTAAGAAAGTATCGTGGGTGAACGTGGGGTGTGTTACGTCTGTCATACTTTAACACAGGCTTTGCTTTATATTGCAGTTGGGGTTTACGCTTCTTATTAGCACGGGTGGAATTAGTGGTTTGGTTGGTGTTTAATGTCGGTGGATAGTTTACTGGCTGAGTCGTTGGAGGGAGAGGGGGAAATTCAAGCTGTAACTAGAGCAAATTCTTTTAATACAGGTTTACGGTTCTCCAATGTATTTGTACTTTTTGTTTGGCTTGCGATAAGATGCACTACTGTGGAATTTGCTTGGAGCAGGGATTTGCATGAATTATTGTTTCTTACAAAATGAACATCTGTGCAAGCCTTCTCCCTGTGCTCCACGGTACCAGAGCACCCATTAGAAGAAGGATTGTGCGCCTGGATGCAGCGGTCAGCAAAAGCCAAGCGCTTGGGGGAAGGAAAGATGGAGTAATAGAAACAAAGCTGCTGAAGCCAAGGGGAAAACTCCTTCTGGGCTGTGCGACGGCGTCTGGATGTGTGTGTTTATTTTATGTGCTGACTTCTTTCCTGCTCATCCCAGCACGATTTTTTAAAAAGCAACGTGCCCCTGTTAGGAAAAACGTGGGACGGTTACGCTTGGCCTCTTGCAGAGTTCTGCTTTGTATTTAGGAAGCGTAATGCCATCAATCGCCGGAGCTGCTGATAGAAATAGCGTGGCCCAAAAATACGTAGAAGATGGGAGTAAACAATCATTATGGATGGTCTCTTGATTCCGCACTTAAAGCATTTCATTTGAAGGGTTTCACGTTCTCGTAGAGAGATCTTTCTGTAAATCGCTAATTAAGCAAATTAACTACAGTGTCATCAGTCTGTCTACAAAAAGCAAGAAGCTGACGTTCTGAAGAAACCTTCAAGCTGCAGACTCAAATTATCCAATATTTAAAATTACGCTGTCTCATAGGAATAGGAAGAGCGATGAAAGAATCACTTGAAGTTTGGGTGACTTAAAACCAGGTTTCACGTAGAAAGGCAGGCTTTTTATTTTACTCAAAATTCCACACAGATGCTAAACCTGTCGTCCTCACTTAAAATTTGACTTAACCTCATGTCATTCAATAATTTGCTTGTAATCCTTTATTTTCTTTTTGTAGACAGTAGAAAAGGCTAAGGTAAACATGTCGGGACGTTCATCGAAAATACTTTGTGTAATGTACTTATTTTCTCAAAAGTCGGTTTTGATAGGGGAAAACGAGGAGGAGAATTTCGTCGTTTACTGAAATAAACCCCCATGACCCAGAGCATCAGGTATAGGTGAGAGCGATGGGACTGGTGGGGCATTAGGGGTCCCACCATTCGCATGAATGGTCCTGGGTTGGGAAGAGCGCCGGTGTGTGTTGAAAGCAATAGGAGCGAGGTGTATAATGAGATGGAGACGTGGCGTTGTGCTGAGCCGTCTGTATTTCAGTATGCAAGATTGGCTTAACCCAACCCCAGCCGGCAACTGAGCACCACGCAGCCGCTCGCTCACTC
>NW_008794456.1:3139650-3162023 GCF_000699145.1 Aptenodytes forsteri | reverse complement strand
ACTGCACCAGCTACTAGGAAGGAAATTAATTCTATCCCTGCCGAAACCAGGACAAAAACATTGCCAGATACACTGATTAGTAATTGCCAGCTGATGGCGATACCATTCAGGCTGTTTGTGTGTGTCCTGGCACCAGTGGGGTGTTTGAGAGTGTTACGGTTGTGCATCTGGTTGGAGAAACTACGGGCTTACAGCGAGCTACTCAAAAGGGCAGAAAACCATCCAGGCGTGGAGGTGACAGTCATATCGATACCGGTGCAGTGCTGAGCTGAGTGCCGTGTTTTGTTGAGAGGGTGAGTACTAAACCCACGTATCTCGTTTCAACAAAGCCCATCCGAAGCCATTCGCTACCGTCGGACCATCCGTATCCTTCCCTGTGCCTTTTCCAGCTGCGTTGCCAACGTCTTTTGGGAGGTGGGAGCCAAGCCGATGTGCCTTGTGGATTTGCAGAAGGGCTTGACACATGTGGTTTTCTTCTCACCGGTTCCGGCAGTGCCGATCGCTGAGATGATGTTTTCGGTGCTACCCACAATAACTGAAAGATCTTTCCTGAGAGATAAGAGTCAGTAATTGTGGTTGGCTCATTCCTCTGGTATGCGTTCCCGTATTAACTTGAAATTTAATTTGTCGTCAGAGTGCTGCTGCTGCGTGGCTCCGTCCCCTCCAGCCGTACCCTCCAGCGTGGAATCACCAGCTACTGCAGCGGTTGGACCCTGCACCCTCTCTCAGGAGCTGGTCTAAAGGATTGCTCTTCAGAAAAGTGCATTGGTGCCGTAGCTTGATCTTCTCACTGAGTACACGCAGTTGTGAGCGAACTGCAGAAGTGAAGAGGAGGTGACGGGTCGGGACCCGTCCCGGTCCTGCAGTTCACCCTGGTGGCTTTTGCATCGGATGGTGACCAAGCTCCCACTTTAAATATTTGCTCTTCTAGTTTCGGTCAAAGCTGCTGACAGCTGTAGTCCTTCTCAAACCTTTAAAGATTGCTGTCCAATTTTGGCATTTGTTGATGTGCAGGCTGACCCTTGAAGGGCTTTTTGGAAACACAGAGGTCGCCCTGCGACCAGAAATCACAAATTCCTGGTGCTCCTAAATCCCACAGGCACTTCTCCCCACTTCTTTCCTATGAAGTTTCAAACTTCTACACTGAATGTGGCGTCACGGGTGTGAGCTGACCTCCTGGCCTGCTGCATGCTAAAAACGCCCTGGGATTTGTTTGAGCTGTTTCACAAATCGTCGGTACTAGGCACACACCTCCAGCGTTCGCTGTTGAAGCTGACTGCGGGCTGGGGACCTGAAGGAGACAACTGCTTACAGAAACCACACTGGGCAGCGTGTCGGGACCTGCAACCCGTACCTGGAGCTGCTGGGTATAAATAAACACATCCACCCTCCGTCTTATTTCTGACAACTACCTCCCTGAACAGTAATTTATTTTTTTTTTCGGTAGCTTGTTCTGCAAGCAGGTTTCCTCTTGCAGGTGTTTCGGAAGACCTCATTTTTATGTTAATTCAGCGTAACTATCAGTGCCCAGGCATTGACTGCTCTTGCGTCCTTCTGAGACGTGTGATTTTTATTGAAATTCGGTCTTGAAAAACTGATACCAGCAACTGATGTACCTGTCACCTGAGTCAGACGGGAAACTGCACCAAATTGGTGGTTGCCTCAAAAATACGTTGCCAGCCCTTGTTCTGCAGGGTGTAGCGACCGCAGCTTCAGCTTTCAGGAGGGTTGCAGCTGCGGTCTGCAGCCTGGGTTCAGGTTTTTAGTGGTGTTTGCATGCTACATTTTGAGGGCTTCCTCAACATCATGTCTCCACTGAGATCAAGCAGTGCTAATTACAGCTAAACACAGTTACTGCTAATACTGGTGGACCTCAATCTATAGGAACGATTTTTTTCCTGTTGATGGCTTCAAACACATCTCTGCTTTGATTATATTTGGTCCCAGGAAAGGCTGGAGTTGATCCACATGTCCTTCAATAAAATAGATCCTTCAAATCGGGCAGATAACATATTAGGCGATTTAAATGACGATTTTTACAGCTCAAAATGGATCTTTTTCTGAGCAAGCAATGCTTACCAGCTCCAGCCAAACCTGCGTTGCTCCGGTTGGTCACTGTTGTGTAACAGATGTGAAGGCAAGTTCCTCGCCACTGGGGAGTTTATCTACTCCTGGTCAGAACAGGAAGAGATGGCGACCAGTCGAGGAAGTGAAGCCGCGGAAGGGACGACGTTCGGGCTCCTTTGTCATCGCTGGATGCCGGGAGGTGCCTCTGAAGGATGGAGTGGCGCGGGGCCACCTTTGTTTTCAATCGGTGGTGCCTGTCCCAGCTTTTTCAGGGCGTCCTTCATGCTGATGTTAGCTTTTCATCCCCCCCCATCCTCACCGTTTTGGGCGAGTGTGTTAACAGAGAAGATCCCTGCTATCTGGTGGTGGAAAGCAAACAGAGAAGAGCAGATGAAAGGTGTCTTCAGCAACCCCAACTTTGGGTGGCAGTGACCTCCCTGTAGCACAGGAGGCTTCCATCAGCAGCTGTGCAGAGGTATTCAAAACCTTGGGTAGACCCGATGGCAGAAATGCCTGGTTAAGTAAGACAAGGAGGGGAAATTTAATCAGTCGTGCTTTGGCTTTGTTGATAAAGACACGAGTGCAACTGCTTTAGTGACAAGTTTTTTCACGGTACCAAATATAGAGGACACTGAAGCTGGAGGGGCCAGAGGAGAACGTCTAGACCCAGCCGATATAAACCAAAAGCCATGAAATTATGGAATTGCACCCAATAGGTTTCTTGCCCCAAGACCTTACCATGCACTGAAAAGCACATCCAGGTTTCAGGAATACATTCGGTCAGCCGGATGCAGGTCAGCGATGGGATTAGACAGGTCGGTGGTTACTAACACCATTAACTTCTCATATCTCCTTTTCCAGAACTCAGTTCTCATGATGCTATTTAAGCGTTTTGTAGTCCAAATCCTTGAAGTTCCCTGCGGAAAGCTAAAACAAATATATCAACCCTATCAGGTCTTTCCAAGAGCAAAGCATGGAAATCCCCTGTCCTCGGGCTGGCACCGTCACCGGTATTTTCCTCTCTCCCTTGACCGGTGATTTTTCCTTTAATACTGCTGTCTAAATCTTCTGTGGCTTATGCAGTCATTAAAAAGAAGGAAAAAAATTGCATGCGCTACGGGAATTTGGCAAGCGAGGCGTGGACCTCTCGCAGTTCCAGTCGGTGGTTAGACGGATTTGTCATACTTACATTATATACGTGTGTGATCTACTTGCGGTGAGGAACCGCTGGTGCTCGGTCAGGGACCTGTTCCCTTTTCACACGGAGTCATTCTGAGGGCAAGCAGATATTTGGGGGTTTTTTTCATACGTGGATGTACATGGGGGAATAAGACAGGCTGGAATAATTAATTATTCTCTGGGAGAGCAGAGTATTTACAAGTGCTGTGATGCTTCACCCATGATGGTCTAAGGTAGATGTGTTTTATGGGGAGCAATATCTGGTAGCAGGTAAACTGCTGCAGTTGGGGAGAAGCAGACAAGCTTTTGATGCGTAAATCCTCCAGTTCTGAGACAAAATGCGTTATCGGTCTTACAAGCTCAGCCAGTTGCTCTGAGCTTCATCCAAACATAATAACACTTCAAGTGAGAGAGAGGACAGTTGGTACCCGCGGAGCCAAGGGATGTGCTCACTGGCGAAGGAGGTAAATTATTTCTTGGGGGACGTGGAAGAGTTATCTGGGCACCAGTTTTAGAGGGAAACTAGCTTTTGGTTGACCGTTGCTCAGTGACATGGAATTTAATTCCCAAACTTGCTTTTTGAATGTGTTTTATAGATACCCGTCGAGGTTGATGTGTTTTGCAAGACATACTCCCTTTCTCGCCCGTCCTCTCTGATACCCAGGTGCTTCTGCCCAGTGTATGAGTTGGCTCTGGTGCAGTGCAGGAGGAGGGTGGTGTACCGGGTGAAGCGTACAACATTTGGGGAATCAAATACTGTAATCCATAGGGTTTTGCTGCCGCAGAGAGCATTTGTGGGGATGGGGGCTGTGCGTGTGAGCAAACGTTGCAGCTTGGCCAGGTTCTGCTTCCATTTGATGTGGTGCATGTGCCTTGATGAGCAATTCAGCAAGGTCGAGGAGCTCTCTGAAGAGCTGGAAGGAGGGAAGAAGCTCTTTAAAGTAAAATACTTCAAATATAGATGGAGCTTATACTGCAATAAATCTGCGTTTTACTTCTGCGTGGCTCTTTCCTTTCCCCACTGCAAGGTGCCTTGCTGGTACAGCGCGCTGGTTTGACTGCACCTCGCTCAGCAGATGTTCTTGGCAACCTCAGGTCTTACCTTGGGTTGAGCTTTGAGGAAGCATAAGGTCAAGCTGCTGCAGTTCTAGAGGAAGTTTGTAGGTTATAAATTCAACTAGACCTGGTCCTCAAAACAAAATTTAAAAAGAAAAAAAACCAAAAAAACATTAGTGTGGACTGCTTCCAGTCTTGTACAGGGAGTTGGAGAAGCCAACAAGATCGTGTGAACAAGACCACACCGCTAAGGAAACCAGTGCCTTAGTTTTTGCAAAAAGCTTTGTGTTTGAGACAAACTAGTTTTGAGGATTAAATGCTGCTGTCCCTCCCGAGTGAGTGGGTATTGTGGCATCTAAACTGATTTCTGAGGTACAGGTGTGACTGAGCAGGAAGGTCTCTGCAGCTGCCGTCCATTTGGGTTTAGTTATTGCGTGTTACTGTGTGCAGTGTTCCTCCTTGCAGAGAAGGAAGTCGAGGGGACGTGAGAGCTCTGCAGGAGGAGAGCGAAACATCTCTAGAGATCAGGCAGCAGAAAGATGACTCGAGTAACTGTTGAAGCTGGGTTGGGTTGCTCAGGAGAGAAGTTGGTCAGGATGCACGTTGTGTTGGTGCATTTTAATCTGTGCAAGAAGACTCGGAGAGGTGTGTTCAGAGGTGCGCGGGAGGAAGAAGCAATGGGTGATGAGCGCACGCTTGCTGGGATGCCCAGCTTCTTGCTTCCTTCATCCCAAAGATGAACACTAAGTTGTAGACGTGGTAGAGCAGGTGGGACATCATGATCAAGAGCAGTGTGAGCTTGAAGGATCTGGAGGGAAAGAGTTAAATCTGAGCAAAAAGCAAATTATCTGGAAGGGCTGGAGCTCTGCCCTTCAGTGCTTCCCCAAACCAGGACATGCAAGTCAGGAACCCCAGGAATGGCTCCGGCACCTGGGGGTCCTCGCAGAGGGCTGCGCTGGGAGTGGTGGCATTGCCTGGATGTTTTCTTCCAAGTCTGCATCTTCGAATGAACGTGCAGCCTGAGCCACTCAGAGAGGACAGGGATTCTGCTTGCGCTCTTTCCTCCCATTGCTAGACCAGGTGTCCCCTTAAAGGCACCAGTTACAGTTAGAAAACCATTCTGAAACTACAGTCGCAATGGATCACCGCCTTCAGCTTCAGGGGCACTAACCGTGCGCGTCAGGCCACCTCGCTGGCTTGTCACCACTTTTTAAAACACTGCTGTTGAAGAAAGGCAGAGCCCTCATCCTGCAGCGCCCTGCGGGTGCTGGGGTGCAAGAAGATCTCGACACCCATGCTGCTGGTGCTGCTCTGCCTCCTACCAGAGCTGTCAGAGGCTCAGGTCTGCTGTCTGAGAGCTCAGACACACGTTATGCATACTGACAATTTGTTTCCTCAAATGAACGGTCGCAGGAAACGAATTTTCTGCTCTTCAGCTGCCAGCCCAGTCCGTTGGGTTGCGGCGAGGCACCCCAGCTCCCACTGCGCCCGGCTGGGCTCGGGTGCTGTCAGCAGCATTGAAGCTACCCTCAAATATGACGGCGGGGACGCTGACAGGTATCCACAGGCACAAAAGCAAACTGGGAAGCCCGGTATACCCCTGGTTTTGAGCCAGTTGCTCAACGGAAGATCAGCTTCGCCGGGGGATGCTGCCTCCTTTTCCTGGTGGCTGCTTCCCCAGTTATGCTGTTTTGCTTCAGAGGCAAACCTGTTAAGTCCTTTTCCTGAGCACCAGCCAGAGGCTCGATCGAAACCTATTCAATAGCTATTTCTTTATTTTTATGTGCTTTGAGCAGGGCCTGAAATGTATCATTTGGGAAGATGTTTTAGTGAGATTTTGGATGGCAACCCACTTTCTCCTCTGCATTAACTGCTTTAAAACATCTACTCCCTGGTTCAATTTTATTTGCCCTTTAATAAAAAAAGATAATATCTGCTAGACACTAGTTTTTTCATCCCTCAGGCAGGAGTTTAAGAGTTTTCATTGTTTTTAAAGTAGCTGTTTCTGTGCTTTCTGAATGGCTGTCAGCTTGCTGAAGACGATGATTAATCTTTATCAAGCGCTTAACTGAAAATGCTGTTAAAGTGATGTGATGCAGATCGTCACTGGGATGCTCAGGATCACCTTCGGTCCACATACTGTGCTTTGAGCATCGCTGCTTTATAATCTAATGAAAGCAGCCTTAAATTTTGAGCGTTAGCAGGGGGAGAAGCTCTTCCCAGTGGTTCATGTCCTGCTTGTAATGAAATTACTTCATTTGCTTATGCAGCAATCATGATAATTTTCATAAACCTTTCTCAGTCACAGAAGGGAAGAAATGTCGTGAACTGATTTGCTGCTTCTCTGCACCGTGAGCCAGACTTTTCCTTTAAAAGGAAAAGTACCTTTTAAAACCTGCTCTCTGCTTTTCAGCATCTCCGTTTGAATTATTTCATCCATAAACCTATTTTTATTAACAGATTGGGAAAGAAAACCGAGCACTTTTCCTTAGGCATCGGTACTTTCTTCGCTCTGAGCTCAACCCAAGTGCAAAATATCTTCTGTGCAAGCTGAACAGAAAGTAAAAGTAACCAAGGTGAAAGACTTTCTGCGGGATAGAAAGCAAACTGACTTCTGGAAAATGGAAATGTGGCGTTAGTGCTGTGTTGGGGTGAGAGCGGTGGGGATGGCTCCATCTGGCTTCGAGAGACATCTGCGAATCCCGACCTCAACGTAAATTCCCCTTTGCCGTGATTCTGCTTCTAATTAAAAAGTCAGAGCTGTTAAAAAGGACTTGCTGAAGAGTTTGGGTAGATTTATGCCTAAGTGGTGGTGATTATGATTTCTTTAAATCAGACTCTAATTCCGATTTTGAATACGCTTTAAACCGTTTAATCTTAAACTAACTGGGATTTTTAACAATTAGATGCTCCCTTCCACCCAGCTGTTGTCCCAGCCCTTTTCCTTGATGAGAGCCGAATAGATCTTTTAGGTGTTCATGGTGGACAACAGACTGTTAACACTAATTGTCTGTGTGAGGGTGACGAGGAGCTGTGGTCACTGGCCACAAGAAACAGGGTCACCGGCTGTGTCTGTCTTCAGGGTACCAGGGACACGCGCAGCATGGGACAGGGGGCTAACTGGGAAGTGCGAGGCTGACAGCAGGACGACTTTCAGACCCTTTCAGCTGCTGATCTGCCACGGTCTCTATTCTTGGGAGCGAAAATATGGAAGAATCTTCTGTTATACAATCTTTTTTAACATATATTTAGAGGGTTTCATGCCACAAGTTTGTTTTTTTTTCCTAATCGTGTTTTAACATCTTTATTTGGTAAGATGTGCTACTTTTTAAGCATTCATATTGGTGACTTTTATTTTGCAACTAAACCAGTTTTGATATGAATTGTCCAACTTCTGTTTTTGGGGAGGAACAAAGTTATTTTTTCTCACCAGCCTACATGGCATTTAATCCGACTGAAGCACGTGGCTGCTGTTATACAGAAAACAACACCCTGTCTTTGACAAATTCTTCCCTGCGTGACTTCAGTAGTTAAAGCTGGTTGAAGAGGTTGGCTCGAATCTCCTGCCCAAGGACTGCCGTGCTGTAAGCTAAAAGTTGTTTGCGTTTAAAGATGCTGCTTCTATTTCGGTAGGAAAGTATGCATCGTCGGGAAGTGTTTCTTCCCACTAGCTGCACATTCATCCCGGAGCACTGTTTCCAGAGGGCCATCTTAATGAAATACCCACTGGGGGCACAAAGCAGCCACCCCTGATCATAGAATCATAGAATCGTAGAATGGTTTGGGTTGGAAGGGACCTCTAAAGGCCATCTAGTCCAACCCCCCTGCCGTGGGCAGGGACATCTGCAACTAGATCAGGTTGCTCAGAGCCCCGTCCAACCTGACCTGGAATGTTTCCAGGGATGGGGCATCCACCACCTCTCTGGGCAACCTTGGCCAGTGTTTCACCACCCTCAGCGTAAAAAATTGCTTCCTTCTATCCAGTCTCAATCTACCCCCCTTTAGTTTAAAGCCATTGTGCCTTGCTCTATCGCTACAGGCCCTGCTAAAAAGTTTGCCACTATCTTTTTTATAAGCCCCCTTTAAGTACTGACAGGCTGCAAGAAGGTCTCCCCAAAGCCTTCTCTTCTCCAGCCTGAACAACCCCAACTCTCTCAGCCTTTCTCCATAGCAGAGCTGTTCCATCCCCCTGATCATTTTCGTGACCCTCTTCTGGACCCTCTTCAACAGGTCCGTGTCTTTCTCATGCTGAGGGCTCCAGAGCTGGACGCAGTGCTCCAGGGGGGGTCTCACCAGAGCAGAGCAGAGGGGCAGAATCCCCTCCCTCGACCTGCTGATAGTGGGACCAAGCTGGATGCTCCCCAAAAGCAATGAGCAAGGTATTGTGTAGCAGAGGTTGGGTACCATCGAGAGGTTAGTGACTGATCAGATGGCGTTTGAAGACTATTGTTGGCTAAACGAAGTCTGACGTGTTACTGGATAGTTATTTTCATCTTGTGCAGTGAGACATTGGATGCTGTATCTCATCAGTCAAAAAATGCCAGGGATATTTTTGTTCGATTCAAATAGGCTGGGATGCAATGAGGACCCATGTTAGCAGGGGCAGGGTGCTGGTGGTTAATTAACCCATTAAACACGTGAGGATGTGCAGGGGATGTCTGGACGCAGCCAGTACGACTAGGAAAGCACCAAACACGCAGCCGTTCCCCCTGCATCCAGGGATGTGCTCTTGAACCAAAGTGCAGAAGTTAGCCATGCGGTGAAGAGTGAAGCAATTTCTCCCCTAAAAATTAATGTAATAGGAGAGGGGATGTATGCAGGGACTGAAGAAACGCCCGTACAGTTACGTTTCCATCCCTGTCATCGCCTTCCTCACGTGAATCAAGATGAGTCGAGGGGGAAGGACAGAAAACTGGGTGAGCGGTTGGGTGACCCGTTGTGAAAGCCACCATCTCCACCAGCTGACCATCTTGATGATCCTGCTCCTCTTACGTCGGCATCGTACACGCTGTCCTTACGAGTATTTCTAGAGGGATTTACAGAGCCAACGAAGTGATCTAAGTGCTCAGAAGTATTTGAATATCCCAGTAAGTATTTATCTGCAATTAAGGTCTTGTGAAAACATTGTGAAACATGAGCCGTCATTTGAGTCCTGCTTCCCTTTCTGTCAAACTGGCAAATACCAGGGTTTGATTGTCTCTTGTCCCTATGGATTAGACCCATCTCCTTTTTCCTTTGCGCAGAGGACCCACCAAAGCATCTGGGACTGCGCGCGGGCCGTCGCAGCCCTGAACAAGCAGCGGCAAGGCCCATCTCTGCAATTTTCAGGCTCGCCAGTGCCTTTTGTGAGATGGTACCAGCTTTAGTACTTCAAAGAAAGGTGTCAGAAATGCAAAAATGAGCAATTAAGGATTAATCTGCTTGTGGGGATGGGTATCTGCCTCCCCCCTCCCCATTGCGCTGTAAATTAGTGGTTGACTTGAGCCCTGTAGTGTAGCTATTTATACCTCAAAGGTTTGAATTATAGCTGTGTAGATTATATCATCCCTTTGTTTAATCCTTTTTCCTTTCTTCTGTCATGCTTTTGACCTCAGTGATTTTCAAAGCAGTCAGATTCGCTTCCTACGGTTTTCTTGTGATAGCATTTGTATCCAGGAAAGGGGAGGAGAATTAGATGGCTTTTTCTGTACCATTTTATTTTCTCTAATGCTCTCCCTTACTCGTTTCCTCATTCGACAGCCCAGTCCTTTTTTTTAACCTTTTCAGAGGTTTTCATACCACAACCTTCATAGCCTTTCTAGGGCTTTTTATTTTCTAGGGCTTCAAAACGGCGTGCGCAGAGCTAGGGGACAGCCTGGATGAATATTGCACCTTATGGGCTTGAACGCTTCACGAAAAGCTTCGGAAAGGGGAGCCGCTGCCATGCACCTGCCTGCTTGTTGGACCTACGCCTCTCCTTCATTCCCCCCCACCAAGGAACAAGCGATGCGAGGGAGGGTATTGTTGCTATTGGATTTATTGGCTGTGATTTTGCAAATAAATGCTTTATAATCACTTCCTCGCTGCACCTCGCAGCCAAGAAAGGGAGACGTGCAGCGAAGGAAGGGCAGGCTGCCTGCTTGTGCTCCGGCTTTCCCTTTGGATTCTCATTTCCTATTTCCAAGACTGCTTTCTTTTAGACCTCTAATAAGTGTTAGAGCATTTAGAATACATATCTATTCTCATAGCTCTCTGTAAGTTGCATTTTGAAGAAAAAAGCCAAAGTTGGCCCCAGGCCAGCGACTGCAGTGGTTCCTGGCTCTTTGCTCGGTCGCTGCAGTTTGGATGTCCCCATACTTCCCGTCCAGCAGAAGCTGTCAGAAAAATAAAGGGCACAGGAGATGTGGACACGCTGAAGTCAGCTGAATATTTTTAAATATTAGACCATGCTGTACAAGGGTGGGAAATAAACTTTGCTGCTAATGCAAGCAGAGAGTCCCTCTGCAGTGGGAGCTTCCCTCCCATCCCTCTCGACGGGGGTTCCTACCTGGAGCAGCCCTCCCACCAAAAACGCTCCCTTTGGCTTTCAGACCCTCGTATAGCAAGGCGTTTTTATTTGGCGAAGCACTAAAAGGACTTAAGCACATTGTTAAATGCTTTGAATAAGAAGGAATGAAGATAGCCAGCCGGCAAAACTCTTGAACCTGAGCGTAGACCTTTGTAACTTGAAGTTGAGCTGAGCTGGACACCAGCTGCCATGATAATGGAGACAGCAGGAACAGTCGTGTGATGGGAACAGCCTTTAATTACTTGTAATACAGCCGGCCTGAATGCATAACCTCGAAAAGAGGGGCCATTGCCCGTTAACATCCAAATGTTAGGACATCAAACCATGTCAAGTCGTGTAGGTAAACCCAAGAGGGCAGTTCCAACCATTTGCCATCATCTTTCTGCATAACTTCTTTTTTTATATGCTTTCCAGCCTTACCTGGAAATGGAGAACTTGCGTTTAAGTTCAGGCTGATAATGAAAAGAAACCTTAAAAGTGTAGGCTGAGAAAGTATCGGGTATTAATTGTCATTTACTTTCCTTTTTGTGTTAGCTGGACAACTCAGAGGCAGGTCCCTGAAGTAGCAGGCCGGCTCTTAGATCGAATGGGTAATTGTTTGTCAAATTGTGAGAATTTCCATTAGGATTAAGCCCAAAATAACCATCTTTTTGAATAACTTCGAATAGTTAGTACCAACAGCGGGCCATCAGGCAGGTGGATCTGGGTGTAAAATTCTATATTGAAAATAGCTGGGGAAAGGCACTGGCAGATTGGAGTGGGCTTTTCCTATCAAGGCTTTCTTTAGGATATTTTCAGTCGAAGCCATTGCGTTTGTGACACCCTTTACCAGTATATGCCGTAACCACCCGCCTGATGGATATTTGGGGGTTCGTTTGTCTCTTGCAGCTGTCCCAGTTTTTGTGAAAAAATAATGTTTTTTCGGAGCAGCATTTCAGACCTTGGTCCTTCTTTTTCCAAGCTGCTGCCCGCCATTTGGCCAGAAGTCAGCCTTTCTCTTCCTTGGTATTTATGTGAAGTGGAAGCTATTGCCCGTTGCAGAAAAGCCAATTGCTGGATAAACCCAGATCCTGCGTCTGAAATGGAGTTGGGAATATTCATCAGGCAAAGGCGGTATCGTAACCTGCATTTTCATACGCCTGGGGAGTGTTGCAAGCAATTAGACTGGTCTGATGGGATGGGTCCCTCTCCTCTCTCCCCTTATCCCAGCCTTTCTCATTTTTTTCTCTGCCTGCCTTCCCTCCTCCCCAAAAAGGGAGGGCGAGAAAGAAAAGCAGAGTAACTTGTATGGACAGAGGGGAGGTGTAATTGTGAGCAGTGGGACCAATTTAAAAATGGAAGATTTCAGAGAGACTCAGACTTTCTTTGACATGTTGGGCTTTTTTGTAGAGGATAAAAGAAAAATAAACTAATTTATTCCTAAATTGTAATTCCTTTTTGGTATTAATCTGTTTAATTAGGGTAGTTCATAAATGCACATATGCAGGGGAGAGAGGGGGACTGCAAATTGAAATGAAGAAATTTTCAAAAGGAAAGTCTTGATAGGAGAAGCTTCCTGGCAGTGAGATGTTTTAGGCTGCGGGGAGAAATAATATCCCAAGAAGAGGTGGGAACTCCATCACTTTGGACTTTTATAAGCGACACTGGATGGAGTAATTTGGGAAGTTTCTTGTAGGGAACAGTCTTTTGCTGCGTGGTGGGTAGGACAAGATGATCTAATCGATCTCTTCCCTGTCCAGTTCATATGGTTTTCATTTCCTTCTGCTGAGAGGTGGGGAAGGGAGGCGGACTGTTGCTGGATGCAGTGAGGAGTCTGGTGGTGTTAGGGATTGGTCATTTGTTACGGGGTTAATGTTTTTCTGGGCTGTGATTCTGTTACTCCAAAATATTTTAAATTAAAAAGGACTTTTTAGCCCCTGCTCTGACTATTTCTAGATGTAGAAGGGTGTAACCATATTAGCGATGATTGCTCTTCAGCTTTCCTGAAGCCACAGTTGAGGCATCACCCAAAACTGTCTTGTGTCAGTAGGGTGTCAGCTCCGGAGCTTAGTAACTGAATATTGTTTCACTGAGATTTGAATAGTTTTTTCTTTGCTTTCACCCACAAGAAATCCTGTTTCCTATTTGCTCCACGGTACAGAGCTCTGAGAATGGGTCAGAATGTAGCTGGCCATGAACGTTTTATTTCCCCTCTCTTCTACAACCTTGGTTGTCCGTGCAGGTTGGTGTTGAGATAACCTTTTGATGCATGCTAGGATTTGACCTGCTCATAACGCTAAATTATGTGGCTAATAGCTCTTGATGTGTTGTGGCTGAATCGTGGCTTGAAGGTCGCAAGTGATCTACCACCAGCCTTAGTTTATCTACCAGGGTGATTGCTGTTTCTGTTGATGGGAGGAAAAGCGAGGATATACGACTTGGTGTGAATTTCTGAGGAGGAATGGAGAGATCTGAGAATAATTTCTTACCTAGGAAGGGTGGCTTTGCAGCCAAGCTAGAAACCTCATGATGGAGGAAATGGTTGTAGGACCTGGGAGGAGGGAAAAGATGGGAGAGTGGGCTGTGCGCAGCTTTTAGGAAGAAGATGGATTGAAGTTTGGTTTAGCGCTAAACGTGAAGGTTGGAGCAGGGAAGATGAGGACTGCAGAGCGTCGGATAAAGGAGCAACTTAAGTAGCTTGGGTCTGCGGTGCGGTTGAGCAGTAGGATGCTGGGTTTGGGCGTTCATGTGGAAAACTTGTATTTTATCCCCAGCAGAAGAAAGATTGCTCATTACATCTCTGAAGAGCATCAGTAGCTCTCTGCAGTTGCTGACTTCATGGTTATATTTGTCCTTGAAACTTTGGTGCATGTAAACACAGTTTGCATGTGTCTATTTTTGGGGCCAGGTGAACTATAATGTCCGTCTTTCTTTGGTTCTATGCTGTAGGGCTCGTATTTCCTCGTTTCGAGTGTGAGAAATTGAGCCACAGATAGTGGGCATGACCATCTCTGGTGTCCTCTCCTAAGCAAAAGCCTGCAGAGACCTCCCCCAGATCCGTGCTCATGAGCAGGACACGCTCGGAGCACGTTCATCCCCTTACACAAGCGCAAGGTCAGGTTTCTGATGGATCTGTTTTTTCCCTTGGAAGAGGAGATGGCTTTTCAGGAGGAAAGGTCCGTTCTCCTTGACAGTGATTTTATTCCCCTGACAACTTTAATTCCTTCTGAATTCTCCCAGTTGTGAGGGACAACAGAAGTTGGATGCTGTGTAATCTCTGATCCCCTGCCAGTTTTGCATCCCTCCTCTTGGCAGTGATTTATAACCATTATTTTCCCCCAGTATTTTAAAGGACATTTTCATCTTCCTTGGCAGAAAGAGGAGTATTTTTCTGGGACTACTGTTGTATCAAATTTTGCTCCTTGTTTAAGATCTATATTAAAAATAATAACACCACCAATGGAAGTGCGACTTTGGTGTTTTCCTCTTAAATTACCCATCCACGTACAGTCTGGGAGCTGCAGCTTTGTTACCACTTGAGACCCCAAATGCGAATATAACCGAAGATCCCGTGAAAATCAACCCATCCATTTTCTGACTCTCCTGTGTGAGGAGCGAAGGTGTGCAAAATGGAAAACCATTGGCAACTATACTGGAATTTAAAACTTGGCAGAAAATAATGAAGCAGTTGTGGGCTGCTCTCACATTGATGGCTTGGGCAAGGCAGTGCGATTTTGGTGTGTTGCTTCAATTTAGCTAATTCTTAGCAGCATGATGGCAATTTCATGAAAGTTATTTCGGTTCGTATCAAAACTGCAACACAATAAAGATAGATTTTTTTCACATGATAACAGTTTTGACCAAGGTTTCCTTTTACCCTGCAGCTTTTAAATAATTGGCCGGCTTGCTCTTTTCTTTTATTGTACTCCGGATATTATAAACTTAGATTGTTTCGTAAACCACTAATTTTAGACGCATCTTGGTGCTTATTGTTCCCTTCATTGCGCTTTTTTAATACCCTGAGCAGAACCTCTGCAGAGAAGCGGAAATCGTCTGTGTCCTGAGACTTTGACGTCTAGACTGGATAAAGGGCAAGAAAACACAGCCGGAGCGATCACCCACCAGCCTTTTCTAAAGTCACTTTGCTTTCCTAACCCAAAATTCGCAACTAATTCCCTTCGCCATAATATTAGGTAGCGGAAATTGGACAAAAATCATAAATGTACCTATATCGAATGAGCGTGAAATCAGAAGCAGCTTTCCAAATCAGTAGGTATATATAATAGCCAACGCGGGCATTACAGATACAATTGAGTTGCTAAGGCAGGGCTTTCCAATAGCGCCTCGCGTAGCCCCGTATCGTCTAATTATTCCGCTTCAGTGTAAGTTAACAATGAAGAGAAGATAAAAGCTTGGCAACCCCTTTGCTTAGAAGGGTCAATTTATTCCAGCTCTTTGTAGGGCAATGTAATTTTGGGCTTTTACACGGCGGATAACGCCATCCCCCCTGCAGGAACACTCACTGCAGCGCTTCCGTAAATAGGTCAGGAGAGGACGGTGTGTCGTACAGTGTGGAGAGCGATGCCAGAATCCTACCTTGCTTAATGTGAATTATTTTTTCTCGAAGAAAATAAGATGGTTTTGTCCTTATTCACCCAGTTTGTAAAAAAAACTGGGTCAGTTGGACAACTGCTCATGCCAGCAGCGTGTTTCAGTGTGCTGTGTTTGGGATGGGAAGGTTCACGGAGCCTGGGATTAACGCTTTCTTCAGCAGCAGCAAGGAGTGATGTCTTCTTTCCCCCAGCAGGAACTTTTTCTGAAATAACACATAGCAGGTGTTTCACCTTTCTGAACATTATTCCGATATACTGGGCTCATCTGGCATGGATTATAAACCAATCGTGGGGCTGTTTTATTGGCTCCAGCACTTCTGGGTGACCTTGGACCTCATCTTTGGAAGCAGCTTAATCCCCATGACATCCGAAAAGAAGGATCTCCGTTTTCTTTGACAAATTCTGGATTTTCCGATCCTGCAACAAACTACAGCTGTTGGGCATGGTTAAGGGCTTGGCCGCAGTGGCAAAAGGCACAGCAATAATGGGGTGAAGTTCCTCATTCCTCCTCTCCCCACCAACAGGCTACTAATTACTCGAGGAGGAAATAGGAGGACTCTGGAAGGCAGAGCGTTGGCAATCAGATGCCAAGGTAAATACAGCCTGGGCCCTGCCTTTAACCGACTCGAGACCATCATGATTACACGAGGAGTCCTGCTTGAAAACGGCTGGGATGATATGGCCCGAGGTTAACAGACAGCTTTGAACATCCACAAGCGAGCGATGCAAAACCCTGGGAGCATTCTTCTCTCCCTCGGTATACGAGCAAGCAGCAGGCTGGGACCTGTCCTCCCAGAGCTGCTAAAGACCACTTAGGACCAGAGCACTACAAAGGATCCATTAAAAAAAAAAAAAAATCCCCTTTTGTCTGCCTTAACATGGATTTTGCTCCAAAAACCACACAGGAGATAGATGGACATGTGGGGAGGGTAAGAAGTTGCATTGGAAACCTTTAAGTCTTCTTCCACCCAAACCACAGACGTTGCTGGTGGGCATGGGACAGCCAAATGCCGGAGATGCTTTTCATTTTGCAGTCTTGCTGGGGAAAAGGAAGGAAAAAAAGCCACTTCTGTTAGTTGGTTTTGTGGGAATGCCGGGGCTCGGCTCAGCAGGGACTTAGCTCCTCGTTGTGGTTGCTTCACTTCCCGAGAAGAGCTTCTTTCATCTAGAGCAACTGAAGGACTTCCAGGGTAAGACTTTAAATCAAATTTTCCTCTTCCAGTAAAACACAAAGGGTCGTTTGAGGATGACCCCCGGAGATGCTTTTCATTTTGCAGTCTTGCTGGGGAAAAGGAAGGAAAAAAAGCCACTTCTGTTAGTTGGTTTTGTGGGAATGCCGGGGCTCGGCTCAGCAGGGACTTAGCTCCTCGTTGTGGTTGCTTCACTTCCCGAGAAGAGCTTCTTTCATCTAGAGCAACTGAAGGACTTCCAGGGTAAGACTTTAAATCGAATTTTCCTCTTCCAGTAAAACACAAAGGGTCGTTTGAGGATGACCCAGAGCAACGACACTAAGTAGAAGTAGAAGTAGAAGGAGGAGCTCACCCTTCTATTTTGTCACCCAGTCCTTTCACTAATCCAAACTTAGGTCTTTTTTTCTCTCCTTCCTCTGCTTCTTGACATCTTCTGCGCTGGCACTCGGGTTACATGGCCAGAGGCTCCAGCTCCAAGGAGCGACCCCTTGATTTGCTTAGCCCCCGTACCTGTTAACGCGTCTCTATACTGCCCTTTCGCATCAGACGCTCGCTGCTCCCTCCCAGGAGCCTCCTTTGATCCTTGCGCTGGTTTCCTCTGTAAAATGGGTGGAAAGAGACTGAATGGCAACTCCCTTGGGGCGGGAGAGGGAAGGTGGGTACGCAGCAAGACACAAAAAAAAAGTGGTACCATTATTCTTGCACGGTGGAAGCAATAGCTGGCTCCCTGAAGCCGAAGCTTCTGTGCAGCGAGGAAGGATGTAGATGATGGTAAAGACCAAAGGCTGGGACTCGGGACGCCTCGCTGTCCTTGGTGGCCCAGCTTGTCGCCTGCTTCCAGGCTGGCTCCCTGGCTCCCCGGCATGGCGAGCAAGCAGATCCTCGTACCGTAGGTGTGGTTCGGGGAATAGCTTTGCTCCAGGGACCCACTTGGTGTGAACAAGAGGCGCCGGATTTCCCTTCTCCGGCCCCACCGAGTCCTGCGGTTACTGCAGGGCTTGTGCAATTAAATGGCCCCGTATGCTCCTGTGCTTGTGTGACTCATCTTTTTACCTGCCAAGCTGTTAACCCCCCAATTTTGGTGTGCTGCATCACAGCTCTTGTAACATCTCAGGTCTTTTGAAATGGAAAAGAAACAAAACATGCCCCACACAAAGATGCTTTGGGCCATGAGGACCTTGTGGGACCCAGGGACAAGCCAGGCACGGCGCTGGGCAGTGGGGACAGAGCCTGCTCCAGGTGGGCTGGTCCTGAGCAGTGGGGTTGCTTCGAGGGGCTGGGGATCACTCCCTGGTGGATGCCTTTGTTGGGTAGATATAGCTAGCAGGACCTCTTGACAAGTTGGTTAATGTTTTCATAGCTGAGTGCACCATCTGTAAAGGAAGACAGTGATGATCTGACTTACCTTCTCTGCTTGGATTGCAAGTGCTGATCATTACCACACCTTCATCAGAGAGATCCAAAATAGCTGGAAATGGTGCCTAAGCCCATCACGAGCCTTAGAGCTAACTTCTGCTGCTTGATGTTGGAGCTGGTGAGAGCCATCTTGGAGAGGCTATATGCTGGAAAAGCAACATGAAGGTTTTGTGGTGCAAATTCACAGAATCCCGAAGTGGTTGAGGTGGGAAGGGCCATCTGGTCCCACCCCCCTGCTCAAGCAGGGCCACCCAGAGCCAGTTGCCCAGGACCATGTCCAGATGGCTTTTGAAGATCTCCAAGGATGGAGACTCGTTCCACGGCTTCTGTCTACGTTAAAACGTCCCCACCACCGCAGTGAGACCGAAGCGGGAAAACTAGATGAGAAGAGAGAGAACAAAGATGCTGAGGCACATGAGATGACCCTGACGGTGGGACGTTGGGTGGGGGATCAGACCAGAAGCGCAGACCGCTTTCCCTGCGGTTGCACTGATCATCTGAGACGCATTAAACCTGGCTGTCAAAAAAGAAATATTTAACTCTTGTCTTCAGAGTGAGAGCGGGGACAAGTGTCAGCAGGGGGCAAGTCTGCTACAGCAGCGAGGGCTGACGGAGAGCAGGGAGGGTGGTGAAAGGGCTGACATGGAGCTCGTGTAGACTGATGGAGCCCCAGAAACCAAACCGGAGGGATCCTGTCATCTCTTACGGTGGGGTCTCCTTTGAAGTACCCTGTAAGAGCAGGAATGGAAACGCATGAGTGCACACACCTACGATCTTCACGGGATAAACCAGCGTCCTTTCCCAGTTTCGTACTCATTTTCATACCTAAAGCATTACCATTTTGACAGAGGTGGGGAACACTGCATCCATTAAGCGTGATTCATGTTCTTTGTGACACCACGTAGAGGGTCCCACGGAGCCAGGTCCTGTGTGGAGAACTACCGGAGCACGTGCTGAGCAGAAGTATGGCCCCTGCCCTGAAGAGCTGATACGTACGGTGTAGTCCCGTTGCACGGTGCCGTGAATGTGGGAGGGAGAAGGATCAGCGCATCCCTTTTGTTGGTGAACTGCCGCTTGTTTTTACTTTATAGCTGCTACTTCTCTCATACAGAGTTCTGCAGGTGAAGGAGAGCCATGGGGAGGGGAGCTCTGTAGCGGGCAGGCTCTGGTGGACGCGGAGATTTGCTGGGGGAAACCATGTGTATTTTAGCACGGTGGAAGGAAGGCCACAGCTGCCTCTGCGTGATGTGTGCCGGGGCGATGGTGGGGTGTCCTGGCTGTGGCGTCAAGGTTGGGCACATCCTGACGGGAGGTCCCCATAAATCCTCCTTCGCCGCTGAGCTGGTTCAACCCTCATGCCTGGACCTACCGAAGGAGCAGCTGTGCAACCCTCTGATGCGACGGAGTAAATCAGATGCAGAAATGTTCCCTTCCTTTCATAGAATGCCAACAGAGCAGTTAACACCATGAGAACACTTGTGGCTTTGGGGGATTTCTTGCTACTTTCTCAGAGAGTTTTCTGCTGGTAAGATAAAACTAATCAGCCGTAGCTCGAAAAATGAAATTATCTTGGACCACCAAGCCGTATCTTGTCAAATGGCTCCGTCTGCTTGCTCCACACCCTACTGGCACAACTAAGGCCTTTGGGATCTTGGCTGGAGATGACCTTTCTGTCTTCAGCCTTTCTACTGACCTTCCCAATGAGGAATCCAGCTCCCCAAGGCTGAGTGAGTCCTTGGTTGGCCGTAGAGGTCCAGTTGGGTTTGAGCTCTTTTGGCACCGTGTCTGATGTGGTTTAAGGATGACGGTTGATCCCAGGGCTGGCTGTATGGGTACCTGTCCCAGAAAGCTGCTTGGGGGTGAGACCATCCACCTGGTCCTTGAACCCGAGATCCCAAGTCTGGTACTTCCCTGCAGCGGTGAGGCAGGAGGAGGAGACACCGACTGCACGTTGTGTTTCTGGTAGCTCCTCTCTGACTTAATAGGAAGACACTGACCGCAGAAAACGTACATTATTTTTTTCCTCTGCATTTTCCTGAAATCTTTTGAACCGCTTTGCCGGTAGAGGGAGAAGAGGAGAGGTGATATGGGGGATGAGGAGGAAGAAATAATGGTGTCTCTGTTCAATGAAACTCCCCTAACAGACAGTTTGTGTTGTTTTTTCCCCCTCCAACCACGTAGATTAATCCAGGGCTTAAAAGCACAGATGTTTAGTCCGACACGCAAACATGGCATCTTTCCAGCAAGTGAAACGGCTTTGCCGCTGGTGAGTTCAGAGGAGCTAATGTGGGATGAGAGGATTTAAAGCTGCTCAGCAAGAGCTGCATCCTTGAACTGGGTCACCTGAAACTTTCCTTCCCTTCCCTCCAGGTGAAGGGGTCTTTCCCTTTGTATTAAAGCAGCTTTCAGAGACGTTACTGCTTCTTCTGCCCCTCAAAGTGTCCTCTGGGGCAGGGGGAGAAGCAGTGGTGGGGATGTGAACCAGTCAATGGCAGTGACACTGTGTCGGATCTTGCGAGATGGTTTTCATGGGTCTTATCTCCATGCCCAAATAGGTCAGGGGGAAAATGGTATTGGACTAATACTGTCTGTATATAAATCTCATAGTCAGAGACGTGTTGGGGTGCGAGTCAGGGTACCTAGCCATTTATTTCTAGCTCATTAATTTTAATTCCAGTCCACGCCAGCCAGGATTACAAGTCACCCCACTGCTGATGTTCCTTGCTCAACTCTTAATAAGTATCTCAGCATCTGCCATTTATAACTCGTTCCTCTGGCTCGTTTAAGAGCATCCCACACCTGAAATGCCCTTCTGCTGCTAAGAAAGGCCACCTGGAAAGAGCAAGGGCTGCCCCGCTTTTGCCTGCGCTCTCCCTTTCCAGAGCGTGTCTTTTCAAATGGTGCAAAATCTGCTTTAGAGGCTGAGCTGTGCCCGTTGCCTTCACTGCCAGCGTTGGAGCTCGGAGGTGGTCAAAATTGCACTCAGGAGCGTGCTGGCAGCCTCTGCGAAGAGGTTGTTGAGATACGGGGGTTTTCCTTCACCAAAGCAACCGGCAGGCACTTCGGAACCAAACCCTTTCTTGTGCTGCTCATGGGATAATGAATTAATTGAGAATGAAGATGCCACCACATTTTCCAAAGCCTCCAAGTCTGCCTTTCCTATAGCTCCCGCTCTACACCGGAGTCGAAGATGGGGAGGAGTCAGCATCCAACCTTACAACTGTACAAGCACCTGTACGTCGGAGCACCAGGGTTATAAAGAGATCCCATAACATCTGGAGAACTTGTTTTTTAAAGCCAGCTAAATCGCACCCAGAACCCGTAGGATGCCTGTAAAGCTGGGGGGGGAGAGTAGTAGAGGCTGGTTGGAGACCCCATGCAAGCACTCCATCATGCGGTTCACGTGTACGTTAAGACACTTCTGGAAATGACGTCTAGATTACTGAAATTATTTGGAGACAGTGCTTTTGAGATCGGTGCTCTAATGTGAAGGTATTATTAAGGCAAAAATGACCAAAAATAACCCTGTAATAAACTGACTACTCGTAACATCGCTCTTGCTTTGTGTACGTATTAGATGTTGCCCCTTTGCCATCTGTAGGACTCTGTTTTCAACTGTTGTGCACCTCCCAAAATGACATCTCCTACTCTTCTCCCTCCTGTTTGGTGCACCCTTGCTTTCGTTTACAGCAGCATTGGGGGGGGTGTCTTCAAATGAACACTCCTCACCCCACTGCTGTACAAGCACGGGATGGCTTGGGGTGCAACATTGCTCGCTTGGGATAAACCAAACCCATAGATGAATCACCTAGAAATGCTGAGCGTCTGATTTCGGGCAGGGCACAGCTCAGAGATGGATGTGTGTCACTGAAGGATCGGACTTGGTTGGGCTGGATTTGGTTTGGATGAGGAGGAGCAAGGGGGGAATTTGAGCCAGATCGGCCCCTGGTCTTCAGCAGGCTGCATTTCATGGAATCAGAACTGACGACAGCAAGCTGAGTGGTGCAGGTGATTTGCTAGAGGGACGGGATGCCATCCAGAGAGACCTGGACAAGCTCGAGAAGCGGGCCCGTGTGAACCTCATGAGGTTCAACAAGGCCAAGTGCAAGGTCCTGCACCTGGGTCGGGGCAACCCCCGGTATCAATCCAGGCTGGGGGATGAAGGGATTGAGAGCAGCCCTGCCGAGAAGGACTTGGGGGCACTGGTGGATGAAAAGCTGGACATGAGCCAGCAATGTGCGCTCGCAGCCCAGAAGGCCAATCGTATCCTGGGCTGCATCCAAAGCAGCGTGGCCAGCAGGTCGAGGGAGGGGATTCTGCCCCTCT